>NC_069502.1:524262670-524578670 GCF_027579735.1 Bombina bombina | reverse complement strand
TTGTTAAAAACCGGGCACTAATTCATCAAAATTGACCTTCACTTTAACTTCATAAGTACAGTGCTAAGCTACTAATATGATGATATGTGATGTCATCCTATACTGCTTTGTATGCAAAAGAAGTGGGAAATAGGCTATGGAAAACGTTATACTTAGGGCTAGATTACGAGTGGAGTGCAAAAGTTTGCGCCCGAGTGATAAGGGGTATATAGCGAAAGTTTGCACTCAACAGGCTTACCGCTCGTATTATGATTTGAAAGTAAACTCGATCTCGTGAGGGCAATCACGATTTACACTAGAATGATTACCGTGACTTCAGGGCTCTTCTTAACTGTTTTGCGAATCAGAAAAGAAACACAAAACACATCAAAATACGTGTAATATATAGACATATTACCTCTGATACATATACATATATAAGTGTATTGGAGCCCTTTGCCATTAAGTAGATGAACAGAACACATGTAAAAATATATTCGTGCAATATTCATTTTACTAAAGGTTTTAACTATTTATTTACTGTAAATATTATACATTACAATGTATTTCTAAATAGTATTTCTAAATAGATATTCCTAAATATATATTGTACCAAAATACCATAGGTAAATTTAGAAATATGTATTTATGAATAAAAAATAACATATTCTGCTATGTGCAGAACATTGGAATATGAAATAGTCCTATTTTGATGTCGGGTTAGCATATTTTCATGTTGGTTTAGCACAAATAAGAATATGCAATTGTGTTTGTGTGATAGGTATAAATATATATTTTACCAAAATACGGTCAGATATATGTGAAATATTTATTTATGAATAAAAATAACATATTCTGTGTAGTAAATTGGAATGTGAAATATTTATATTTTGATGCCGGGTAAGCGCAAATGAGAATATACTATCGGGTTTGCACAAGTGGGATTTTTCCACTTTATTTTCTCCATTGACTTCTATGGAGGAATACATGACTGTCCATACGTTATTCTAACTTCAGATTTTTGCGCTCATTGGGTTACCGCTAGTGCAAAAATAGTTTACTTTCAACTTGTAATATGAGTGCAACTCGATGAGCACTAAAATCTTACTTCTAGTGCAATTAACACTCAAGCGGGTGTGTTAATTTGCACTTAAATTGTAATCTAGCTGATAGTTAGAGTCCAAAGTGATCTCTTTGAGGTAGGGATAGAAAACTCTAAGATGGTAAATGACTGTTCCTGTTGCCGGGAGGAAGATGGCAATGTAAATAAAAGTTCATCAGTAGGTATTATCCCTCTGTATGAAAAAAGTCAAAGCCAGGAGCCTGAATGACAATTGGGTGCACTGCTGTCTCAGCGAATAAGTCCATACTTGTGGAAGTTGAAAATGACGAGGTCGGCAGAATCTCCTTTGTGTTTACAATTGTGATCCCGCCACCTCTGGAGTGACATGGCACCAGTGTCTCCCTCACTAGGCGAAGTGACATGAGGTTCTAAAAAGCTGAGAAGATCCATCAGGTGGTAGGAAAGGTAAAAGAATGGATCTTGATATAGTAACTAATGTGGAATTTTTAGGTGGTAACTTCGGTAACAGTGTTTCCCTCATAGTATTCTTAAACCACTGCTGTAAATCTTCGAACATTCTTTTAAGCTCTCCAACTGAACTTCTATGAATACCTTCCATATCCTCCTCTTTGTTAGGAATTGCAGAGAGTAATACAAGAAAATATTGAGAAGGCATCTTATGAGCTGTAGTGCCATTTACCCTGTTTGGCGGCGGGGGGTTGAAGGCCTTCCGAATGCGGCCGTCAAGGTCTCCAAGCATCTAGATTTATAGGGCTGGTGAAGTTTGTTCATTTTAATATCTTCCAATGCAGAAACATGTCCTTAGTTAGGAACTAGACATACAATAGTTAGATGGTGAGATTAAGGGTTGATTCATGGCGGATGTTCAGATTATGAGGCACAGCCATAAATTTTGCTGCTGGCCATGACCGCAGCCTGGACATGCCCCCCCCCCCCCCCATTAAATCCTAGTTTTAACTATAGTTAAGTACATTTAATTTAGTATCTATGATACTAGCATTTCCTATCTCTGCTAATTACATGTATATTTATTATCTCTGACACATTTTTGAATTGTTGAATTATTGAATAAACGTGTTTGTGTGCTGATTACTCTGAATTAAGGATATCTGCTACCTTACAAAATCACAGTCTATCAACTTCACTCGAAAAAACACATTTTAAAGCATATGAAATATCTGTTGGTTTTAGTTGCTTTTTCTTTTCTTTTTGTGTTTATCGTCTTTTTTCTGCAGTGGCTTAGAAATAGTTGATGTGATATATTTCAATGACACTTCTGACATATTGGAATGTACAGCGTAATTAGTTAGGAAGAAGAAAATAAATATTTATAGATATTTGTTTTATCAACTTTTCAATGTATTGCAGTTTAAAAAAAAAGAAAAAGATATGGCATGGCATATATTCAAAACTCTAATTAGTGAGGATTTCTATTTCTTGAGAAAATGCTGAAATATTTTCTGGTAGTAGCTCATCAGCTAGTGTAGGGATTTAATAAAACTCTGTGAGGTAATTAAAGGAAATTTGCAATTCTTAGTCAATTGCATTCAGCTGTTAAAACTATTGATTACATTTTACAGCTCTTTGCATTCCTTTGTGAGATACCACTTTTAACATTTACTGTATCTTTGCTATATCCAAACAAAATATATTACATCTGTTCTCAGTTGAAACAAATGACTCTTTATTTGTACATGAGAACATAGAGTTTTGTATTGTTTATGTCCTCAATGACTTTTTTTTTCCAGGTTATACAAATCCGCAGTTGTTACGGCATTGTAAGTGCAGCTCCAAATAGTGACTTAAAGGGACAGTCTAGTCAAAATTAAACTTTCATGATTCAGATAGGGCATGCAATTTTAAACAACTTTCCAATTGACTTTTATTATCAACTTTGCTTTGTTCCCTTGGTGGTATTTTTGAATACTGACTGATTTCTAGACCGTTGAAAACTGCCCCTTAGCTCAGAGCATTTTGGAAAAGTTTCACAGTTACACAGTACGAGTTCATGTGTGTCATATAGATAACATTGTGCTCACTCCCATGGAGTTATTTAGGAGCCTGCATTGATTGGCTAAACTGTATGTCTGTCAAAAGCACTGAGATAATGGGGCAGTCTACAGAGGCTTAGGTACAAGGTAATTACAGAAGTGAAAAGTATATAAATATAACCGTGTTGGTTATGCAAAACTAGGGAATGGGTAATAAAGGGATCTATCTTTTTAAACACTAAAAATTCTGGTGTAGACAGTAGACTGTCCCTTTAAGGATATCACTAATAATTCCAGTTCAGTTGTTGTGGCAGTTTGCAAAATGAAAATAGCACATTGGTTAAAAGTCATATTAACATAATTACACAAAAATCATTTTTAGAGTCATGTAATATCATAACATAATATATCTAAAAACGTAATATAGGACACATTAGAGTGTTTTTATAAAACAAAGTTAAACATAGGGTTACATTTAATTGATATGAAACCCAAGAAAATATTCTTTCAGGATTCTGAGAGAGCATGCAATTTTAAACAACTTTCTTATGTACTTCTATAATCAATGCACCTCTCTGCCAATCCCTTCACTGGCTTCCTCTTGCCTCTAGGATTAAACATAAAATCCTCACCCTTACATATAAAGCTCCCAACTGCACTGCTCCCCCCTACATCTCAGAACTTGTCTCTAGATACTCTCCCTCCCGTCCCCTTCGATCAGCTCATGATCTCCTCCTCTCCTCCTCTCTTGTTACTTCCTCACATTCACGTTTACAGGACTTCTCCAGACTGGCCCCCATCTTGTGGAATTCCCTGCCTTGCTCCATAAGACTCTCCCCTAGTTTTAACAGCTTCAAGCACTCCCTAAAAACTCTACTATTCAGGGATGCATACAACCAACACTAACCTTTCCTAACGCCATTGCTTTCCCCATGAACCCCTTAGATTGTAAGCCTATGGGCCCAGCTGTTTACAGATCGCTTCATAAGAGCCGACTACAAGAGTGAAACTCTCGGCAGGGCCCTCTACCCACTTGACCCCTACAAAAGCTATCCTGTACACCGACTATATTTACAGCGCTGCGGAATCTGTTGGCGCTCTACAAATACCTGATAAAAATAATAATAATAATAATGTTTCTTCATTGTCTTAATATCTATCGTTAAAAAGCAAGGATGTATGCTTAGGAGCATTCCCATTTCTGGAGCACTATATGGCAGCAGTTTTGCAAGAATGTTTACAAGAGCACTAGATTCCTGCCATGTAAGTTATTTTATGAATATATTATTTTTTTCTTATTGATTTTAAATAAATATATATACATTCCAACAATATCCTTTCAATGAAAAAGGTTTAAGGCAGAAAATACTGAAAAAAATCTGTTTCCATTTAATTAAGAGAATTAATCAAAGTGTGTAACTGTTCTTTGTTTTATAAAAAATTGATATCCCTATATAAATGTAACTTTTTCGGTGTGTTGTCACTGTCAGCCAATGAGCAGCAGAGTCTTAGGATTTAGTAGCACATCATCAAGCACTTATATATTATATAAATATAATTTACATAACCTTTTTACCATTTTTAAGTGCTTGTCTTTAATGTGCATGATTTTTTTAAAAGTAATATGTCACTTTAAAGTAAATGCATGTTCTCAACAAATCATCTGGAGAGACAAATTACTCAGATTAAAAACATTTCCTCAGCTGCACTTTTGAACAGCAACATAACGAACAAAAATAAATAAAATATAGAATCATAGAATAATGTGCAATTTATTTATACTCAGTTCCTTTATTCACTTAATTTTAACTCGCTTTGTTAAAGGGATACTAAACCCAGATTTTTTCATTCATAATTCAGATAGAGCATGCAATTTTAAACAACTTTCTAATTTACTTCTATTATCAATATTTCTTTGTTATTTTGCTATCTTTATTTGAAAAGCAGTAATGAAAAGCTTAGGATCCGGACCATTTTAGGTTCAGCACCCTGGATAGCGCTTGCTTTTTGGTGGCTACATTTAGCTACCAATCAGCAAGCGCAACCCAGGTACTGAACCAAAAATGGTCCGTCTCCCAAGCATTGCATTTATGCTTTTTAAATAAAGATAGCAAAAGAATGAATACAATTTGATAACAGGATTAAATTAGAAAGTTGCTAAAAAAAGGAAGATCTATCTGAATCATGAAAGAAAAAAATTGGGTTTAGTATCTCTTTAAATATGATTCAAAGAGAAGCATAGTCAATAATTCACCAAAAAATGTGACAAGTGTAAAGCAAAATTCATTTTATATTTTCTAAACAAACAGGTGCAACATTTTTAAGGATAATATATAGAATTACCTTTACGTTCCGCTCGCATATTTAAAATAACTAAGCATTCTTTTGCTTTGCTCCTTCCAACCAATGATAAAGCATATGTCACAAGGCTGAGAGTATAGTTATCATTGATTACATCATTGCTTTGAGACTCCAAGAAATCTGCAGCAGCTGTCATTTGAGAAGAATCCTAGAAAAACAAAAATAAAACATTAAAAAACATTACATATTTAGGGCCCCATGTATTAAAAAGCAGACTGACAGCTTCTCAACTTGCGAAGCTGTCCGCTCACCTTCGCTGTATACGGGCATTGGATCTGTTGTTCCTTGGCCTGAATGTATTATTACACATTCCGAAGAATGTGTAATGCCCACCCCTTCATTCGCACGACCAATCATGTGAGTGAAGGGACTGTCAAGCACAGAGAGCGAACAAGCTCTCTGTGATTTCTCTTGATGACTGCTGCTTCTTACATTGTGGGAAGCAGGATCACATATGCGAACCTGCCCCGCAAGAGCTCTGGAGCAGCTTTCACTGCTTTGTACATGGAATCCTTAGGGTCAGATTACAAGTGGAGTACAAACATTTGCACACAAGCGATAAGATGTTTATTGAGGGTGTTTGCACTCGTCAGGCTTTCCGCTGGCAGTAAGAGTTGAAAGAAAACGCAATCGCTTGAGCACAATTTTGATATACGCTAGAAATATTTAAAAAAAAATATTGCACACAAAAGTTATTTTTGTGTAATTTAGCTCTAAAAATAGAGTATTTTCTAAAGCTCACAACTTAAAATGCACCCTGCTGATGTTTCAAGGCTAACCCTGCTACATATATTCCTCTAGTTTGATTTAACTTATAACAGCTGCAAATCAATGTACTTTATTCTAACTTATGACTGTGGCTAGTCTTGTTGTCTACAGACTGAAGCCCAGATTGGCTCCACTATTTAAGACAAATAGTTGATGAAGTTTGGCTATTGAAAAACAATTGCAATAAAAATAAAACTGGTTAGACTTGGCTGATATGTCATTCCACACCATCAAAACGGAAATGTATTTTTAATTACAAGGTTTTTACTATCCCTTTAATGGGACATAGTGTAAAAAGAAAATATGAGTATGTGTTTGATCCATGCAAAAGGGTTAAGCACATAGTTAAAGTCAGCTACAAAGCTGTAATGCACTACATGGATCTAGCTAAACAAATCATTCAATACTAAAAGTACATTGAAAAGTTTCATGATATTTTAACATTACCATTGATTTACACAATGTTGTTTCAGTCAGTTCTTCTCTACTGTATGTTACAGATATTGCGGTTCTTGACATCTGCTGATTTTTTTTTTTTTTAACATAATCTTTTAAAAAAAAGAAGCAGAGTTCATTTATCATTTTGACACCATTTACCCAAATGTGCTCAACTCAGAGCTAGACTTATCCCCTTTTTTTAGGAACATATAACATATACTTTACTATCACTTGTTAAAAAAGTTTTAAAAACATTTTTCAAATTTGTTTTAATTTGTTATCTCTTTGTATTATTAATATTTTTAATACCAGACAAAACCCGAACACCTCTTTATCAGGTGTCAATTTGTAAATCCATGTTTTAAATTTATGTTCCTTATTTAAGTTTCACTTTTCACAGTCACACATCATTTGATCACCATATAGCTATCCAATTAATAAGGGATAGAATTAAAACACTGTTAAAATTAAAAATTAATTTATGAAAATTAATTTAGAAGACACTTCTTTATTTATGACATTCACCATGTTGAGCAGAATACAAATCATTGCTAGAGCTGTTGTACAAGACGGCTGATATAAGCTATAATACTTTTTAGCACATAATATATTTTTAGCACATATTTTCAGCACTTATTCCTTAGCACTTAATGTTCACATTTGAATCTATGTTATTCATATTTGATTATTAGAATCTTTTAAATTGTATGTAATGTTCCCATTATAGAACCTTCCAAATAAATCTGTGGTATTTACATTAAGTCAAATATCTGTATCTGTTATATCGAAATCCCACCATTAGAACCACTTAAGATTCATATTAATTTTTTGTTACTTTTTATTAAGTTGTCAGTAGTATCTAAGTTCCAACATTATGTTTGTATACCTAGTATAAAGGTTATGAGACCCAAGAACATTGAACTCTATCACTTTAATAACCTATATACACAAATAGATTTTCGAAAAAATGATGCTATCCAATGAAATTAAAAGAAACCCTACTTAAGGAGGTTGTCCACACTAACACAGCATTTTGATAAAGCCCAATGTGGGGTGAAACACGTAGATCTGATCTGTGTCTGTGAAAAGAAGCCTGTTCTCCAAATATCTGCCTATAAGGAGAAATGCCCCTGCAGATCATGAAATAAATCTATTCTCCCCCATGTACGAACTGTACTAAGAGTAGGAGGTGAAAACGGACATCATCATCTAATTACATTACCGTCAAAAGGAAACTTGTGTAAGTTTTGAAAAGTGAAATTTCGGAGAATTGTGATGTCATCAGAGGGCGCCACTGGAATCCAGAACGAGAGAGCCAGAGTGAGACAGAGACGAGGAAGCGGTTAGACTACCTGCATGATAGGTCTACAACATTCTTACCTCAGGTACTGATCTGCCATCCCGGACGACTGCAGCTAAAGTGAATAACAAGGAAGCGGTAAGATCACCTGCACAGTAAGCTCTCACTATTTCTTCCCCAAGGAACTAAACTGCCATCTCGGATAACTGCAGATAAACGCTTTGGATTCCACCTAAAACGCCAAAGTTGAATTTTTCTCCAGTGCATTAGGATCTTACACAGAGACTCCTATCATTACCCAGGTATGATATAGGCTAGCCACTACTATTCATATTAATCGTAATTTGCTACACTAGGAGGATTATACTGTTAGCTAACAAACGCCTAGATTACGAGTTGTGCGTTAACAGGGGTGCATTGCTAACTTGCAGTTTATTCTCACCACTCACTTACCTGCAGACATTAACAGGCAAGAAGTGAGCGTAGAGCAAAATTGCGCTCCACACTGCACTCCAATACCAGCGCTGCTTAAGTGAGCGGTGAGCTGGTTATACGTGCTCATGCACGATTTCCCCATAGACATCAATGGGGAGAGCCGGCTGAGAAAAAGTCTAACACCTGCCAGAAAGCCGCGTAAAACTCAGTAATGCAGCCCCATTCATTCCTATGGGAAAACCAAATTTATGTTTACACCTAACACTCTAACATGAACCCCGAGTCTAAACACCCTTAATCTTACACTTATTAACCCCTAATCTGCTGCCCCCAACATTGCCGACACCTACATTATATTTATTAACCCCTAATCTGCCACCCCCAACGTCGCTGCCACCTACAATTATACTTATTAACGCTTAATCTGCTGCTCCAGACATCGCCGCCACCTACATTATACTTATTAACCCCTAATCTGCTGCCCCCAACGTTGCCGCCACTATATTAATTGTATTAACTCCTAAATCTAAGTCTAACCCTAACCCTAATACCCCCTAACAAATATAATTTAAATAAATCTAAATATTAACTATTTAATAACTATCTAGCTAAAATAAATACAAATTGACCTGTAAAATAAAACCTAACCTACGTTACAATAACACCTAACACTACACTACCATGAAATAAATTCCCTACATTAAATACAATTAAATACATTAAATAAAATTATCTAAATTACACAACCCCCCCCCACTAAATTACAGAAAATAAAAAACAAATGACAAGATCTTTAAATTAATTACACCTAATCTAATAGCCCTATCAAAATAAAAAAGCCCACCCAAAATAAAAAAAAATAAACTAAACTATCAATAGCCCTTAAAAGGGCCTTTTGTGGGGCATTGCCGCAAAGAAATCAGTTCTTTTACCTGTAAAAAATAATACAAACAAACCCCCCAACAGTAAAACCCACCACCCACACAACCAACCCCCCAAATAAAATCCTAACTAAAAAAACCTAAGCTCCCCATTGCCCTGGAAAGGGCATTTCGATGGGCATTGCTCTTAAAAGGGCATTTAGTTCTATTGCTGCCCAATACCCTAACCTAAAAATAAAACCCACCCAATACACCCTTATCCTAACACTAACTCCCGAAGATTCACTTACCGGGAGAAGTCTTCATCCAAGCGGCAAAATGTCCTCAACGAAGCCAGCAGAAGTGGTCCTCCAGACGGGCAGAAGTGGTCCTCCAGACGGGCAGAAGTCTGCATCCAGATGGCATCTTCTATGTTCACCCATCCAGCGGGTCCATCTTCAAGACATCCAGTGCAGAACATCCTCTTCTTCCGACGTCTTCTTCTGGAATGACGGTACCTTTAAGTGACGTCATCCAAGATGGTGTCCCTTAGATTCCAATTGGCTGATAGAATTCTATCAGCCAATCGGAATTAAGGTTGAAAAAATCCTATTGGCTGATGCAATAGGATTGAACTTCATTCCTATTGGCTGATCCAATCAGCCAATAGGATTGAGCTCGCATTCTATTGACTGTTCAAATCAGCCAGTAGAATGCAAGCTCAATCCTATTGGTTGATTTCATCAGCCAATCAGATTTTTTCTACCTTAATTCCAAATGGCTGATAGAATTCTATCAGCCAATCAGAATCTAAGGGATGCCATCTTGGATGACATAATTTAAAGGTACCTTCATTCATCAAGAATACGTCCTTGGAAGAGAATACTCCGCGCCGGATGGATGAAGATAGAAGATGCTGTCTGGATGAAGACTTCTGCCCATCTGGAGGACCACTTCTGCCCGTCTGGAGGACCACTTCTGCCGGCTTTGTTGAGGACATCTTGCTGCTTGAATGAAGACTTCTCCCGGTAAGTGAATCTGCGGAGGTTAGTGTTAGGATTTTTTAAGGGTGTATTGGGTGGGTTTTATTTTTAGGTTAGGGCTTTGGGCAGCAATAGAGCTAAATGCCCTTTTAAGGGCAATGCCCATCCAAATGCCCTTTTCAGGGCAATGGGGAGCTTAGGTTTTTTTAGTTAGGCTTTTATTTGGGGGGTTGGTTGTGTGGGTGGTGGGTTTTACTGTTGGGGGGGTTTGTTTGTATTTTTTTTTACAGGTAAAAGAGCTGATTTCTTTGGGGCAATGCCCCGTAAAAGGCCCTTTTAAGGTCTATTGGTAGTTTAGTTTGGGCTAGGGTTTTTTTTTATTTTGGGTGGGCTTTTTTATTTTGATAGGGCTATTAGATTAGGTGTAATTAGTTTAAAGATCTTGTAATTTGTTTTTTATTTTCTGTAATTTAGTGTTTTTTTGTAATTTAGCTAATTTTATTTAATTTACTTAATTGTATTTAATGTAGGGAATGTATTTAATTGTAGTGTAGTGTTAGGTGTTATTGTAACATAGGTTAGGTTTTATTTTACAGGTCAATTTGTATTTATTTTAGCTAGGCAGTTATTAAATAGTTAATAACTATTTAGTAACTATTCTACCTAGTTAAAATAAATACAAACTTGCCTTTAAAATAAAAATAAACCCTAAGCTAGCTAGAATGTAACTATTAGTTATATTGTAGCTAGCTTAGGGTTTATTTTATAGGTAAGTATTTAGTTTTAAATAGTATTAATTTAGGTAATGATAGGAATTTTATTTAGATTTATTTAAATTATATTTAAGTTAGGGAGTGTTAGGGTTAGGGTTAGACTTAGATTTAGGGGTTAATACATTTAATATAGTGGCGGCAACGTTGGGGGCGGCATATTAGGAGTTAATAAGTGTAGGCAGGTTGCGGCGACATTGAGGGTGGCAGATTAGGAGTTAATAAATATAATGTAGGTGTCAGCGATGTTGGGGGCAGCAAATTAGGGGTTAATAAGTATAATGTAGGTGGCGGTGATGTCCGGAGCGGCAGATTAGAGGTTAATAAATGTAGGTAGGTGGCAGCGATGTTAGGGACAGCACATTAGGGGTTAATAATATTTAACTAGTGTTTGCAAGGCGGGAGTGCGGCAGTTTAGGGGTTAGTATGTTTATTCTAGTGGCGGCGATGTCCGCAGCAGCAGATTAGGGGTTAAAAATGTTATTATAGTGTTTGCGATGCGGGAGGGCTTCGGTTTAGGGGTTAATAGGTAGTTTATGGGTGTTAGTGTACTTTTTAGCACTTTAGTTATGAGTTTTATGCTACACCTTTGTAGCGTTTAACTCATAACTACTGACTTTAAAATGCATTAGGAATCTTGACGGTAGAGGGTGTACCGCTCACTTTTTGGCCTCCCAGGAAAAACTCGTAATACTGGCGCTATGGAAGTCCCATAGAAAAAAGTCTTTATGAAATTTACGTAAGTTGATTTGCGGTAAGGCCAAAAAAGTGTGCGGTACACCTATACCTGCAACACTCCAGTGGGCGTAAAAAAGCAGCGTTAGGACCTGTTAATGCTGCTTTTTTACCTTAATGCACAACTCGTAATCTAGCCGAAAGATTGTGGGATATTTTTCCTCCCTTTATATTTTATAGACATTGTTGGGACAGATACAAAATATCATTGTATAATAAACTCACGTCTGGACATTTAAACAACACATTATTAAAACCTTGTATCTGCATGTTGCATGTTACAAGTTACTTTTAAATACAATGAATGTTGAGAATCTAATGGTATTGAAATATAGGCTTTTATTTAGAAAGTATTAGAATATTTACGCCACCGCATTGTGATCTATGTTTTTAAGATATTTAAGCTGGAGATTCTTTCAGTTTTTAACCATATCCAATCCGCCACCCTGGAAGAGGCAGATCCCATAGGAATCAATGGGAGTCTGACCATAGCGAAAGTTCATGTTCGCTGCTTCCCGACATCCCATTGATTCCTATGGGAGCTGTCTACACCTAACACCCTAACATGTACCCCGAGTCTAAACACCCCTAATCTGTCCCCCCCCTACACTGCCGCAACTAAATAAATGCATTACTCCCTAAACCGCTGCTCCCGGAGCCCACGCCACTCTAATAAACTGATTAACCCCTAAACCGCCACTCCCGGACCCCGCCGCCACTATAATAAATATGTTAACCCCTAAACCGCTGCTCCCGGACCCCGCTGCCACTATAATAAATATGTTAACCCCTAAACTGCCGCTCCCGGACCCTGCCGCCACTATAATAAATATGTTAACCCCTAAACCGCCACTCCCGGACCCTGCCGCCACCTACATAATACCTATTAACCCCTATCCTGCCCCCCTACACAGCCGCCACTATAATAAATTTATTAACCTCTATCCTGCCCCCCCTACACCGCCACCACCTATAATACATTTATTAACCCCTATCCTGCCCCCCTACACCGCCGCCACCTAAAATACATTTATTAACCCCTATCCTGCCCTCCCCTACAATGCCGCCACTATAATAAAATTATTAACCCCTAAACCTTTTCTAACCCTAACGCTAACACCCCCCTAACTTAAATATTAATTAAATACATCTAAATATTATCACTCTTATCAACTAAATTAATCCTATTTAAAACTAAATACTTAACTTTAAAATAAACCCTAATATAGCTACAATATAAATAATAATTATATTGTAGCTATCTTAGGATTTATTTTTATTTTACAGGCAAATTTCAATTTATTTTAACTAGGTACAATAGCTATTAAATAGTTATTAACTATTTAATAGCTACCTAGTTAAAATAAAGAGAAATTTACCTGTAAAATAAAAACTAACCTAAGTTACAATTACACCTAACACTACACTATCATTAAATAAATTATTCCTATTTAAAACTAAATACTTACCTGTAAAATAAACCCTAAGATAGCTACAATGTAATTAATAATTACATTGTAACTATTTTAGGATTTATATTTATTTTACAGGTAACTTTGTATTTATTTTAGCTAGTTAGAATAGTTATTAAATAGTTATTAACTATTAAATAACTACCTAGCTAAAAGAAATACAAAATTACCTGTAAAATAAATCCTAACCTAAGTTACAATTAAACCTAACACTACACTATCATTAAATTAATTAATTAAATAAATTAGCTACAAATAACTACAATTAAATACAATTAAATAAACTAACTAAAGTACAAAAAATAAAAAAACTTAGTTACAAAAAATAAAATAAATAAGTTACAAACATTTAAAAAATATTACAACAACTTTAAGCTTCTTACACCTAATCTAAGCCCCCTAATAAAATAACAAAGCCCCCCAAAATAAAAAAATGCCCTACCCTATTCTAAATTAAAAAGTTTACAGCTCTATTACCTTAACAGCCCTTAAAAGGGCCTTTTGCGGGGCATGCCCCAAAGAAATCAGCTCTTTAGCCTGTAAAATAAAAATACAACCTCCCCCAACATTAAAACCCACCACCCACACACCCCTACTCTAACCCAAACCCCCCTTAAATAAACCTAACACTACCCCCCTGAAGATCATCCTACCTTTAGCCGTCTTCAGCCAGCCGACCACCGATGGAACAGAAGAGGACATCCGCAGTGGCCGAAGTCATCATCCAAGGGGCGCTGAAGAAGTCTTCCATACGATAGAAGTCATCATCCAAGAGGCGCTGAAGAAGTCTTCCATCCGATTGAAGTCTTCATCCAGGCGGCGTCTTCAATCTTCATCCATCCGGAGGAGAGCGGAGCCATCTTCAGACGAGCCGACGCGGAGCCATCCTCTTCTACCGACGGACTAACGACGAATGACGGTTCCTTTAAGTGATGTCATCCAAGATGGCGTCCCTCGAATTAGGATTGGCTGATAGGATTCTATCAGCCAATCGGAATTAAGGTAGGAGAAATCTAATTGACTGTTCCGATCAGCCAATAGAATGCAAGCTCAATCTGATTGGCTGATTGGATCAGCCAATCGGATTGAACTTCAATCTGATTGGCTGATAAATGAGATGTGCACTGTAAATAAGTATATGCATTTTGTGATTGGCTTTTGACTGTAACATGATACATGGGAAGGGAATACTGAATTAACTTTGACATTTTTCTTCTATTCACTTTAAATTTTAAGTGCTATATTATTCTCTTTTTATTGTGCATTTGTCAATTATTAAATTCTACTGTCCTTTTACCCCCAAACTGTACAAAAATAGTCTGAAGGGCCAGGTTACGAGTGGCAAGCTAACAGTTATTCGTGAGCAAAAAGGTGCTTATCCCGGGTGTTTTCAGGTGTCAGATTGATCACTCATATTACAAGTTGAAAGTAAACACGAACACGTGAGTGCAATCACGATTTTCTCTAGAATGATTACTGCATCCTCAGAGCTCTGGTTAAACAAAACATTGTCACAAAACACATGAACATATACACTACAAAGTACAATTACACTCATAATAACACTAGCTAATAAAAAATAATTTAAAAAATAGCACAAATAAGTTATAAGGTCTCAAAAGTGAGGGGTGGTTTTCAGAGCGCCTAAAGTGTGAAGACTAAGGTGACTATGATATGCTATAATTTAAAGAGAGCATACATAAGTAGCTTGAATTAGATGCTTCAAGAGCTCATACACAAATTACTTCAAATAGATGCTTAAAGTAGAATATGATTCAATTTAATACAACAATTAAAATTAAAATAAAAAGCATGGATCCATGTGTCTATTAAACATAAGATAAAAAGTCAATAAAACATACAATCATATAATCAGTGCGGCATAAAATCAATATGGTGATTCTATCTGACTGAAGGAGACAAGCCTATCTGACTGGGGGTACCTGTCCTAAAGAATGCAAATAAAAACAAATAAAAACAGCATTCACTTGACACCTAAGTTGCAGCGTGGTGTGGTGTGACAGGGTGAATCTTCACACTTCAAAAATTGAGTTGGTGAACAAAAAGATCATTTGTGCCCAAAAAATAATTAATAATTGTGCCCAAAAAATAATTAGAAAGTCTCAATCTTAGTGGAAAATTGAAATTTAATTGAAAAATACAGGTGTTGTGTACACAAAAGACAAAAAAAAATCGAAATAAAAAAACGAAAATCCAAAAATCAAGAGTAAATGGACCAATAGTGTCTCAAATGATAAAAGTGCAAAAATGTATCAAAGTGTTTGTAAGAATACTTGTTATGCCTCTGATGTCCCAGAAGTCTGAAGAAGTTCTTTAAAAATTCCCTGGGATCTCCTGTGAAAGATAAAATGCAAAAGTGCAGGTTGTTTCTATAATTTTAATATTAGAAATAGGCTTACCATTATTAAGTTAACGCGTTTTGGGCTACCTATACAGGCCTTTCTCAAGACTGAAAACTGTGTGTGACTGGTAGCCTTATATACTGATCTCTTAATGCCTTAATTGCATTGTTTGGGCGCCAACTAAAAACCGGAAGTCACGTTTGGTGGAGAAGTTTTACCAGTGGTAAAATTATACTGTTATTAGCAGATTTTTCTTAACTCGATTACGCTTGGCTAATTATTTCCCATGTTTATTCCAAGTGTTTATAACATAATTGTCTGTATTTCTGATTGCTGCTATCTCTCGCATCTGATTGGATGGGACATCACATTCGCTGTGCTTTTAATATTGAATTATGGGTGTATATCGTAATAAGAGAGATGATTCACCTCAGTTCAATTTCGATTTATCTTGTAGTTATCAGGCTTCTTCTAACTTTTTATAGCATACTTTGAGTGTTTTTACCATAGATGTCAGCATTTATTATTGCCACTCTTTATCGTATCTGATTGGTTGTGACAACATATCCGCTATCTTGTGAGATTGCGGTGATTGGGTATAATAATATTTACTAGAGTTGACAGCTCACATGTCTAACAGCTGTTTCCTATGGCATCTGGTGGGTAGTGAATATGACAAACATTTCTATATTTATAACATAGCTCTTTAAAGTGGACTGATCTATGGCCCATATGTCAGGGATCTATTTAGATCCAGAATTATAGTACAATCTAGCAACAATCGTATGGAGGTATACCAACAGTTGCATAAGGCTAATGTTATAATAAATATACTCAAAATATCTAATAGAGTAATAGAATACATAGAATTCTGAAGACCTAAAATCAACTGAGAGTGACTCAAATGATACCTTTGGCTATTCGATATCCTGATAAGTATACGGTATAAGGAGGAAACTGTAAATCTACAATAGATTTTAGTGCTTATGTGTAGAGTTATAGCATGGAAGCCTCATAATGAGAGTCCTTGTGATAAGTGCACAGCTAGGTATGAAGGTTATGGTGACCTGCATTTTAGTGAGAGCAAATAGAGAATGGGGGTAGAGAATGGTTCTGAGACCCTTTATGGCGCTAAGTGTTTAGATGATCTGAGATAAGAGCTTGACAGATCTGTAGGTTCATATCTGTCATTCATTAAAAACGTTAAGGGGAGAGGAGTGCTAGTTTTTTTATATCAAAGGGATTTATAGGTACATATTCACTAAAATCAAATTGTTGTTGTTTGTTCACTGAGCTATAGCTCAAATATTCAGGTATGAATATTTAATGTCATATAATGAATAGCAGATAGATATTATATTGAAAGGAGAGCAAGCTAAAGTCTGTCTTATTGTTATAGCTGTAATCCTAGATATTTATTCCAAAAGATCTGACATCAGTGTGATGGTGATATATTTAGAGGTCAATATAGCGGATTATGTTTTATCTATTACATGACTGGGGAACTGATTCTAGTGTACTGGCCATTACTGTTTTTTGACGTAAGGACGTCTAGCATATCTATACATATATACCAAGAGAGTTAGTTTCGACTAATGGAACAGAGAACGACAAATCTAGCTGATATATGTCTAGAAGTATGGTATGGCTGGATTCTTCACAGGTAGGGGGATAGGCCCTCCTTAAATTAATCTCTGTTTAGTATACATGACCTTTTTGGGAAATGTGTCCTGTATATAATCTATAAAATGTCTTACCAGACAACAAGTTAGGTTGTGTCCCTCTTCTGTGTTATTTATGGGATATGTTAGAGAAGTATATTTAGATAGAACTGTTCCCTTCTTTTTTACACCTATTGAACTATCTCCTATCATTAGAAAGAGGAACCCAAACTTCTCTATGAGGACTAGTAAGAAAAAACATGTGAACATAGGGTATCTGGTATGTGTCCCTCTTTTAAATGTATTGCTTAAACATTTACGTTAAGGAGATGTATCAAGTCCTCTTTATTGTTGAAGCCTTTTGGATACAGACAATCCAGGTAGAAGATCCATTTCGATTCAGTCGTGAGCAGTTTTTTCTCGTAATTACCACCTCTCCAGTCTTTCCTAACTTCCTGAATTCCAATAAAGTTTAAATCTTTGATGTTGCCCCTATGTTTTGTTGAGAAGTGTCTATACAGTGCTGTCTCCATATTCAGCTTATCAATGAGCAGAAGGTGTTCCCTTATTCTATCTTTCAAGGGTGCCCTACATATTGGAGTCTGCATGTGCATTGCATCAAATATATAACCCCTTTGTCCTGACATCTTTTGAGGTCTTTAATTTTATATTCCTCTTTCGTGTAATAGGACTGGAAGTTATCCGTTTTTTTTGCCACATTTGCACGCTTTGCACCTGTGGCACAGAAAGAAGCCCTTGATCTTTTCTCCAAAGACATCTTTTATTACCAGTTGTATATTTATTTCTAATGACAAGGTGAGTCCACGGATCATCATCAATTACTGTTGGGAATATCACTCCTGGCCAACAGGAGGAGGCAAAGAGCACCACAGCAGAGTAGTTAAGTATCACTTCCCATCCAACAAACCCCTGCCATTCTCTTTGCCTTTAGTGCAAGGAGGACGTGAAATAATTAGGTGTCCTGTTTAAGATTCTTCTATCAAGATTTTTTTATTTTGAAGTCAGTGCAGGATTGTCCTGATCGTCCATCACAATTTGGGTGCAGCTGTACTCCACGTTGGTCTCTTCAGCAGGGCTGTGGTAGCTTTAAAGCAGTTAGGAACTTGAAAAGTGTGCTTTGCTGCATTTTCCTAACATGTTGCTGCCCTGGTATAGAAAGCCTGAGTAAGTTTATTTGTCTTTCTTTTTACACAGGTCCCTGTGAGGAATGGCATCCTCTCAGACTTTGTGAGTCGTCTGACTGCCGGAAGGCTAGAATGCAGGTAAGTGCCTTTTGTTCTTCTGGGGCTAGAAGGCTGGCACTGAAGGGGTTAAAGAGCCCTCTGCTGTTAGTGGGACAAATCCTGAGGGATACTTAAGCAGTATGCAGGCACATTAACAAAAGACTTGGAGTTTAGGGGTTAATCACCTTCATAGTAAGGAAGGGGTTAACCAACTTGGGTTTTAAATCTGATTTTTGTTTGATTTTAGAGAGCATAGGGCACCATTTCTAAGGAGCTGCATAGCTGGAAACACATTGCCTTATGAGAAGCAATGTCGCTGAGTTGAGGTATCCTATTCCGCTCATTTAGGACGCGATGTGATGCGATGCATGTTATTTATTTTACTTATATCTGTACCTAGTTCAGAGTGTATTGAACTTTAAGACATATAAGGCTGTAATATTGCTTTTGTATAGCAGGAGGAAGCGCAATGTTTGCGCATTTCATCTCCATGTCGTTTCAGTGGTCCCACCTCCTTCTTCTCGGGTAGGAGAAACACCATATTGGATTGCAGTTTTTGATGGCTCCGCCTCGTTATCTGACCGAGAGCGGCATTTTCTTTTCCAAGCAATTGGTAGTGTTGTGATACAGTGTCAATTAGATTTATGTTCTTAGCTCCATAATCAGGTTCTCCTCAGTAATTATACAATGGAGCTTGTATTGACTCTTTATCTTTTGAGCTCAGTATCTATTTATAGCTCGGTAAGCTATGGCAATGCTGATTGAACATTTGGGTTTAAAATGTGTAAGTTACAGCGATGGAACACTGTCTCCTATATTTAACATCTTGCTTTCTGTGAATAACAAGGGAAAAGAGTTTGTATTGAACAAATGGAAAGAATTTATCTTTACTCTGATATGGTAATTGATTGCAATTTTTTTTATTGTTTCATAGGTCTCATACATATATCTTGTTTATGTTAGAGCCTTTCACATAAGCAAAAAATATCATAATTCCTATTAAGATTTTTTTGCTAAACATGTAACAGAGATCTGTTCCTAAGTATATTTATGATCCACAGTCCAAATGGTACAGCACTGAGATAACAAGGTGGTGCAAGCTGTAAGGGTACCACACAAAACCCTTAAAATAGTAACACAGTCCAAAGAATTCAGCAGCACTCACCACTATGTAGAAAATTCCATCTTTATTGGGATATTTCGAAGTAAAAAAGACAACGTTTCGGACCTCTAGTCCTTAGTCATGTCTAAGGACTAGAGGTCCGAAACGTTGTCTTTTTTACTTCGAAATATCCCAATAAAGATGGAATTTTCTACATAGTGGTGAGTGCTGCTGAATTCTTTGGACTGTGTATATTTATGATCCAGCAAGTCTATAAATATAATTTTAAATATTTTTAAATAATTATTTTCAAAATTATTTTAGCCTCATGTCTCCCTGGATGATGCTGTTCAGGTTAATGCCACAGCTTCTCCTCAAATGTCCCAAGTACCTTTTTTATGGTGTCACATGCAGTGCCCTGCAGTTCCTCTCACTCTCCTGGAAGAGTTATGTGTTGCAGATTTGCTGCCCAGGTGTCTTCTGGTATCTGTGGCATTATCTGTTTTTTCCCTATATTAAAGGGAAATCGTTAGAGGAAATTTAATAAATCAGATAGTAAGGTTGCTGTTCGCTTACTACTATACATATTGCCTTTCTTATAGTCTAATAAGGAGGATAGTCGGTAGCCTTTGAGGGTTAATTCTCTGATTCGGACAGTATAATTCCTTCATCTGGTGCTGAAGTAGTTTTATCCAGAGTCAACCCTGTATACCCTTTAGTATTATTTAAGAGGGGTTGGCTTCTTTGTAGACTGTGACTCTTTGATCATTGTCACTCCTCAAGAATCTAGTATTTTTTATATACACTAGGTTTCATTGGTAAAGATTATCCCTGTTCTCGATTGTGCTAGGAGAATTTCTCAGGTATGGGAGAAGTCAAGGATTCCTTATTCCCCATCTCCTGTCTGTATTAAACTATCTCCTTTAATTATCAGCATGGTACTTAAGGTTGTAGGAGCTTCTATTATTCTAATAAAGAGATGCTCCTTCAGGATGGAGACCTTTTATGGACATGTGCGGCATCCTTTGGTACGACGCCTGGTCTGATTCCAGTGAAAGGCCAATTTTTTCTTTCTGTCGCTAATGTTGTATTTCATTAAAGAAATCCTCAGTTAAATCTCATTCAGCAGGTAGGGTTTACCCTGAGCCAGGATCGGATCCTATGGGGGTCAATCTATCTCAGTTTTTGTATTGCCTGGATATGAAAGGTCCTAGATCTCTAAAGGGGCTGTTGATATAGTATTCCAGGGTTTTGATTTGGAATTCAACCCCTTCCTCCCAGGGGCAGGATTTACCTCTTAGGATTATCTGTAATCAGATAAGAAGATGCGTTCTTGTAATGTATTCAGGGTCTTCCTCCCTGGGAGTGATGGTCCAGTTCTGGAACAGGGATTTGTTTATTTTCCATTCTGTTCGTGGTTACAGAGGGAACTTTTTGTCCTAATTTAGAACTGAATTGTCTAAACAGTTTCTTTGAGTACTGTCCTTCAAGATGGAAACTATTCGCTCCATTCTTCCTTGGTGCAGAGGGTCAGTTTATAATGACCTTAGACCTAAAGGATGCGTACTCTCAGGTTCCCATTAAAGGGTTCTTCTTAGAATTTTTCTTTCTGTTTAAACTTTTTCAATTTGTGGTTCAACAATGGCTTTGCCCCAGCTTCCTGAGTTTTCTAACAATGGTTCTGGGATTGCAGTGGTGGCCTGCCTGGTTGACCTTTTGGTTAGATGCCATCCTTCAAACAAAATCTAATTCGGAGCTTTCTTTTATCTTGCTCACATTTGGAAGTGGAGCTGGGAATGAAGTCCCTTATCTCAGCTACATGGTAGTCTGCGTAGTGACTATAATTGTTTTCCTATCAATGCACATCCTTCTGACAGAAAAGCCAGTCCTGTTCTCTTCAGTCTACTGTTCGGCTGCTTTGGTTCAGTGTATTGAAACAATTGGTATGATGGGGTGCCCATGGACATCATCCATTGTTGTATTTAGTTTTAGAGCTCTGCAATTGGGCATGCTTAGTCAGAGGAATGGGGAATATTCAGATGTCTCTGGGAATAGATATAGACAACAAGAGTCTCTTCCCGTGGTGGTTTTTCAGGAATCTCAGTCTCAGCACTCATGTTTCAGAGACCTTCCTGGTTGTTTGTGATTGTGAACACCAGCCTGCTGGGCTGGAAGGACTCTGGGACTCGTTGAAGGTGCAGGGACGTTGTTCCCATGAGACTGCTCTCCCTTTAATAATTTGGAAATTGTGAGAGAGTTACAATGCTCTGATGTTTTGGCCTCTGTGTCCAAGCCCAGTTTAGCAGGTTCTAGTCTGAGCAGCGCCTTGAGACTTTATAGCCTCTGTGGCTTATATAATTTTCTAAGTTCCTTAGTCATGTAGGAAGTGTTTCAGATTTTTTCTGTGGGTAGGTGCTCACAGTTTCTGTCTATCGGCCATCCACTTTTTTGGAGTGGACATCTGGGAAGAGGTGTTTCTGTTCAGTTGGACTTCCCATCTCGGTGAGTGGGACCTCCATCCAGAGGTGTTCTTCAGGTTAACAACCAATTGGGGCTTACCAGAATTGGTTCTGATGGCGTTTTGTCAAAACACCAAGTTTCCTAATTTGGTTGAGGTCAAGAGATCTTCACGCCTTTCTGATAGATATTCTGGCAGTTCATTGGAACTTCAGGTGGACTTATCCTTTTTCTAGGGTTATTCTCCTTCCATGAGTCTTCGTTCAGATCAAGGGGAAGAGAGTATTGGTTTTTCTAGTTGCTCCTGAGTGGCATTGCAAGATTTTTAGGCGGATCTAGTGTAGATGTCGTCTCAAAATGTCATCCAAATTTTCATTCTCTGAAGCTGACGATTTGGAGATTGAATGTTTGTATCTTAATATAGCCGGGCAGTTAGCTCAGCTTGCTAAGGCACTGTGGCTGAGCTCTGTAGCAGCCCAAGGGTTGCAGGTTCATGCCCGGCAAGGTCCACTCAACCTTTCATCCTTCCGAGGTCGATAAAATAAGCAGCGCCGTGAGACCTTTGAGGGTGATTGGCCACACTTGCAAGTAACCAATACATTCATACTTTTGTGTTAAGTAATCTCTGAAGCACATTTTAAGGAGTTATCTCTTAGTACCCTCAAGGGTCAGATTCCAGATAATTCCATTAGGCGGATGGTGTCCTACGATGACTTAGTGGTGAACTTTGCTGCTTTGAAAGCTGAAAGTCAAGAGTCAAGAGTTCAAATCCAGCTGTGGCTATGAACTTTTCTTACCCTAGCATCTGGCGGAGGGGCCGGATGTACAATCCTTATCAGGTCCTGGTCAGTATCAGGCCTGTGTTTAAGTCAGTTGCTCCTCCTTGAAGCTTTATCGTTGTTCTTAAGGGTTTTTCTACATGGGATTATGCGGCCCATAGATCTCTTTCTTCTGCTAAGAGAGTTCCAGATTCTCAGTGTGGCAGTGTGGTTCTCCTTATCTCGTGTTTACTGTTAGATAAGGTAGTTCTCTGTACCAAGTTTGGTTTTCTTCTAGGGTCCTTATGGACAGAAAGGAGATTGTTGTTCCCTTTTCCTGTCCTATCCTTCTCTTCATGAAGATCGACTGTTACACATCCTAGATGTTGTGCGGGCCTAATCATTTTACCTACAATATTAGGACTTTTGTCAGTCTTCTGCTTTATTTTGTTTTTCTGGATAAACATAATTGCTGGAAAATTCCTTCCACTTTCTTCTCTGGTTGTGAAGTGTTAATCATAGAGCTTATAAGCCTGCTGAACAGCAGCCTCCTGAGAGTATTTCAGCATCTCCACTGGGGCGGTGTATTTTTTCAGGCCTTCAAAAATGAGACCTCTCTGGAAAAGTTTTTTTAACTTTTATTAATTTGATATTGCCTCAGGTGGGGCTTCTTTTGGGAGAAAGGTTTTTCAAGCAGTAGTACCTTCTGTTTAGATTACCTGTCTTGTCCCTACCGTATCATCTGTGTCCTCTAGCTTGGGTATTGATTCCCAACAGTAATTGATGGTGATCCGTGGACTCACTGTGTCATTAGAAAGAAAACAAAATTGATGCTTAACTGATAAATGTATTAATTTTTTGACACAGTGAGTCCATGACCCTCCCTTTTTTTAGACAGGGTTTTTATATAAACCTCAGGCACCTCTGCACCTTGTGTTATTTCCTTTCTCTCCTTTTCCTTCGGTCGAATGACTGGGGTTTGTGGGAAGTGAAGTGATACTTAACAGCTCTGCTGTGGGGCTCTTTGGCTCCTCCTGCTGCCCAGGAGTGATATTCCCAACAGTAATTGATGATGATCCGTGGACTCACCGTGTCAAGAAAGAAATACATTTATCAGGTAAGCATACATTTTGGTTTTTTTCTGTATACTGAGTGCTAGTTTGGTTTTTTAGATTACTTGTCTTTCTATAAATGAATCTTGGTTGTATGGGCAGCTTCTCTCTTAAAACGTCATCATCTCTTAACAAAGACCAGTGTTTTCTCAATATATTTTCAATACTATGTCTATTTGCACTATATTCCATAATCATAGGGACATTTATAATCTCCTCATTTGTCAGAGTTTTATCTTTATACTTCGTTAGTTCTCTCCTTTCATTCCTTCTTACTTCGTCTATTTTTGATCCAGTACGTCTTCCTTGAATCCTCTTTTCATGAATCTCTTTTTTAATATAAGAGCTTACTCTTTCTTATTTTCCAGATTGGAGCAGTTCTTCTTGATCCGTAGAAGTTGACCTTTCGGAATGTTATCTTTCGACTTGTCATGGTGGCAGCTCATTTTATGGATTTAATTGTTACTGTCAACTTCCTTAAAATATGTGAACATCTCCAATTTTCCATCCTTAACTCCTATCTTTAAATCCAGAAATGTAATTTCGGTATAGCTTCATTCATATGTGAATTGTAGGTTTACTACATTTTTATTCATGACCTCTATTGTATATTCGAGATCTTCCACTGTACCCTTCCATATAATGATGACATTGTCTATGTATCAGATCTGCGCTGGCTGGGCATGATTCCCAGAATATATGTTCCCATTTTCCCATGTAGAGATGCTCGGCGCGAACCTGGTCCACATTGCCATGCCACATATTTGTTTATAAAACTTTCCATCTTTATAGAAATAATTGTGGGTCAGGATATAATGTATGCTGTCCAAAATAAAGTCGCCTTGTTCTTTAGGTACATCTGGATCCTCTTTTAGGAAGAGATTTACTGCTTCCAGTCCTTCTTTATGTGGGATACTGGTATATAATGAAGTTACGTCGCATTTGGGCAGTAGATATCCTTATTCCCATGGTGTGTTCTCTAGGAGAATCAGTACTTGTGTTGAGTCCCTTAAGAACGAGGGGAGTTGCCTGACGTATTTTTGCAAGTTTTTATTGACGTACTCTGATAGATTACTAGTTAGGGGCACTATGCCGGAAATGATCAGCCTCCCGGGTGGATTATGTAGAGATTTGTGTATCTTTGGCAGATGGTAGAACACTGGGGTTATTGAGTATGTAACACCAATGTATCTAAATTCTTTTTTAATTAATACCCCCAGTGTTTTTGTCTTGGTTATCAGGTCATCCAGTTCTTTCTTGTAATTTTCAACGGGGTTGCTGAGTAATTTATGATATGTGGTGGTGTAACTGAGAATGTGGTCACTTTCTCAAGTATAGTCGCTTCTATTTAAAAACCACCTCCTTTATAAGCAGGTTTGATCATCAAGTTTTAGTTGTTTTCGAGTTCTTTAATAGTTTCCATCTGTTTCTTTGACAGATTATGTTTGACATTTCTCAGTTTTCTTGGTTATATACTTCCTATTTTGTTGCAAACAATGGTTTTTAAAGTCTTATTTGCATTTCTTCTGCTCTTTGTAGGGTAAAAAGTGGATTTTGGTTTTAAATCTGTGTGTAGATAGCTATCTTTTGCTATATTTGTAATGTACCCTTTTGGTTCTGATGTGTCAATCTCTAGTGGGGATTTCATGGAGAACCTTTTTAGGGTCATCTTTCTTACAAGTTCCTTGGTTTTAGCAAAAGTTTGGAATTTGTCAAGGCTCCTTGATGGTGCAAAGGATAGACCATACTTCAATACTGATCCCTAATTTTCTGTCAGTTCATGGGATCTTAGATTGTAAACTCCTTGATTATTTTCCTTTTCATTGTTTATTTGAGGTTTATATTTTATGCAAAAATGAAAAAAGGCACAGCAGCACTGTTGCAAAGGAATCACAGGGCAAAATAAAGTAAAACAAAAGTTTACCTTTATTGTGACATGTTAAAAAAGTACACAACAGAAACCTCCGTTGTTATATACTAGCATCCTGCATAAAGAAGGACTGGAATCAGTAAAAAAAAATTCCTAAAAGAGGATCCAGATGTACCTAAAGAACAAGGCGACTTTATTTTGGACAGCATACATTATACCCACAATTATTTCTATAATGAAAATAAAAGTTTTATAAAGAAATATGTGGCACGGCAATGGGGACCAGGTTCGCGCTGAGCTACACAAATCTCTACATGGGAAAATGGGAACATATATTCTGGGAATCATGCCCAGCCAGCGCGGACCTGGTCCTATACCGTTGATACATAGACAATGTCGTCATTATATGGGAAGGTACAGTGGAAGATCTTGAATATACAATAGAGGGGTCATGAATAAAAATGTGGTAAACCTAAAATTCACATAAGAATGGAGCTATACCGAAATTACATTCCTGGATTTAAAGATAGGAGTTAAGGATGAAAAACTGGAGACATCCACATACTTTAAGGAAGTCGACAGTAACAATTACATCTATAAAATGAGCTGCTACCATGACAAGTGAAAAGATAACACCCCGAAAGGTGAACTGCTAAGTATCAAGAAGAACTGCTCAAATTCGGAAAAGTGGGAAGATCTCTTATATTATCAAAAAGCGATTCATCGAAAGAGGATACAAGAAAGACGTACTGAATTAAAAAATAGACAAAGTAAGAAGGATTGAAAGGAGAGAACTAACAAAGTATAAAGATAAAACTCTGACAAAGACAAATGAGGAGATTATAAATGTCCCTATGATAACGGAATATAGTGCGAATAGACATATTGAAAATATATTCAGAAAACACTGGTCTCTGTTAAGAGATGATGATGTTATAGGAGAGAAGCTGCCCATACAACCAAGATTCATTTATAGAAAGACAAGCAATCTATATAACAAACTAGCACCCAGTATACAGAAAAATATACAACTGGGAGTAAAAGATGACTTTGGGAAAAAAATGAAGTGCTTCTTTCCATGCCACAGCTGCAAAGCGTGCAAATGTGGCAAAAAAATGGATAACTTCCAGTTCTATAACACAAAAGAGGAATATAAAATTAAGGACCTCATAAGATGTCAGGACAAAGGGGTTATATATTTGATGCACTGCACATGTGGACTCCAGTATGTAGGGCAGATGTCAAGACCCTTGAAAGATAGGATAAGGGAACACCTTCTGCTCATTGATAAGCTGAATATAGAGATAGCACTGTATAGACACTTCTCAACAAAACAAAGGGACAACATCAAAGATTTAAACTTTACTAGAATTCAAAAAGTTAGGAAAGACTGGAGAGGTGGTAATTACGAGAAAAAACTGCTCACGACTGAATTGAAATGGATCTTCTACCTGGATTGTCTGTATCCAAAAGCCTTCAACAATAAAGAGGACTTAACACATCTCCTTAATGTAACGGTTTAAGCAATACATTTAAGAGAGGGACACGTACCAGATACCCTATGTTCACATGTTTTTTCTTACTAGTCCTCATAGAGAAGTTTGGGTTCCTCTTTCTAACTGATAGGAGATAGTTCAATAGGTGTAAAAAATAAGGGAACAGTTATTTCTAAATATACCTTTCTAACATATCCCATAACTGACACAGAAGAGTGACACAACCTAACTTGTTGTCTGGTAAGACATTTTATAGATTATATACAGGACACATTTCCCAAAAAGGTCATGTATACTAAACAGAAATTAATTTATGGAGGGCTTATCCCCCTACCTGTGAAGAATCCAGACATATCCTACTTCTAGACATATATCAGCTTGATTTGTTGTTGTCCGTTTTATTAGTCAAAACAAACTCTCTCTGTATATACTGTATGTACAGATATGCCAGATGTCCTTACGTCATCCAACAGGAATGACCTGTATACTAGAATATGTTCCCCTGTCATGTAATAGATAAAACATAATCATGTAATAGATAAAACATAATCCGCTATATTGACATCTAAATATATCACCATCACACCAATGTCATATTTCTGGGAATACATATCTGGGATTACAGCTATAACATTAAGAAAGACTTTAGCTTGCTCTCCTTTCAATATAATATCTATCTGCTATTCATTATATGGCATTAGATATTCATACCTGAATATTTGAACTATAGCTCAGTGAACAAACAACAACGATTTGATTTTAGTTAATATGTACCTACAAATCCCTCTGATATACTGAAACACTCCTGTCCCCTTAATGATTTTACGAACAACAGATATGAACCTACAGATCTGTCAAGCTTTTATCTCACATCATCTAAACACCTAGCGCCATAAAGGGTCTCAGAACCATTCTCTACCCCCATTCTATATTTGCTCTCAATAAAATGCGGGTCACCATAACCTTCACACCTAGCTGTGCACTTGTCACAAGCACTCTCATTATGGGACTTCCATGCTATAACTCTACACATAAGCACTAAAATCAATTTTAGATCTACAGTTTCCTCCTTATACCATATACTTATCAGGATATCCGATAGCCAAAGGAATCATTTAAGTCACTCTTAGCTGATTTTAGGTCTTCAGAATTCTATGTATTCTATTACTCTATTAGATATTTTTGAGTATCTTTATTATATATAATATATAATTAGCGTTATGCAACTGTTGATATATCTCCATACAATTGTTGCTAGATTGTAGGATAGTTCTGGATCTAAATATGACTCTGACATATGGGCCATAGATCAGACCACTTTAAAGAGCTATGTTTTAAATATAGAAATGTTCATCATATTCACTACCCACCAGATGCCATAGCAAACAGCTGTTAGACATGTGAGCTGTCAACTCTAGTAAATAGGATTATACCCAATCACCACGATCTCACAAGATAGTGGATATGACGTCACAACCAATCAGATGCGAGGAAGAGCGGCAATAATAAATGCAGACATTTATGGTAAAAACACTCAAAGTATGTTATAGAAAGTTATAAGAAGCCTGAGAACTACCAGATAAAACAAAATTGAACTGGGGGTAATACATCTCACTTGTTACAATATACCCCCATAATTCAATAACAAAAGCACAGCAGATGTGACATCACATCCAATCAGATGCGAGAGTTAGTGGCAATAATAAATACAGACAATTATGTTATAAACACTTGGAATACAAATGGGAAATAATTAGCCAAGCGGAATCCATTTAAGATAAATCTGCTAATTTATAACAGTATAATCTTACCACTGGTAAAACTTGCAAAACTACTCCACCAAACGTCACTTCCAGTTTTTAGTTGGCACCTAAACGATGCAATTAAGGCATTAAGAGATCAGTATATAAGGCTACCAGTCACACACAGTTTTCAGTCTTGAGAAAGGCCTGTATAGAGAGGTCGAAGCACGTTGACTTAAAACTGGTAACCCTATTTTTAACTTTAACATTTTATAAACAACCTTCACTAAATTATTTCATCTTTCACAGGAGATCCAAGGGGATTTTTAAAGAGCCTCTACAAACTTCTGGGACATTGGAGGCATCACACATATTCTCAACAGGAATACAAACACTTTGATACATTTTTGCACTTTTTATCATTTGAGAGACTATTGATTTTTGATTTTTGTCTTTTGTGTACACAACAACTGTATTTTTCAATTTAATATCTATTTTCCACTAGGATTGAGACTTTTCTAATTATTTTTTGGGCACATATTAATTTTTTGTTCACTAACTCAATATTTGAAGTGTGACGATTGACCCTGTCACACCACCCTGCAACTTAGGTGTCAAATGAATGCTATTTTTTTTTTTTATTATTAAACTTTTTTAGGACTGGTACCCCCAGTCAGATAGGCTTGTCTCCTTCAGTCAGATAGAATCACTTTATTGATTTTATGCCGCACTGATTATATGATTGTATGTTTTATTACATTTTTGTCTTATGTTTTATAGACACATGGATCCAAGTTATATTTTAATTTTAATTGTTGTATTAAATTGAATCATATTCTACTTTAAGCATCTATTTGAAGTAATTTATGTATGATCTGTTGAAGCATCTAATTCAAGCTACTTATGTATGCTCTCTTTAAATTATAGCACATGATAGTCACCTTAGCCTTCACACTTTAGGCACTCTAAACATCACTTATTTCCCTTGGCGCTAGGTCTCCTACAATCTAGCTATAAGGTCTCAAAGACATGAGGTTTCAGGTGTTTACCTATTGATTGAACATAGTCTATTTCACCATTTAATCAGATCTATTTCCTCATAATTATGGAATGCTAAATTCAGTAATTGAAAAGTTCATTGAACTCTGTAGGTGGTATTTAATTATTTACAGCAAGACACAAATATTTAGGAGATGCAGATGTGACTAATATTTAGTTTTCCAGCAGTAAAAAAATTATTGCATTTTATTTAGCAGTGTAATTATTTCCAGACCACAAAATATAATGTAGTAGCATTATTTTTTCAGAGAAACTTAATAAAACCTGCAATTAAGACATCTTTTATTATTTAAATGTTTTTTTTTGTTTGTTGAAACTATTATTCAGTGACATCACGGGAGAAAACATTTTGTACTTTTACAATATACTTAACACAGTTTGCTGGAAATTGTTTAAGAAGTTTGTTTTTCCTAAACCTTTGGAATTCCCTGTGCTAGTTTGCATAAAGAACAAAAAATACAAGTTCAGGCCATAATAAACTATGGATTGATTAGTTTAATTTGGAAGCAAATGTTGACACATTATTAAATATTTCTTATGTTTAATCAGAGTTATTTATTTGAGATATTGGGCCCAATTTATGAAGCTGAAGATTCAGCTTCAGGGCCTGAACATTGCAGGCTCACACGAGTGAGCATGAAATGTAAAGTAGCTGCGGTCTTAAGAATTACTTAGCCTTTCTGCCACCTCAAGGAGGTGAAGTTAAATCATCATGATGATTGACACTCACTGCTATCACGCAATTGGTTTCACGAGAGCAGCGGGTGCAACTGCACAAGCAATTGCTTCTGCAAATGATAACTGTGCACAACAGATGCTGCCTACTTGCTACAATGCTGGGTGGACAAGGTGATAATTGGGTGCCATAATATAATTAGAATTGTATGAAACATTACCCTACTGCATAACAAAATATTTTAAATAGAAAAAGAACATACATCACTTGTAGTCTGCTTTTTAACATTAACTACTGCATTTTTTTTTATAGTAGCAAATATCTCTCTAGTTGATTAAATATCCTTTAACGCCTTTGCTACTGAGCTTTTTTTTTTAAGTTAAAACTTGTGTAGATCTATAATTGTATTAGGTAACCGTTCTAAAATATTGAGAAATGGAGAATAATTCACATAGGTATACCTCTGGTTAATTGCACAAAGTGATTACCAGCCAATGTACTTGCAATGGCTGGTTAATTAACTTCCGCCTGTAAACATTCAAATTTCTCCCTTTACGGGTCAACTTTAAAATAGTGCTCCACTTGTAATTAATCATTGTATTGAGAACAAAACTAATTAGATAATAGAAGTAAATTGGAAAGTTATTTAAAATTCCCTACTCTTTCTGAATCATTAAATAAAAAATTTGGGTTTATGTCTCTTTAAATAAGCTTTTATGTTGCATCCTGAAGCTAGGGAGGACTACCCTAATCCAGACAAGGGCATTTGGAGGCCACTTGCACTTTTAATGTCAATGTATGGGCTCAGCCTGTACACCTATAACCATGGCCCACTGAAATTTCAGGTAGGAAAACGCTGTCACCTCAGTTATCACCTGACTTTAATGTCCTGAACAGAACCTGATATAAGTTTGATTTACACATAGATGCTCCCCTGAATGTCTGGTCAAATAAATGCACATTTTATTTAAAAGGGCAGGAATTCCATAAAGAATTATTTCATGATTCACATAGATGCATACAAAGAGAGAGGTGCTTTTCCAGGAATAAACAACAGCTCAGTAGCTTGTTATTTGGCGAGTTACCACCCAGGAGTAGAATCTTTTAGATTAGTTGTGCTTTTCACAGAGGAAAACTTTCTTGAAGTATATCAGTCAGATCCTGCCAAGTAAGGTCAGTCCAGTCCCGAAATACCAGACAATTCTCCTCTGAACAAGGATCAAAATGATATACTACAGGAAAGTTATTCTCTGCTAAAGGCACATGTTGAGCCAAAAGAGGCTGCTCCTAGGGTGATAAATAGCCATATAACAAGCTATTGTTCGTTCCCAGGTTGAGAGCTTCTCTCTTTTATTTATGAAAATGATGACCCTGTGGGAAATCTCCCTAAGGATGATATGATACGGGAAACCAGACGTGGATCCATTGCTCAGTGTACCTAGAGGCATGGTCTCTCCCTACTGTCTGGTAGTATATCAGTCTGATCCTGACTAAGCAGTGCAGGATCCGACTGATATACTGCCGGACAGTAGGGTGCTTATGGCGATTTAGGTTAGCTTGCGAGTATGGATGTTTGTTTTTTCTGCTTTTCTTGCTACATTGAAGTCTATGGGGAAGTACATTAACGTGGAAAATGTTACGTTGAACTTGTAATACTTGCTCTACCCATAATGTACAAAGCGTCGAGTAGGGTTAGCATGTGAATGTGAGTGATAAATAGTACTCCACTCATAATCTAGTCCTTAATTATTTAGGGTATTGAATATGTATTTAACCTTTGCAAATTTTTAAATCAACAGATTATTACCATCAAAGAAGATACATTTCTTCACATACTTTTTTCTAGTGATGCTGCAATTCACATGTTTTTTTAAGGTCAACCTTGTGTGCATTTATGGCTAGATTACAAGAAGAGTGCTAAATTACTGTGCCGTTTGCAGGCACACAATAATTAACCAACCATTACATCTTTCTGGTTAATTTTCGAAAAGTGCCCCAAAAAAAGTGTCTTTACATTGCCATCTATGGGAAGTGTGTGTTATCGTAGCGAAGTGGTACATTATCTGAAAGAAATGCAGGGGTGCCAATATTTTTGGTCATGACTATATATATAACATAATTTATGTAAGAACTTACCTGATAAATTAATTTCTTTCATATTAGCAAGAGTCCATGAGCTAGTGACGTATGGGATATACATTCCTATCAGGAGGGGCAAAGTTTCCCAAACCTCAAAATGCCTATAAATACACCCCTCACCACACCCACAAATCAGTTTAATGAATAGCCAAGAAGTGGGGTGATAAGAAAAAAGTGCGAAAGCATAAAAAACAAGTAATTGGAATAATTGTGCTTTATACAAAAAAATCATAACCACCACAAAAAAGGGTGGGCCTCATGGACTCTTGCTAATATGAAAGAAATTAATTTATCAGGTAAGTTCTTACATAAATTATGTTTTCTTTCATGTAATTAGCAAGAGTCCATGAGCTAGTGACGTATGGGATAATGACTACCCAAGATGTGGATCTTCCACGCAAGAGTCACTAGAGAGGGAGGGATAAAATAAAGACGGCCAATTCCGCTGAAAAATAATACACACCCAAAATAAAGTTTAAATCTTATAATGAAGAAAACTGAAATTATAAGCAGAAGAATCAAACTGAAACAGCTGCCTGAAGTATTTTTCTACCAAAAACTGCTTCAGAAGAAGAATACACATCAAAATGGTAGAATTTAGTAAAAGTATGCAAAGAAGACCAAGTTGCTGCTTTGCAAATCTGATCAATCGAAGCTTCATTCCTAAACGCCCAGGAAGTAGAAACTGACCTAGTAGAATGAGCTGTAATCCTTTGAGGTGGAGATTTACCCGACTCGACATAAGCATGATGAATTAAAGATTTCAACCAAGATGCCAAAGAAATGGCAGAGGCCTTCTGACCTTTCCTAGAACCGGAAAAGGTAACAAATAGACTAGAAGTCTTTCGGAAATTCTTAGTAGCTTCAACATAATATTTCAAAGCTCTAACTACATCCAAAGAATGCAATGATCTCTCCTTAGAATTCTTAGGATTAGGACATAATGAAGGAACCACAATTTCTCTACTAATGTTGTTAGAATTCACAACCTTAGGTAAAAATTTAAAAGAAGTTCGCAACACCGCCTTATCCTGATGGAAAATCAGAAAAGGAGATTCACAAGAAAGAGCAGATAATTCAGAAACTCTTCTAGCAGAAGAGATGGCCAAAAGAAAACAAAACTTTCCAAGAAACTAATTTAATGTTCAGTGAATGCATAGGTTCAAATGGAAGAGCTTGAAGAGCCCCCAGAACCAAATTCAAACTCCAAGGAGGAGAAATTGACTTAATAACAGGTTTTATACGAACCAAAGCTTGTACAAAACAATGAATATCAGGAAGAATAGCAATCCTTCTGTGAAAAAGAACAGAAAGAGCAGAGATTTGTCCTTTCAAGGAACTTGCAGACAAACCTTCATACAAACCATCCTGAAGAAACTGAAAAATTCTCGGAATTCTAAAAGAATGCCAGGAAAAATGATGAGAAAAACACCAAGAAATGTAAGTCTTCCAGACTCGATAATATATCTTCCTAGATACAGATCTACGAGCCTGTAACATAGTATTAATCACAGAGTCAGAGAAACCTCTTTGACTAAGAATCAAGCGTTCAATCTCCATACCTTTAAATTTAAGGATTTGAGATCCTGATGGTAAAAAAGGACCTTGTGACAGAAGGTCTGGTCTTAACGGAAGAGTCCACGGTGGGCAAGAAGCCATGCGGACAAGATCCGTATACCAAAACCTGTGAGACCAAGCTGGAGCCACCAGCAGAAAAAACGAGCATTCCTTCAGAATCTTGGAGATTACTCTTGGAAGAAGAACTAGAGGCGGAAAGATATAGGCAGGATGATACTTCCGAGGAAGTGACAATGCATCCACTGCTTCCGCCTGAGGATCCCTGGATCTGGACAGATACCTGGGAAGTTTCTTGTTTAGATGAGAAGCCATCAGATCTATTTCTGGAAGTCCCCACATTTGAACAATCTGAAGAAACACCTCTGGGTGAAGAGACCACTCGCCCGGATGTAACGTTTGGCGACTGAGATAATCCGCTTTCCAATTGTCAATACCTGGGATATGAACCGCAGAGATTAGACAGGAGCTGGATTCCGCCCATACCATACCAGTATTCGAGATACTTCTTTCATAGCCAGAGGACTGTGAGTCCCTCCTTGATGATTGATATATGCCACAGTTGTGACATTGTTTGTCTGAAAACAAATGAACGATTCTCTCTTTAGAAGAGGCCATGACTGAAGAGCTTCTGAAAATTGCACGGAGTTCCAAAATATTGATTGGTAATCTCACCTCCTGAGATTTCCCAAACCCCTTGTGCTGTCAGAAACCCCCATACAGCTCCCCAACCTGTCAGACTTGCATCTGTTGAGATCACAGTCCAGGTTGGAAGAAAAAAAGAAGCCCCCTGAACTAAACGATGGTGTTCTGTACCACGTCAGAGTGTTCGAATAATCAGTTTTAAAGATATTAAATGAGATATCTTTGTATAATCCCGGCACCACTGGTTCAGCATACAGATCTGAAGAGGTCGCATGTGAAAATGAGCAAAGGGGAACACGTCCAATGCAGCAGTCATAAGAACCTAGAATTTCCATGCATAAGGCTACCAAAGGGAATGATTGAGGCTGAAGGTTTCGATAAGCTGAAACCAATTTCAGACGTCTCCTGTCCAACAGAGACAGAGTCATGGACACTGAATCTATCCGGAAATCTAAAAAAGGTTACTCTTGTCTGAGGAATCAACAAACTTTTTGGTTAATTGATCCTCCAACCATGTTCTTGAAGAAACAACACTCATAAAAAGCTGGAAAGGATCTTTCCATTGAAAATGAGAAAAGGGAATTGAATCCAATGCTGTTAAAACTTCTATGCATATATAGCAACTGAAGGAAATAATAGAGACTAAAGGAACCGACAGACGGAACCCAATACAAATTGTCCCTTGTCTGATACAGACAAAGATAGTGACATAAACCATCTGGAAACCTAAAAAAAGGTGACCCTTGCGTGAGGAATCAAGAGCTTTTGAAAAAAGATCCTCTAACTATGTCCTGAAGAGCAAGTGAAACATATGAGAATCCGCATCCTCAGGAAATAATCTGAATGAAAACAGAAAAATGAAGAATACGCATTTATTGTATCTAATGAAAACAAATAATGCTATCAATGATTACAAAAAGGCAAAATAGTTTGAATAAAACTCCAAAACCCAGTTCCTAGAACTGGAACTGGAATAAAAACCCCAGAAGATTCCAGGTCTGAGCAGCGCTTGAACCCCATGGGTACCCAGCCATGCCTCAACAGTATCCAAAATATATAGGACAGAAACACACTGAAAGAAAGTGTTAGCCTTACTGGAATAAAATCAAAGAAATTTGGACAAAATAGTACCAAATAAATTTCAAAGAAGTCTTAACCTGCCTCTTACCAGCCAAGCTGGAATACGGCACGTGCATCGCAACATTAGGGAGCTAATTTCGAACCCCAATTAAAAACATGTTACTTGGGAAGAACTCAGGATTCGTTCCTTAATAAGAACAACCAAACTAGTATAAGCTTAAAGTTTTAGTCTTAGAACTCAATCTTGAAGCCCATAGTAACAGTTAAGAATTGAATCCAATTGTAATTGATTATCTTAGAACAAAAGAAATATGGATTTTCTTTTTTTTTTTTTTTTTAAAAATCACAGAATTCTTCTAGCTAAAATAGCTAAAGACATAGATTAACCCTCATTTGCGAATATATTCAATAAAATGAAGACACAAATGAAATCATTAGCATGATAGTCCAGTTTAAAGGACCAGTCAAAACAGAGGACTTGCAAAACAACAAGACAAATGCAACGGCACCTAGTCTAGTAAATGTTGTCCCTTAACAATGCTAAAATAAATCATGATCTGATACTTGATCTTAAAGTAAACAGAAAAAATGAAGCAATTGCAATATCACAGGACCAAGAAAAGTACCTGAAACTTAATAATTTTCCAAAAATAAGATACAACTATATAAAGGAAAATAAATACTATTTTGCTATAAAAACAATAGCATAATTAGTAGGAGTAGAGATAGCTCCAATAAATTGGAGAACCCTCCAAATTGAATTTAACTGCTGACAAAGAATATAGTTTAAAAATAAAAGAAAATTCTCAGCCTATTCCATTCCCTAGTATGGGGAATTGGAAAGAAAACCTCTGAAATCACAGAAGAAATAAAAAGGCAGAAATAGTGTCAGCTAGTCTTAAAGAACTAGTTACCTTAATATCCAAAATAATCAACACCTCTTCAACAAAGAACAAATGTACTTTATAATAAAAAAATTATATAAAAAAGTAGATTTGTTAGTGTCAATATCTGATGAAGAGAATTTCTGAAAGAGAAAAAAACATCATCAGAGAAGGATAAATCAGTATGTTGTTGGTCATTTGAAACTTCAATAATTAAAAAAGAAGTGAAAAAGACCTAAAAATCGTATTAGAAGGCACGAAGTCAGACATAGCCTTAATCAGAAAAAATATTTCTTATAAATCTTCTAAACATTTCTTGCACTTAAGAATGGAAATGTATAAAGCATAAATACTAATGGAATCTGCATGTAAAAGTATATCATAATAACTTATTACAAACCATAGCTAAAGATAAACATTTATGGCTTCTGACTCAGGGACAAACGGAGACATCTTGCAATATGTAATAGAAAAAACAACATATAAAACAAAATTGATCAAATTCCTTAAATGACAGTTTCAGGAATGGGAAAAAATGCCAGTGAACAAGCTTCTAGCAACCAGAAGCAATAAATAATGAGACTTAAATAATGTGGAGACAATAGTGACGCCCATATTTTTTAGCGCCAAAAAAGTCGCCCACATTATTTGGCGCCTAAATGCTTTTGGCGCCAAAAATGATGCCACATCCGGAACGCCGACACTTTTGGCGCAAAAAAACGTCAAAAAAATGACGCAACTTCCGGCGACACGTATGACGCCGAAAACAGAAAAAAAAATTAGCGCCAAAAAAGTCCGCGCCAAGAATGACGCAATAAAATGAAGCATTTTCAGCCCCCGCAAGCCTAATAGCCCACAGGGAAAAAGTCAAATTTTAAGGTAAGAAAAAAATTGATTAATTCATATGCATTATCCCAAATATGAAACTGACTGTCTGAAATAAGGAATGTTGAACATCCTGAGTCAAGGCAAATAAATGTTTGAACACATATATTTAGAACTTTATATAAAAGTGCCCAACCATAGCTTAGAGTGTCACAGAAAATAAGACTTACTTACCCCAGGACACTCATCTACAAGTAGTAGAAAGCCAAACCAGTACTGAAACGAGAATCAGTAGAGGTAATGGTATATATAAGAGTATATCGTCGATCTGAAAAGGGAGGTAAGAGATGAATCTCTACGACCGATAACAGAGAACCTATGAAATAGACCCCGTAGAAGGAGATCATTGAATTCAAATAGGCAATACTCTCCTCACATCCCTCTGACATTCACTGCACGCTGAGAGGAAAACCGGGCTCCAACCTGCTGCGGAGCGCATATCAACGTAGAATCTAGCACAAACTTACTTCACCACCTCCATAGGAGGCAAAGTTTGTAAAACTGATTTGTGGGTGTGGTGAGGGGTGTATTTATAGGTATTTTGAGGTTTGGGAAACTTTGCCCCTCCTGATAGGAATGTATATCCCATACGTCACTAGCTCATGGACTCTTGCTAATTACATGAAAGAAATATATATATATACAGGGAGTGCAGAATTATTAGGCAAATTAGTATTTTGACCACATCATCCTCTTTATGCATGTTGTCTTACTCCAAGCTGTATAGGCTCGAAAGCCTACTACCAATTAAGCATATTAGGTGATGTGCATCTCTGTAATGAGAAGGGGTGTGGTCTAATGACATCAACACCCTATATCAGGTGTGCATAATTATTAGGCAACTTCCTTTCCTTTGGCAAAATGGGTCAAAAGAAGGACTTGACAGGCTCAGAAAAGTCAAAAATAGTGAGATATCTTGCAGAGAGATGCAGGACTCTTAAAATTGCAAAGCTTCTGAAGCGTGATCATCGAACAATCAAGCGTTTCATTCAAAATAGTCAACAGGGTCGCAAGAAGCGTGTGGAAAAACCAAGGCGCAAAATAACTGCCCATGAACTGAGAAAAGTCAAGCGTGCAGCTGCCAAGATGCCACTTGCCACCAGTTTGGCCATATTTCAGAGCTGCAACATCACTGGAGTGCCCAAAAGCACAAGGTGTGCAATACTCAGAGACATGGCCAAGGTAAGAAAGGCTGAAAGACGACCATCATTGAACAAGACACACAAGCTGAAACGTCAAGACTGGGCCAAGAAATATCTCAAGACTGATTTTTCTAAGGTTTTATGGACTGATGAAATGAGAATGAGTCTTGATGGGCCAGATGGATGGGCCCGTGGCTGGATTGGTAAAGGGCAGAGAGCTATAGTCCGACTCAGACGCCAGCAAGGTGGAGGTGGAGTACTGGTTTGGGCTGGTATCATCAAAGATGAGCTTGTGGAGCCTTTTCGGGTTGAGGATGGAGTCAAGCTCAACTCCCAGTCCTACTGCCAGTTTCTGGAAGACACCTTCTTCAAGCAGTGGTACAGGAAGAAGTCTGCATCCTTCAAGAAAAACATGATTTTCATGCAGGACAATGCTCATCACACGCGTCCAAGTACTCCACAGCGTGGCTGGCAAGAAAGGGTATAAAAGAAGAAAATCTAATGACATTGCCTCCTTGTTCACCTGATCTGAACCCCATTGAGAACCTGTGGTCCATCATCAAATGTGAGATTTACAAGGAGAGAAAACCGTACACCTCTCTGAACAGTGTCTGGGAGGCTGTGGTTGCTGCTGCACGCAATGTTGATGGTGAACAGATCAAAACACTGACAGAATCCATGGATGGCAGGCTTTTGAGTGTCCTTGCAAAGAAAGGTGGCTATATTGGTCACTGATTTTTTTTTGTTTTGTTTTTGAATGTCAGAAATGTATATTTGTGAATGTTGAGATGTTATATTGGTTTCACTGGTAAAAATAAATAATTGAAATGGGTATATATTTGTTTTTTGTTAAGTTGCCTAATAATTATGCACAGTAATAGTCACCTGCACACACAGATATCGCCCTAAAATAGCTATAACTAAAAACAAACTAAAAACTACTTCCAAAACTATTCAGCTTTGATATTAATGAGTTTTTTGGGTTCATTGAGAACATGGTTGTTGTTCAATAATAAAATTAATCCTCAAAAATACAACTTGCCTAATAATTCTGCACTCCCTGTATATATATATATATATATATATATATATATATATATATATATATATATATATATATATATATAAACTTCAAAGAAAGAAGAGACACTCTCAGGACTTAATGAACAATATTTTTATTAGTATGTCATCAACAAGGTTCAGTCAACGTTTCATTCCTCACAGGGACCTTTGCCAATACTGTTTCATAATCAATATACGTAGATTATTGATTATGAAACAGTCTTGACAAAGGTCCCTGTGAGGTCTGAAATGTTTACTGAACCTTGTTGATGAAATACTAATAAAAATATTGTTCATTAAGTCCTGAGAGTGCCTCTTCTTTCTTTGAAGTTTCTACCTATCTGCCATAGAGAGCACCCAGGCAATTCACCAGTACAGTGAGTGCTTGGAACCCAGAACTATATACAGTATATACACACATACATATATATGCATTGGAGTCCTTCCCAGTCAAACACTTTACCATGTCCATTTTGAACCCTTTTAAAAACTTTTTAAAAGTAATACAATTATATTGTTTATTAAAAAGTGTATATATGGGTGTAATAGTTTATTTTAATATGTTTTTAATTAAAAAAATAACCTTTACACTTTACTTCAGGTCTCAAGTTGTGCTAAATTTTCTGGTGCAGTTTTGGCTTTCACTTGAGTGCAACCTATAACTTTGAACTTGTAATTTCAACATGGACTTGTAATATCAAGTTGAGAATCGCGTCCCTCGCTATCATTAGCATGTCACTTGTAATCTGGCCCATAGTTAATGGAGAATATACTTAAAAGAACACCATACAGTTTCTAGCATGAAAGAGCAGAGTAAAAATTTTATATTTTTGGCATGACAAAAAATATGGCAGTTTAAATGTAAACTAACACAGCCATTTCCTTGCGTAATACCTACTAATGCTCATTGGTTGACAGGTACTTATTTGTACTGTTATTGGTTTATACTATTTGTCATTTGCATTTTATTTTTTCAATATTTGTCAAGACACTCAGTGGATATAGGATATATAAAACAACAAAGATGTAGATTCCCTATTTCCCTTCCACATGTTCTAAACAAAAAGACTTTAATGTAAAGATTTGTCCAAAGAAATGTTGATAAGCTTTTAAACTAAAATGTTATCCAACCCAGAGTTGTATCTGCTGTTTTTCTATTTGTTCAGATATGTTTACTGTGAAAACACCTTCTCCTTATGAGACATTCAACTCATGGCCTTCTACATTACTCCTCTCTATTTATTATTACACTTTTCATCAGTGGTGTCTAAATCTCTGAAAACCCATCACTAACATTTCTGTAGGCGTCCCCGAATATAGATTATGTTTTTTTTTCCTTTCAGCAACCTTACTGAGATTCTGCAGATATTCTAGAATGGGTTGAATTACAGGCATGGAATTAATGAACAAAGCTTTTTTTTCCCCAGTAAATGTTCTCATAAAAAAAGCTGTTGTTGCACAACTGGATTATTTACAATACTGTTCCTATTTTTATTTTGTCGTTCTATGATGTATCTCTTCCAATGAGGTGCTTTATTCGCTTATCACAGACACCTTAGTTTCTAAAGGCCACTATTTAATTCCCATGACTTTCCTATAAGGTCAATAAATATAATATAAGGATGAAAATTTTGTTCCTTAGGCAGAGTCAATTTTGGGTTAGATTATGATTATGATAAGAGGTTTATCTCAGGTGTTTGCATGCGTCGGAAGTAGCATGCATGTTACAAGTTGAAAGTAAACTAGTTCGCTTGAGCGCATTTGAGTTTATCACGCAGGTCCATCACACTCCTTCCTCCGACCTCCCTCCACCCTCTGCTGCAGGACTGCCCACCCGCCTCCCAGATTCCCTCCCACTCCTCCCACCAGCACCAGCAAATGATCGTTACAGACGGTGACTCACATAGTGTCACCGTCTTTAACGATCTGGTATCTGCCTTCATACCGATCGTGCACCGGTTCCACATGTAGGCAGATGCCTGGAGCTCTGGAAATCCAGCTCTCTACTGTAACTTAACAGCCGAGACTGCTGGAGCTTTCTGCAGCTCTGACATATATATGTTGTGTGGTACGATAAGCAAAGTACTGCATGGTGTATATATATATATATATGTCATATTGGCTTAAGGGGGGAAAACATTGCAATAAAAAGTGATATGGGCTCAAAGATATGAGGTTGCAGGTGTTAGAAAAAAAGACTGTAATGGGCTTTAACATAGAGGTACATACATATGCATGTCTAAATATGTGTATGTATGTGTATATATTTATGTACTTATTTATGTATCATATATATTGAAATATATATTTAATAATAAAAAATACATTATTTTCTACGTAAAGAACACAGGAATGTAAAATATGCTTTTTGCACATCGTGTTTCTCAATTTAGATCTTAACATGGTCGGGTTAGCGCACATGATTACTTAAGTTTCTTAGAGCGTGTTATTGAAATATTACATATAACATTAATAAACTTTTATATAAATTAATAAAAAATAATAAACATACTGTAAAATATATAGATATATTCTTTGGATTATTAAGAATATTTTACAGTATGTTTATTATTTTTTTTCTAATTTATATTAATTATTACTAATATTTTATATATAATATTTCAATAACTGGCACTAAGAAGTTCTCATGTGCACTACCCCGACCGTGTTAAGATCTCAATTGAGAAACACAAAATTCATATTTTACAATCCTAATAATGTACTTTTTATTATTAAATATATATATATATATATATATATATGATAAATAAATATGTATACTGTATATATATGTGTGTGTGTGTGTAGTACATTGGAGCCATTTGCAGTTAAGTAGCTGAAAACAGTATGTACTGTAAATATTTCACATTCCAATTAGGGATGGGCGAATGTTTCGCAACATTCGAAAAACGGCACAAATTTTAACACATTCGTTCGTTCGAATCGAATTTCGAATGTTTACATAACATTCGATTTTCGAATATTCGGTTTCGAATTTTACGATTACATTCGAAAATATTCGAATTCGAAAAATTTGAATTTAGATTGTAATAGTATTTCTAATGCTTTTTCTTTAAATGTAATATTCGAATTATGCAATATTCGAATTCGAAAAATTCGAATTTAGATTGTAATAGTATTTCTAATGCTTTTTCTTTAAATGTAATATTCGAATTATGCAATATTCGAATTCGAAAAATTCGAATTTAGATTGTAAAAGTATTTTTAATGCTTTTTCTTTAAATGTAATATTCGAATTATGCAATACGTGTATTCGAATTCGAAAAATTCGAATTTAGATTGTAATAGTATTTCTAATGCTTTTTCTTTAAATGTAATATTTGAATTATGCAATATTCGAATTCGAATTCGAAAAATTCGAATTTAGATTGTAATAGTATTTCTAATGCTTTTTCTTTAAATGTAATATTCGAATTATGCAATATTCGAATTCGAAAAATTCAAAATTAGATTGTAATAGTATTTCTAATGCTTTTTCTTTAAATGTAATATTCGAATTATGCAATACGTGTATTCGAATTCGAAAAATTCGAATTTAGATTGTAATAGTATTTCCAATGCTTTTTCTTTAAATGTAATATTCGAATTATGCAATATTCGAATTCGAAAAATTCGAATTTAGATTGTAATAGTATTTCTAATGCTTTTTCTTTAAATGTAATATTCGAATTATGCAATATTCGAATTCGAAAAATTCGAATTTAGATTGTAATAGTATTTCTAATGCTTTTTCTTTAAATGTAATATTCGAATTATGCAATACGTGTATTCGAATTCGAAAAATTCGAATTTAGATTGTAATAGTATTTCTAATGCTTTTTCTTTAAATGTAATATTCGAATTATGCAATATTCGAATTCGAAAAATTCGAATTTTGATTGTAATAGTATTTCTAATGCTTTTTCTTTAAATGTAATATTCGAATTATGCAATACGTGTATTCGAATTTGAAAAATTTGAATTTAGATTGTAATAGGTATTTCTAATGCTTTTAAATGTAATATTCGAATTATGCAATATTCGAATTCGAAAAATTCGAATTTATATTCGAATTCGAAAAATTCGAATTTAAATTCGAATTCGAAAAATTCGAATTTATATTCGAATTCGAAAAATTCAAATTTCGAATGTAGACATTCAATATAATTATAAACATTCGAATTCGAAAGTGACATTCGAAAACTGTAAATAACATTCGATTTTCGAATTTTTAAGAATATTCGTTCTTATCGACATTCGAATTTAGAATTCGAATTTCAGTAATAACATTCGTTCTACATTCGAAATTCGAAAATTTGCACATTCGCCCATCCCTAATTCCAATGTTCTTCACATATGTTCTTTGTATTTATAAATAGATATTCCTATATATTTCTGTATATATCTATACCTATATATAATCATCTATATATTGGTATAAACATATTTTTTTTTTTTAAAAAAAACATTACATATACTGTATGTAGAAATATGTTTTTACGAATAAACAGAATATATTCTGCTATGTGAAGAACAGTGGAATGGGAATTATTAATATATCATCTCAGTCCGCCACCTCTGAGGCGGCGGACTGCAATCATCCCGATTAGATACGATCAAGATGATTGACACCCCTGCTAGAGGCCAATTGGCTGTGAATGTGCAGGGGGCGGTGTTGCACAAACAATTCTTGTGAAATGCCACTGTCGGCATTTAGTAATGTCATGCGGACATTATTCGCTACAGCTACAGGGTGAGCGCACATGATTAATTATGTTTCTTAGAGCGTGTTATTGAAATATTACATATAACGTAATAAAAATTAATATAAATGAATTAAAATTAAAAACATACTGTAAAATATATAGATATATTCTTTGGATTATTAAGAATATTTTACAGTATGTTTATTATTTTTTCCTAATCTATAGTAATTATTTATAATATTTTATATATAATATTTCAATAACGGGCCCTAAGAAGTTCTCATGTGCGCTAACCCAACCGTGTTAAGATCTAAATTGAGAAACACGAAATAAAATATTTTACAATCCTATCACCTAGATTACGAGTTTTGCGTTAACAGGGGTACGATGCTAACGAGCAGTTTATGCTCACCGCTCACTTGCAGACAACACTGGAATTATGGGTTTTTACAAACCTGGCGTTAACTGCAAAAACGTGAGCGAAGAGCAAAATTTAGCTCTACATCTCACCTTAATACCAGCACTGCTTACGGTAGCGGTGAGCAGGTAAAACGTGCTCATGCACGATTTCCCCATAGGAATCAATGGGGGAGAGCCAGCTGAAAAATAACCTAACACCTGCAAAAAATCAGCGTTCAGCTTCTAACGCAGCCCCATTGATTCCTATGGGGAAATACTTTTTATGTCTACACCTAACACCCTAACATGAACCCCAAGTCTAAACACCCCTAATCTTACACTTATTAACCACTAATCTGCCGCCCCCGACATCGCCGGCACCTACATTATATTATTAACCCCTAATCTGCTGCTCCGTAAACCGCCACCACCTACATTATACTTATGAACCCCTAATCTGCTGCCCCCACCATCGCTGAACCCTACATTATATTTATTAACCACTAATCTGCCGCCCCCAATGTCGCCACAATCTAACTACATTTATTAACCCCTAATCTGCCGCCCCAACGTCGCCACCACTATAATAGTTATTAACCTCTAAATCTAAGTCTAACCCTAACCCCCCTAACAAATTTAATTTAAATAAATCTAAATAAAATTAATACAATTCACTAAATTATTCCTATTTAAAACTAAATACTTACCTATAAAATAAACCCTTGTATCTAGCTTAGGGTTTATTTTTATTTTACAGGCAAGTTTGTATTTATTTTAACTAGGTACAATAGTTATTAAATAGTTATTAACTATTTAATAACTTCTTAGTTAAAGAGACACTGAACCCAAAATTTTTCTTTCATGATTCAGCAGCAATTTTAAGCCACTTTCTAATTTATTCCTATTATCAATTTTTCTTCGTTCTCTTGCTATTGTTATTTTAAAAAGAAGACATCTAAGCTTTTTTTATTTATTCAGAACTCTGGACAGCACTTTTTTATTGGTGGATGAGTTTATCCACCAATCAGCAAGAACAACCCAGGTTGATCACCAAAAATGGGCCGGCATCTAAACTTACTTTCTTGCATTTCAAATAAAGATACCAAGAGAATGAAAACAATTTGATAATAGGAGTAAATTAGAAAGTTGCTTAAAATGTCATGCTCTATCTGAATCCCGAAAGAAAAAATTTGGGTACAGTGTCCCTTTAAACTAAAACAAATTTACCTGTAAAATAACACCTAAACTAAGTTACAATTACACCTAACACTACACTATAATTAAATAAATTAACTTAACTAAATACAATTAATTACAATTTAAAAAAATATCTAAAATACGAAAACCCCCCACTAAATTACAGAAAATAATAAAATAATTACAAGATTTTTAAACTAATTACACCTACTCTAATCCCCCTAACAAAATAAAAAAGCCCCCCAAAATAAAAAAAGCCCTACCCTACACTAAATTATAAATAGCCCTTAAAAGGGCCTTTTGCGGGGCATTGCCCCAAAGTAATCAGCTCTTTTACCTGTAAAAAACAATTACATATACCCCCCCAACATTAAAACCCACCACCCACACAACCAACCCTACTCTAAAACCCACCCAATCCCCCCTTAAAAAACCTAACACTAACCCCTTGAAGATCACCCTATCATGAGACGTCTTCACCCAACCAGGCAGAAGTGGTCCTCCAGACGGGCACAAATCTTCATACAATCCGGGCAGAAGAGGTCCTCCAGATGGGCAGAAGTCTTCATCCAGACGGCATCTTCTATCTTCATCCATCCAGCGCGGAACGGGTCGATCTTCAAGACATCCGACGTGGAGCATCCTCTTCTTTCTTCGTCCAAAAACTGAATGAAGGTTCCTTTAAATTACGTCATCCAAGATGGTGTCCCTTCAATTCCGATTGGCTGAGAGAATTCTATCAGCCATTCGGAATTGAAGGGACGCCATCTTGGATGACGTCATTTAAAGGAACCTTCATTCAGTCGTTGGACGAAGAAAGAAGAGGATACTCCGCGTCGGATGTCTTGAAGATGGACCCGCTCTGCGCCGGATGGATGAAGATGGATAGAAGATGCCGTCTGAATGAAGACTTCTGCCCATCTGGAGGAGCTCTTCTGCCCCGACTTGGATGAAGAATTCTGCCCATCTGGAGGACCACTTCTGCCCGGTTGGGTGAAGACGTCTCATGGTAGGGTGATCTTCAAGGGGTTAGTGTTAGGTTTTTTTTAAGGGGGGATTGGGTGGGTTTTAGAGTAGGGCTGGTTGTGTGGGTGGTGGGTTTTAATGTTGGGGGGGAATTGCACTTTTTTTACAGGTAAAAGAGCTGATTACTTTGGGGCAATGCCTCGCAAAAGGCCCTTTTAAGGGCTATTTGTAACTTAGTGTAGGGTAGGGCTTTTTTTTTTTATTTTATTTTTTTTGTTAGGGGGAGTAGGTGTAATTAGCTTAAAAATCTTGTAATTATTTTATTATTTTCTGTAATTTAGTGGGGTTTTTTACGTACTTTAGATATTTTTTTTAAATTGTAATTAATTGTATTTAGTTTAGGGAATTAATTTTATTATAGTGTAATTGTAACTTACTGTAGTTTAAGTTTATTTTACAGGTAAATTTGTCTTTATTTTAACTAGGTAGTTATTAAATAGTTAATAACTATTTAATAATTATTGTACCTAGTTACAAAAAAATACAAAGTTGCCTGTAAAATAAAAATAAACCCTAAGCTAGATAAAATGTAACTATTAGTTAAGGTTATTAGGTAAGTATTTAGTTTTAAATAGGAATAATTTAGCTAATTATAGTAATTTTATTTAGATTTATTGTAATTATATTTAAGTTTGGGGGGTTAAGGTTAGACTTAGGGGTTAATACATTCAATATAGTGGCAGCAATGTTGGGGTCGGCAGATTAGTGGTTAATAAAGGTAGTTAGCTGTCGGCGATGTTAGGGACGGCAGATTAGGGGTTAATAATATTTAAATAGTGTTTGCGATGCGGGAGTGCGGCGGTTTAGGGGTTAATATATTTATTATAGTGGTGGCGATGTATGGTTCGGCAGATTAGGGGATAAAAATTTTATTTTAGTGTTTGCGATGTGGGGGGGGCTGGGTTTAGGGGTTAATAAGTAGTTTATGGGTGTTAGTGTACTTTTTAACACTTTAGTGAAGAGTTTTATGCTACGGCGTTGTAGTGTAAAACTCTTAACTACTGACTTTAAAATGCGGTACCAGGCTTTACAGGAGAGGGTCTACCGCTCACTTTTGGTTAGACTCGTAATACCGGCACTATGCAAGTCCCATTGAAAATATAGGATACGAAATTTACGTAAGTGGATTTGCAGTATTTCCGAGTCTGGCCAAAAAAGTGAGTGGTGAGCCTGTCATTTTAAGACTTGTAATACCAGCGGGTGTTAAAAAGTAGCATTGGGACATCTCAACACTGCTTTTTAACCCTAACGCACAACTCGTAATCTAGCCGTATGTTCTTGTTATCAAATAAATATATATATATAGATATATAGATATATATATGATAAATAAATATGTATATACATCTAGACATATTTATGTATGTAGTGCATTGGAGGCATTTGCAGTTAAGTAGCTAAAAATATGTAAAGTCATATTTATGCAATATTCATATTTAATAAAGTGTTTAACTATGTATGTACTGTACATATTTCACATTTCAATGTTCTTCACATATGTTCTTTGTATTTATAAATAGATATTCCTATATATTTCTGTATATATCTATACTTATATATAATCATCTATATTTTGGTACATCCAATAAAATACATCCATGGGGTGCATTGAGATAACAAAGGCTAGCAGCACTGATCCGCTAACATGTTTTGGCTATATATATATATATATATATATATATATATATATATATATATATATATATATATATATATATATATATATATATATATAAAAGAGCTAGGAAAGGGAGGGCACTCTCAGGATTTATTTACATCAAAGATAGTTTATTGTTTATAACAACACTGTTAGAAAGTCATAAAGATAGGTCGACGTTTCGGCTTACATTGAAGCCTTCATCAAGACAGATGAACAACTGTTAAACGAAGAAGAAAAAATAACAGATTTAAAAACACAGAACACAGCATCAATACGTAATCCCACCATCAAATTGTTTGCAGGCAGAAAAATAAACCCACAAATAATGAAAATAAACATCGAAAAAATACAAATAAAAATAAAAATAAGGCAAACCCATACACATAGCGCTAGGAGATACAACAATACAGTCCCTCCAATACTCTCAATCTGCTCTGGATATACACTGGTGGGGTATATATTATAATCTTAGCAAGCAAACAAAGCGTATGTAACCCATTTGTAGGTGAAACACCATACGGCTGCACAGTTTATGTGTTATGCAAAGTCCGGTATACGCTGGCCTGCCATATACATAAAAGACCCTTCAAAAGAGACTAGCAAGTCCCCATACCTCATTAGAAACCGCCTCAGGCTCTGAGACCATATACAGTTGTTCTAATGTTACAAAGCAGATAGGTGCACCATACATAGTTAAACAAACCATTTTTAAACGCTGATGCATACACCCCTAAAAGTGGTAAGCCAACCAGGCACCACCCCTTAAGGAGACAAATCCCCATTATAAGTCAGTTAAAACAAGTGCCCTGCTACCCGATCCATCAAGCTGAACCGAGTTCTAGAGATCCTTAGCCTGATAGTATCACATCATACGTACTTAGACGCAAGGAACAGACCATAGCACACACAATGATTGTATCCACAAGTGTCAAAGGCTAACATTATAGTAACCTGCCTATACAACATTTAGACCTATACATTTAGCAACAACAAGGCACTATATCACTATTCCTGATGCTCATTTATCTCGCATCTGACAACCTGACATTGCGTGCAGTAGTCACGCTGGACCCTACCTTCAAAGAAAACCACAACCATGTATACAAGCATGTGCACATCTTAGTATTGCACTCGTAACACTTTCAAAAGACTCAACTAGGTCTACAGTCATGTGCACACCTTAGTATTGCACTAGTACCCTACTAGTGCAATACACGCATGTACCTTACCAGCATTTGACAGTAGTTACAACATTGCAAATCCACACTGCCGTTAATACGTGCCCCACATGGTATAAGCTCAATAGATAGTCTAACTTTCCAGTCCACAAATATAGATTAAACTCGGGCAATATGTAAGCAGACCGCACTATAGCAAGATTATTGTCCCATGTCAGCTGCATGTCTTATGCGTTACACCCCCACCGTTAACAACATGTGGCGCCCACAGCCCTAGCAAAAACATAAACAACCCCCATGTTTTGGGCCACAATATTAAGAAGCAGACAAATTATATTACCGCAAAACGGCGACTAGCAGCCGCACACAACACCACCGGCAAAACAGAATGCCATTAACAGAAACTGGAAACTATTTAAGCCCTGATCACCAGGCTGTCATTGGTTGGCAATATGGGTGTGTCAAAAACACACCTGTAGCAGCTGTATCAACTACAGAGAAGTGCAGACAGTGCTGGATACTCTAATTAACTCAATTATAACCAATGTTCAGCTGCTACCACAACAGCAGACACTATGGATGCTTAGAATTGGTAGAAAAAGAATGGAAGCCATAATAAACCAGAGGTAACTGCATTCAGCTACTGTATAAACCAGAGTATACAACAAAATAAGGATGGGATCGCATATTCTCATTATAATGCAGAGCAAATTAACGTTCCTCAAACGACCATAAATAAATAGTCAAAGACATGACTAACAGTGTACAGATGTGAAAACCCAGAAATTAACGTTCCTCAAACGACCATAAATACATACACTATGGATGCTTAGAATTGGCAAGTGCCACAGATGTATAAAACATAGTAGATAAAGAATGGAAAGTTAATTTCTGGGTTTTCACATCTGTACACTGTTAGTCATGTCTTTGACTATGTGTTTATGGTCGTTTGAGGAACGTTAATTTGCTCTGCATTATAATGAGAATATGCGATCCCATCCTTATTTTGTTGTTTACTCTGGTTTATACAGTAGCTGAATGCAGTTACCTCTGGTTTATTATGGCTTCCATTCTTTTTATACTATGTTATATACATCTGTGGCACTTGCCAATTCTAAGCATCCATAGTGTCTGTGGTAGCAGCTTAACATGGTTATAATTGAGTTAATTAGAGTATCCAGCACTGTCTGCACTTCTCTGTAGTTGATACAGCTGCTACAGGTGTGTTTTTGACACACCCCTATTGCCAACCAATGAGAGCCTGGTGATCAGGGCTTAAATAGTTTCCGGTTTCTGTTAATGGCATTCTGTTTTGCCGGTGGTGTTGTGTGCGGCTGCTAGTCGCTGTTGTGAGGTAATATAATTTGTCTGCTTCTTAATATTGTGGCCCAAAACATGGGGGTTGTTTATGTTATTGCTAGGGCTGTGGGCGCCACATGTTGTTAACGGTGGGGGTGTAACGCATAAGACATGCAGCTGACATGGGACAATAATCTTGCTATAGTGCGGTCTGCTTACATATTGCCCGAGTTTAATCTATATGTGTGGACTGGAAAGTTAGACTATCTATTGAGCTTATACCATGTGGGGCACGTATTAACGGCAGTGTGGATTTGCAATGTTGTAACTACTGTCAAATGCTGGTAAGGTACATGCGTGTATTGCACTAGTAGGGGGTACTAGTGCAATACTAAGGTGTGCACATGACTGTAGACCTAGTTGAGTCTTTTGAAAGTGTTACGAGTGCAATACTAAGATGTGCACATGCTTGTATACGTGGTTGTGGTTTTCTTTGAAGGTAGGGTCCAGCGTGACTACTGCACGCAATGTCAGGTTGTCAGATGCAAGATAAATGAGCATCAGGAATAGTGATATAGTGCCTTTTTGTTGCTAAATGTATAACCCTGGTCTAAATGTTGTATAGGCAGGTTACTATAATGTTAGCCTTTGACACTTGTGGATACAATCATTGTGTGTGCTATGGTCTGTTCCTTGCGTCTAAGTACGTATGGTGTGATACTATCAGGCTAAGGCTCTCTAGAACTCGGTTCAGCTTGATGGATCGGGTAGCAGGGCACTTGTTTTAACTGACTTATAATGGGGATTTGTCTCCTTAAGGGGTGGTGCCTGGTTGGCTTACCACTTTTAGGGGTGTATGCATCAGCGTATAAAAATGGTTTGTTTAACTATGTATGGTGCACCTATCTGCTTTGTAACATTAGAACAACTGTATATGGTCTCAGAGCCTGAGGCGGTTTCTAATGAGGTATGGGGACTTGCTAGTCTCTTTTGAAGGGTCTTTTATGTATATGGCAGGTCAGCATATACCGGACTTTGCATAACACATAAACTGTGCAGCCGTATGGTGTTTCACCTACAATTGGGTTACATACGCTTTGTTTGCTTGCTAAGATTATAATATATACCCCACCAGTGTATATCCAGAGCAGATTGAGAGTATTGGAGGGACTGTATTGTTGTATCTCCTAGCGCTATGTGTATGGGTTTGCCTTATTTTTATTTTTATTTTTTCTATGTTTATTTTCATTATTTGTGGGTTTATTTTTCTGCCTGCAAACAATTTGGTGGTGGGATTACGTATTGATGCTGTGTTCTGTGTTTTTAAATCTGTTATTTTTTATTCTTCGTTTAACAGTTGTTCATCTGTCTTGATGAAGGCTTCTATGTAAGCCGAAACATCGACCTATCTTTATGACTTTCTAACATTGTTGTTATAAACAATAAACTAACTTTGATGTACATAAATCCTGAGAGTGCCCTCCCTTTCCTAGCTCTTATCTACAATCCATTGATGATTGCACCCAGGTGCTTCATTATTAGTTGAAGCTGGAGTGCTGGAACACGTGCTAATTATATATATATATATATATATATATATATATATATATATATATATATATATATATATATATATATATATATATATATATATATATATATATATATATATATATATAGGAAGAAAAACGAGTGCAAGCAGGTATCTCCAATTCCAACCTCGATTTATTAGTTTAAAAATCCATGTTGTACATGATCAATGGAAAATCACAAATATTACTTGACAAACAATGGCTGCTGCTGACATGTTTCGCCACTCAAGGTGTAATCATAGCTGCAGTAAAAATCACAGTCTGCCTATTTAAGGCAGCTGGACAACTTCTATTGGTTTAAAACTTTAATTGTTGACAAGTTTCACTTGGGGATTTTTAACCCCATATATACACTTTAAACATTAATGCCTCTTAATAGTTCATGTGTGTAATGATTCTTATAAGTTACTTGTTTATTCTATAAGTATTTATCAATGCAGAAGTCACAGCGCTAAACTAACGTATAAACTATGCATGAAACTTGGTACGCTATGCATGAAAAATAAGAATAATACATATGCAAGGGAATGTAAAAATACATATATATACAAATACACGAATACAGAAGTAAATATAATGAGTTAAACTTAAGCACTCTTGTGGAAACTAAGTTCTATATATTTATATAAACAAGGAATAACATAATCAATCTTGTTATAGTGCTAATGAACCCAATAATACGTTATTTTATTGATGCTCAACAATTACATATAGCTGTATTAGATAAATAGTGTATATTTATATATGCATAATTTTGTTAGAAAAATTACCAGAAACAATTGCTAGAAAAACTAGAAAAATTGCCAGCAAAATTGCTGAAAACATTTGCTAGAAAAAAACTTTTGCTAGAGTTAATTCTAGAAAAGTGTTAGAAAAAATTGTTAGACAAAAATTGCTTGCTAGAATGCTTACTAGACAAATTACTAGAAGAATGGGACTAGGGAGAGTTGTCACTATACCACCAGTCAAACTGTCCCGTCTATTTAAATGTTATTTAAAGTATAAGGATACCAAATTAAATCCTTTGACTAAATTGATACCCGTGATCACAGGATTGTGTCACAGAAGAGGGGGATGTATGGACCAACAAATCATTTCCAAAAATTTATTTCCAAAAATGTATTAGGTCATATTCCGAATTCAGACCCAGAGGTACTCTGGTCTGAAGCTTAAATATCCAATACATCTCCCTCTTCTGCAACAGTTTATCGCGATCACCTCCTCTTGGTGGGCATACCACCCTCTCTATAGCCTGCCACCTTAAGCTACTAATGTCTTTATTGTGGCAACGTGCAAAGTGTCTGACTAAAGGAGTACTCGCTTCTCCTGCTTGAATGGTTGATAGATGGTTACGAATACGGACCTTCACCTCATTAGTAGTTAATCCTACATACTGTAGGTGACAACATATGCAGGTGAGAAGATACACTACATAGGTTGATGTGCATTTTAGGCAGCTGTTGATTGGAAAAGTGTCACCCGTAACCTCTGATTTAAAGATGTTTGACACCAAGATGTATTCGCAGACCTTGAACAGACCTTTGTGAGTTAACCATGAACTCACAGGTCTGTTCAATTCAGGTAACATTGATGGTGATAAAACATTTGCCAAGGTTTTCGCTCTCCGATAAGAACATCTTAAACCAGTTTTGAAACAATTTTCCAATTTATCGTCAGCTGAGAGAAGTTTAAAATGTTTTTTGACAATCCTGCATATTTCAGTGTATTGTGTGCTGAAATCTGTTACAAAAGTAACGCCTTGGTGGGTGTCTGAGACTGTGTTGGTGGAAGACCCTTGAATTAAAGTGTTCCTATCAAGGTCTAAGACCTGCTCTCTAGCTTTAGAAACCACTTGGTTAGAATAACCACGTCTTTTCAGTCTATCACTTAGTTCTAGTGATTTTTCACAAAAAGTGTCATTCAGAGTGCAGTTCCTCCTAACCCTGACAAACTGCCCCTTTGCTACGGCAAAGGGGACATGTCGGGGATGGCAACTGCTGGCATGCAGCAGTGCATTGCCTGCAGATGGTTTCCGATAGATACTACAGATTATCTTTCCTTGTTTAGTTCCTTCCAAAGAAATATCCAAAAAAATAATGGTATTAGCACATAATTCAGATGTAAATTGTAGACCAATATTGTTGCTGTTTATAGCATCAATAAATTCCGAGAATGCTGTGCTCCCGCCCACCCAAATCAACAGGAGATCATCAATATAGCGTCCATAATAATGGATCAACTGCCTGTGGGAGTTCCTATCTCCATAGATGTGGGACAGCTCCCACCAACCCATAAAGAGGTTTGCATAGGAGGGGGCAAACTTAGCCCCCATAGCTGTCCCACACCTCTGGAGAAAGAACTCCCCTTCAAATTTGAAGTAATTGTGGGTGAGCAGGAACCACAGCACCCTCAGAATGTATTTCTGGAAGTTCAAACTGAAATCCGAATAGTTCTTGAGAAAGAAGGAAATTGCTTCCAGCCCCTCTTTATGGGGGATGGAAGAATACAAAGAAACCACATCAATTGTGGCCCATCGAAATTGACCAAAGTTCCATTCTTTAGATTCTAGTATTTGGATGACATGTTTCGTATCACCAAGATAACTATTCAAAGTTAGCACAAATGGTTGGAGGATTCCATCCATCCATTGTGATACGTGCTCAGTCAGTGAGCCAATCCCACTGACAATGGGTCGTCCCTTAACTACAGTAAGGGATTTGTGTATTTTAGGAAGATGGTGGAAGATGGGCACTACCGGGTGATCAACACATAGAAATTCAAAAGTGTCACGATCAAAGTGCCCATCCTCCAAGCCATCATCCAGAATACCCAAAAGTTCACGTTTATATATTAAGTGGGATCAGCAGACAAGAGAGTATAATTGTCAGTATTATTTAACTGTCGAAAGGCCTCTTGTAAATACATATCTCGGTCGAGGACCACAATAGAACCTCCCTTGTCTGCTGAACGCACCACAATATCTTTATTATTTTTGAGTTCATCAAGGGCTAGTTTTTGTTGTTTCGTCAGATTGGAATGCGTCTTGTTTTCTACCGCTTTCAGTGCTGTAAGGTCGCGTTCAACTCTTTTAAAAAAGGTTTCGAGTACTGGACCTCTAGTGTGTATAGGGTAGAATTCAGAGGGTTTCTTAAAAGTACCGTAGAAATTAGTGTTGTCTGATTGGGTCTTAGAATCGCCCTCTCTCATTAATTGCTCCAGTGTAAGGGTATCACATACCTCACTGAATGTCTGTATATGTCGTGTATTTTTCATTTGTGATGATAATGTTACTCGTGGGTTATCTATCTCAGCTGCAGATAAATTACTTGCTCCACAATAAAATTTCTTTAGAGTCATGTTTCTTATCAATTTATTAACATCTAATAACGTTTTAAAAACGTCAAAGTTGCTTGCAGGAGAAAAATTCAAACCCAAACTTAATACAGACAATTGAGCTGGTGTAAGCGTGTACTTAGATAAATTGACAACATTATCTACTACTTGTATTTGTTTTTGTTTTGCCCCCTGTTTCCTCTGTTGCCTCGATTGCCCCTCAACTGATAATGTTTCTGTCCCTGTTGTGCTCCTAACCCTATTCCTGTTTTCTGGGTTGAAAGACAAAAAACCTGAGCCAAATTCACCTGGTCTTCATGAGAGGCATTTGTACCTTGTATCTGTGCACTCACAGTATCAGTAACATAAGTATATTTAGAATTTGTAGAAATAGAACCTGGGTTAGAATCTTTGGGTCTGACCACTTGTCCCTGGGATATGTCTTGTACATTGGCTTGTGTGTGCAAAAATGAGGTTGCAGGTTTAAGGATGCCCCTATGGGGTTCCTCACCACCTGAAGGCTCATTATCTTCTCCTGACTCAAATTCACTATCGGAATAAGTTACTCTCTTCTGATTAGACTTAATTTTTGGTTGATCATTATGTGTATTTTTATTATCGGATGTCTGGTTCTGACGTCTGTTTCTAGATCTACTTCTACCACGTCTAGAGTTGCCTCTATCAGAACGTTTCCAAATGTACACACTATTATTGGTGTAGTCTAATTGGTCTCTAATAAACTTTGTATGCTTAATCTCTAAGACACTTTGTTTCACTTCAGCCACACCACTTTTCAGTATTTCATCAAACCTAGGGAAATTAATGTCAGCAAGCCTATTGTTCATTTCAGCTTGCAAGAGACCTATTTCTTCTCTAACACCATTTAGCAAATGCAATTTGTAAGTATTTAACAATAACATCAAACGAATAGAGCAATCAGACAATATTTCGTTCCAAGAATTGATAAAATCTATATCAGAAACATCAAAGGTGGGGAATTTGTTAATGCGTAACCCACGGGGAATTATTTTAAGCTTAACATAAGTATCCAAAGTCCAAATGTCCCATTGCAATTTATGTTCTTTAATGAGCAATTTTTCCATCTCTTCAAAAAGACCTGAAAGTGAATAATTGACTTTATCTGTTGAGAAAACTCTAGTGATATCTGTATCAGTGCTGTCCCTTGCTGAAAGAGGCATTAGTGAGAAAAATTGTTGTTGTGAAATTTCCATGATGAGAATTGGTCAGTTCCTTTAAGGACAACTGCAGTGAACACTGTGATAATGGTAATATCAGGCAAATTACCAATAAATAATATAGTGAGAAAATAATCACAGTGGAAGCTAAGTGTCCTTGAAATGTATAGTGTCAGTAATATATATATGCCAAATAAAGGGCCGCACTCACTGGATTTCAAACGTTAGAATTCAATTTAATATGTACAAATTAAATTGAATTCTCACATTTGAAATCCAGCGAGTGCAGTCCTTTATTTGACATATTAATCTTTAGATGCACCGAACTCTGGTTATTGTAAAGTGAATCAAAGTGCCGGCCCTACTGAACATTATATATATATATATATATATATATATATGTGTACAAAACGCAATGGAAGATCCAGCACAGGTAGAGGAGTTTTAGAAAAGTTTGTCAAGACTTTGTCTTTCTGAGGTGCCCGTACGTCAGAGGGTCCTACACACCTCTCATACATAGAACAAAATTCAAGAGTGAGACATTACGTCAGCACCACCAACTTATCAAGGTATAGACTTTATTTACAGTGACATGAAGACAGAAAATAACAACGTTTCGGGCCTATCTGACCCTTAGTCATGGGTCAGATGGGCCCGAAACTTTGCTATTTTCTGCATACGCTGTCGCATTTATAATTGCACAAGCAGTTCTTATGAACTGCTGGTGCAATGCTGCCCCCTGCAGATTCGCGGCCAATCGGCCGCTAGAAGGGGGTGTCAATCAACCCGATCGTATTCGATCGGGTTGATTTCTGTCTGCCGCCTCAGAGCAGGCAGACAAGTTATGGAGCAGCGGTCTTTTTAAAAAAAAGAAATATTCCTCTATGACCCTTTAACTTATAAGTAGTGTGATTTTGATTTTAGCAGGTGTTAAGAGCTATGCACTGGAAGTAAATTGTTAGCAAAGTGTACTTCATTCAAATGGTATCGTAACTGAACATTTTGAATAAAAAAAAAAATACAGATAATATGCTACATTACCATAAGTCCTGTATATTCAGTGAGGGATGACATTATATAGGCAGTCAAAATAATAGGGCTGTTAACACCTCCTTGGATCTGCTTATTTATAACTCTTCCTGGTTCCCAAAATTCACCACTTTTCTTTTGGTGCTTAAGAATCCATGTAAGTGTTTTGTGCAGCACCCCTGGGTCAACCAATATATAAGAACGTGCTCTTAAGAAACAGCTTAGAACAAATGCAGATAACCTTTGAAAAAAGAAAAAAATAGTTATCTGATTATTTTATAGATCATTATGTATTTGCCATTTATAAATCTTTCAGTACAGAGATATAAAACATCTATTTATACGTGAAATTACTGCAAAATTTGCAATGATTTATGAAACATTTAAAACTCGGAAAATGACAGTTTTTACTTTTCTGCAATGTAATGGTCTTAACCATTGGACTAATTGGACAAAAATATTTTATAATCAGCTACCAATTTTTAGAATGTTTTTCAAATTAACAACCCTGCAGAAATGGAACATTTTTTTGTTAAGAGATAACACAATCTATGCTTACCTGATAAATGTATTTCTCTTGTGGTGTATCCAGTCCACGGATCATCCATAACTTGTGGGATATTCTCATTCCCAACAGGAAGTTGCAAGAGGACACCCACAGCAGAGCTGTAATATAGCTCCTCCCCTAACTGTCATAGCCAGTCATTCGACCAAAAACAAGCCGAGAAAGGAGGAACCATAGGGTGTAGTGGTTACTGTAGTTTAAATTTAAAAATTACCTGCCTTAAAATGACAGGGCGGGCCGTGGACTGGATACACCACAAGAGAAATAAATTTATCAGGTAAGCATAAATTGTGTTTTCTCTTGTAAGGTGTATCCAGTCCACGGATCATCCATTACTTGTGGGATACCAATACCAAAGATAAAGTACACGGATGAAGGGAGGGACAAGGCAGGAACTTAAATGGAAGGAACCACTGCCTGTAAAACCTTTCTCCCAAATATAGCCTCCGAAGAAGCAAAAGTATCAAATTTGTAAAATTTTAAAAAAGTATGAAGCGAAGACCAAGTCGCCGCCTTGCAAATCTGTTCAACAGAAGCCTCATTTTTAAAGGCCCAAGTGGAAGCCACAGCTCTAGTGGAATGAGCTGTAATCCTTTCAGGAGGCTGCTGTCCAGCAGTCTCATAGGCTAAGCGGATTAAGCTTCTTAGCCAAAAAGAAAAAGAGGTTGCCAAAGCCATTTGACCTCTCCTCTGTCCAGAGTAGACAACAAACAAAGCAGATGTTTGATGAAAATCTTTAGTAGCTTGTAAGTAAAACTTTAAAGCACAGACCACGTCCACATTGTGTAACACAAGGATGGAACCACAATCTCTTGATTGATATTCTTGTTAGATACCACCTTAGGTAAGAACCCAGGTTTGGTACGCAGGACTACCTTATCTGTATGAAAAATCAGATAAGGAGAATCACATTGTAAGGCAGATAGCTCAGAGACTCTACGAGCCGAGGAAATAGCTACCAAAAAAAAAATAAAAAGAACTTTCCAAGATAAAAGTTTGATATCTATGGAATGAAGAGGTTCAAACGGAACTCCTTGAAGAACCTTAAGAACCAAGTTTAAGCTCCATGGTGGAGCAACAGGTTTAAACACAGGCTTGATTCAAACTAAAGCCTGACAAAATGCCTGAACATCTGGAACATCTGCCAGACGCTAGTGCAAAAGAATAGACAGAGCAAAAATCTGTCCCTTTAAGAAACTAGCTGACAATCCTTTTTCCAAACCTTTTTGGAGAAAAGATAAAATCCTAGGAATCCTGACCTTACTCCATGAGTAACCTTTGGATTCACACCAATAAAGATATCTACGCCATACCTTATGGTAAATTTTCCTGGTGACAGGCTTTCGTGCCTGTATTAAGGTATCAATAACTGACTCGGAGAAGCCACGCTTTGATAAAATCAAGCATTCAATCTCCAGGCTCAGAGAAATTAGATTTGGATGGTTGAAAGGACCCTGAAGTAGAAGGTCCTGTCTCAGAGGCAGAGACCATGGTGGAAAGGATGACATGTCCACTAGATCTGCATACCAGGTCCTGCGTGGCCACGCAGGTGCTATCAGAATCACCGATGCTCTCTCCTGCTTGATCTTGGCAATCAGTCGAGGGAGCAGAGGAAACAGTGGAAACACATAAGCCAGGTTGAAAGACCAGGGCGCTGCTAGAGTATCTATCAGTGTCGCCTTGGGATCCCTGGACCTGGATCCGTAACACGGAAGCTTGGCGTTCTGGCGAGACGCCATGAGATCCAGTTCTGGTTTGCCCCAACGGAGAATCAGTTGTGCAAATACCTCCGGATGGAGTTCCCACTCTCCCGGATGAAAAGTCTGACGACTTAGAAAATCCGCCTCCCAGTGCTCTACACCTGGGATATGGATAGCTGATAGGTGGCAAGAGTGAATCTCTGCCCAGTGAATTATTTTTGAAACTTCTAACATCTCTAGGGAACTTCTTGTTCCCCCTCAATGGTTGATGTAAGCTACAGTCGTGATGTTGACCGACTGAAATCTGATGTACCTCAGAGTTGCTAACTGAGGCCAAACCTGAAGAGCCTTGAATATCGCTCTTAGTTCCAGAATATTTATTGGAAGGAGAGACTCCTCCTGAGTCCATGATCCCTGAGCCTCCAGGGAGTTCCAGACTGCACCCCAACCTAGAAGGCTGGCATTTGTTGTTACAATAGTCCAATCTGGCCTGCGAAGGTCATACCTTTGGACAGATGGACCCGAGATAGCCATCAGGGAAGAGGATCCCTGGTCTCTTGGTCCAGATTCAGTTGAGGGGCCAAATCTGTGTAATCCCCGCTCCACTGACTGAGCCTGCATAGTTGCAGCGGTCTGAGATGTAAGCGTGCAAACGGCACTATGTGCATTGCCGCTACCATTAAGCTGATTACTTCCATACACTGAGCCACCAAAGGGCGCGGAATGGAATGAAGAACCCAACAGGAATTTAGAAGCTTTGATAACCTGGACTCCGTCAAGGTAAATTTTCATTTCTACAGAATCTATCAGAGTCCCAAGAAAGGAAACTCTTGTGAGTGGGGATAGAGAACACTTTTCCTCGTTAACTTTCCACCCATGCGACCTCAGAAATGCCAGTACTACGTCCGTATGAGACTTGGCAATTTGGAAGTTTGACGCCTGTATCAGGATGTCGTCTAAATAAGGGGCTACTGCTATGCCCCGCGGCCTTAGGACCGCCAAAAGCAACCCTAGAACCTTTGTAAAGATTCTTGGGGCTGTAGCTAATCCAAAGGGAAAAGCTACAACTGGTAATGCCTGTCTTGAAAGGCAAACCTGAGAAACCGATGATGATCTTTGTGTATCGGAATGTGAAGATAATCATCCTTTAGATCCACTGTAGTCATATATTGACCCTCCTGGATCAGTGGTAGGATGGTACGAATAGTTTCCATCTTCAACGACGGAACTTTGAGGAATTTGTTTAAGATCTTTAGATCCAAAATCGGTCTGAAGGTTCCCTCTTTTTTGGGAACCACAAACAGATTTGAGTAAAAACCCTGTTCCTCCTTTGGAACTGGATGGATCACTCCCATAACTAGGAGGTCTCGTACACAGTGTAAGAATGCCTCACTCTTTATCTGGTTTGCAGATAATTGTGAAAGGTGAAATCTCCCTTTTGGGGGTAAGCTTTGAAGTCCAGAAGATATCCCTGGGATATAATTTCCAACGCCCAGGGATCCTGAACATCTCTTGCCCATGCCTGGGCGAAGAGTGAAAGTCTGCCCCCTACTAGATCCGTTACCGGATAGGGGGTCGTTCCTTCATGCTGTCTTAGAGGCAGCAGCAGGCTTTTTGACCTGCTTACCTTTTTTCCAGGTCTGGTTTGGTCTCCAGACCGTCTTGGATTGAGCAAAAGTTCCCTCTTGTTTATTATTAGAGGAAGTTGATGCCGCACCTACCTTGAAGTTTCGAAAGGCACGAAAATTAGACTGTTTGGCCCTAGATTTGGACCTGTCCTGAGGAAGGGCACAACCTTTTCCTCCCGTGATATCAGCGATAATCTCCTTGAAGGGAATGTTAAGTAGCTTAGATTTTAAAGTCACGTCAGCTGACCATGATTTAAGCCATAGCGCTCTGCGCGCCTGTATAGCAAAACCAGAATTCTTAGCCGTTAGTTTATTCAAATGAACAATGGCATCATAAATAAAATAATTGGCTAGCTTAAGTGCTCTAAGTTTGCCAAGTATGTCATCCAATGGAGTCTCTACCTGTAAAGCCTCTTCCAGAGACTCAAACCAGTACGCCGCAGCAGCAGTGACAGGGGCAATGCATGCAATGGGCTGTAGGATAAAACCTTGTTGAATAAATATTTTCTTAAGGTAACCTTCTAATTTTTTATCCATTGGCTCTAAAAAAGCACAACTGTCCTCGACAGGGATAGTAGTACGCTTTGCTAGAGTATAAACTGCTCCCTCCACCTTAGGGACTGTCTGCCATAAGTATCATGTGGTGGCGTCTATTAGAAAACATTTTTCTAAAAATAGGAGGGGAAGAGAACGGCACACCTGGTCTATCCCATTCCTTATTAATAATTTCTGTAAACCTTTTAGGTATTGGAAAAACATCAGTACACACCGGCACTGCAAAGCATTAATCCAGTCTACAAAATTTCTCTGGCACTGCAATGGTATCACAGTCATTCAGAGCAGCTAAAACCTCCCTAAGTAACACGCGGGGGTGTTCAAGCTTAAATTTAAATGTAGAAATATTAGAATCATGTATCTTTCCTGAGTCATTAACATCACCTACTGACTGAAGCTCTCCTTCCTCAGCTTCTGCATATTGTGAGGCAGTATCAGACATGGTTCTTAAAGCGTCAGTATGCTCTGCATTTTGTCTCACCCCAGAGCTATCTCGCTAACCTCTAAGTTCAGGTAGTCTGGCTAATACCGCTGACAGTGTATTATCCATGACTGCCGCCATGTCTTGTAAAGTAAACGCTATGGGCTCCCTAGATGTACTTGGCGCCATTTGAGCGTGAGTCCCTTGGGCGGTAGTCAAAGGGTCTGACACGTGGGGAGAGTTAGTCGGCATAACTTTCCCCTCGTCAGATTCCTCTGGTGATAATTTTTTTAAAAACAGAATATGATCTTTATTGCATAAAATGAAATCAGTACATTTGGTACACATTCTAAGAGGGGGTTCCACCATGGCTTTTAAACATAATGAACAAGGAGTTTCTTCTATGTCAGACATGTTTATACAGACTAGCAATGAGACTAGCAAGCTTGGAAAACACTTTAAATCAAGTTAACAAGCAAATATAAAAAACAGTACTGTGCCTTTAAGAGAAACAAATTTTGTCAGAATTTGAAAAACAGTGAAAAAATGCAGTAAATCAAACGAAATTTTTACAGTGTATGTAATAGGCTAGCAGAGCATTGCATCCACTTGCAAATGGATGATTAACCCCTTAGTTCAAAAAACGGATCCAAAAAACGAAATAGACTTTTTTTTTTTTTTTTTTAACAGTCACAACCAACTGCCACAGCAAGCTGTGGTCCTACCTTCCCCAATAAACGACTTTGGAAAGCCTTTGAGCCCTTTAGAGATGTCCTATAGCATACAGGGGACTCCTGAGGGAAGCTGGATGTCACAGTTTGTAATTTTAACTGCACCAACTGTAACTTTTATACTATAACAGTGGAAAGCCTCAGTAAAACTGTTTCTAGTCAAAATTTAAGCCAGCCATGTGGAAAAAACTAGGCCCCAATAAAGTTTTATCACCAATGCATATATAAAAACAATTAAACATGCCAGCAAACGTTTATATTGCAATATCATAAGGGTATTACCCCTGGGAGTAAGCATGATACCAGTCATTATTAAAACACTGTATTCAGGCTTAACTTACATTAATCCGGTATCAGCAGCATTTTCTAGTGTTTTCCATCTCTAGAAAAAATTATAACTGCACATACCTGATAGCAGAATAAACTGCACGCCATTCTCTCGCTGAAGTTACCTCATCTGTGTAATCCCCTCAGACATATGTGAGAATAGCAATGGATCTTAGTTACAACCTGCTAAGATCATAGAAACCTCAGGCAGATTCTTCTTCTATTTACTGCCTGAGATAAAATAGCACAACTCCGGTACTATTTAAAAATAACAAAATTTTGATTGAAGAAAATAAACTAACTATATTTAACCACTCTCTCCTACAACATCCTAGCTTGTTGAGAGTTGCAAGAGAATGACTGGCTATGACAGTTAGGGGAGGAGCTATATTACAGCTCTGCTGTGGGTGTCCTCTTGCAACTTCCTGTTGGGAATGAGAATATCCCACAAGTAATGGATGATCCGTGGACTGGATACACCTTACAAGAGAAAGCTAGTTTACTTCTTTGTAAAGGTTTGATTAATTTGATTTTCCATTTCTAAGAAGGTTCATTACAACATTCTAAATAATTTGTTGTGTGCATGTAAAAAGCTTCTAAATCAACAGATACTTTAAAGCATATACAGATTATAATGCGTATTGTGTGTGTGTGTTTATATATATATATATATATATATATATATATATATAATATAGGTCATCGTTATTTTGAAAATAGTTTTGGTTAATAATGATTTAGTAATATTTGAATTAAACTGTATATTTTTCAATACTAATATTTAGGAAGTAACAATTTTAAATAAGAAATAAAGATTAAAGAGACAGAAAACACCTTGAGATTATTAATATATAAAAAAGTTTAGTTATGCATTATGAAATAACTTTACAATACATTTTTATTATTTATTAATTATTTGTAATTGAGCTCTGAATATTGTGAATTTTTTTAATTCTTAAAACTCAAAAAGCACCATGCTGACTTTGCAAGGCTAACACTGTTACCTATCTGTCCATAGTTGGCGTTAGCTGCTAAAAAATTGGGAAACAATGCATTTCATACTAACTTTATGACAGTGAGTAGCCTTGTTGTCTGCAGACTCAAGCCCAGATTGGCTTTTCCAAATAAGACAAATTGTGGGTGTAGTTTGGCTATTGAAAAACAAATGCAGTAAAAATTATGTTAATTTGTTCTATAAAAGTTTAGATTTGGCTGATAGAAATGTCTATAGAAACACAACAAAATGTCTTGTAATTACAAGGTGTTTACTGTGCCTCTAAATAGTAAAAAAGTAGAGAATACTACAGCTGTACCATGTACTTCCAGAAGGATCGATGCTTCCAAATGCACTAAAAGACCCATCCTCCCTTTGGTAGGTTAGTTCCGTTTGGTAACCTAAAACACATTATAAGGCATAATAGTCAGATAACTCACTAAAGGTGCATAAAAAATAAAATATACATGGGTCAGAAATAGCAAAGTAATATAATAATAACCTATACACACAGTAGCCTTTTATATACAGGGAGTGCAGAATTATTAGGCAAATTAGTATTTTGACCACATCATCCTCTTTATGCATGTTGTCTTACTCCAAGCTGTATAGGCTTGAAAGCCTACTACCAATTAAGCATATTAGGTGATGTGCATCTCTGTAATGAGAAGGGGTGTGGTCTAATGACATCAACACCCTATATCAGGTGTGCATAATTATTAGGCAACTTCCTTTCCTTTGGCAAAATGGGTCAAAAGAAGGACTTGACAGGCTCAGAAAAGTCAAAAATAGTGAGATATCTTGCAGAGGGATGCAGCACTCTTAAAATTGCAAAGCTTCTGAAGCGTGATCATCGAACAATCAAGCGTTTCATTCAAAATAGTCAGAAGGGTCGCAAGAAGCGTGTGGAAAAACCAAGGCGCAAAATAACTGCCCATGAACTGAGAAAAGTCAAGCGTGCAGCTGCCAAGATGCCACTTGCCACCAGTTTGGCCATATTTCAGAGCTGCAACATCACTGGAGTGCCCAAAAGCACAAGGTGTGCAATACTCAGAGACATGGCCAAGGTAAGAAAGGCTGAAAGACGACCACCACTGAACAAGACACACAAGCTGAGACTGGGCCAAGAAATATCTCAAGACTGATTTTTCTAAGGTTTTATGGACTGATGAAATGAGAGTGAGTCTTGATGGGCCAGATGGATGGGCCCGTGGCTGGATTGGTAAAGGGCAGAGAGCTCCAGTCCGACTCAGACGCCAGCAAGGTGGAGGTGGAGTACTGGTTTGGGCTGGTATCATCAAAGATGAGCTTGTGGGGCCTTTTCGGGTTGAGGATGGAGTCAAGCTCAACTCCCAGTCCTACTGCCAGTTTCTGGAAGACACCTTCTTCAAGCAGAGGTACAGGAAGAAGTCTGCATCCTTCAAGAAAAACATGATTTTCATGCAGGACAATGCTCCATCACACGCGTCCAAGTACTCCACAGCGTGGCTGGCAAGAAAGGGTATAAAAGAAGAAAATCTAATGACATGGCCTCCTTGTTCACCTGATCTGAACCCCATTGAGAACCTGTGGTCCATCATCAAATGTGAGATTTACAAGGAGGGAAAACAGTACACCTCTCTGAACAGTGTCTGGGAGGCTGTGGTTGCTGCTGCACGCAATGTTGATGGTGAACAGATCAAAACACTGACAGAATCCATGGATGGCAGGCTTTTGAGTGTCCTTGCAAAGAAAGGTGGCTATATTGGTCATTGATTTGTTTTTGTATTGTTTTTGAATGTCAGAAATGTATATTTGTGAATGTTGAGATGTTATATTGGTTTCACTGGTAAAAATAAATAATTGAAATGGGTATATATTTGTTTTTTGTTAAGTTGCCTAATAATTATGCACAGTAATAGTCACCTGCACACACAGATATCCCCCTAAAATAGCTATAACTAAAAACAAACTAAAAACTACTTCCAAAACTATTCAGCTTTGATATTAATTAGTTTTTTGGGTTAATTGAGAACATGGTTGTTGTTCAATAATAAAATTAATCCTCAAAAATACAACTTGCCTAATAATTCTGCACTCCCTGTATAAAATTCTATGGAACCATATCTGAAAAACTAATCTCTTTAAAGAGATTATCTAAAAGGATCTGTTATTATGAGAGGGTCATTCACAGGTTTCCTAAAAGTCAAATTTTAACTTTAGTCAGAGTAGGTTGCTAAGGCGCTTTTCCAAACTGTCTGAATGTGAAGGTGGGGCCTTTTTTTTTAATATGATGCATAAGCAAAGAATGAAAATGTGTATTAAAAGTACAAAGTAAAACTGTACTAACAGTACAAGGTAAAAATCATAATTTCAAACTACAAATTTAAAGTTGTGTTTGAAGTACAAAATAGGAAGTGTACTCTCAGTAAACAATAACATTTTGTAATTGTTCAGTATACGAGACAATCCAAGCTACTGGGCTGGACACTGATATTTCTTGAGCATGTCTGGGCCTCGATCCAATATAAATCGTCACCCGCAAAAGCCGGCGACGCCAAATTTTGCGCAGGTTTGGTATCCTATATACGGCGTAACTTAGAAGTTACGCGCGTATATTTCTGCCTTCACCCATAGTTTTTTGGCCCATAGACTGACATACAAAACACGTGCAGTTTGGAATTCAATATACAGCGTAAGGACTTACACGCGCAGATTTCAGAAAATCTACTCCATTCTCATCTCGCCACAAATTGCAGGCGCAGCAACCCTTGCACTGACTTAGAAACCAACGTAACTCTCTGAAGGCCTAACAAATGCATGCTTAACAACATACATATCAGCAGCTTGATCACAAATAGTTAACCTCTTCAAAGCATTTATTATTCCTGCCCCTGCAAGTGTGTCAATCCAATCACAAAGGGGTGCATCATGGGGCACAAGGGGTGCATCATGGGGCACAAGGGTGCATCCTTGGGCACAAGGGTACATCATTGGGCACAAGGGGTGCATCATGGGGCACAAGGGGTGCATCCTTGGGCACAAGGGGTGCATCATTGGGCACAAGGGGGCATCATTGGGCACAAGGGGTGCATCATTGGGCACAAGGGGTGCATCATTGGGCACAAGGGGTGCATCATTGGGCACAAGGGTGCATCATTGTGCACAAGTGGTGCTGGAAGCGCTACAATCCCCTGTTGTTCCGTCTACACATGCTGATTCTATAGTTGCTGCTGAGGTCCCTGGTCATGGTGCTGCCCCTGCTGCAGCTGGCCATCGAATTACCACTGCATGTAAGTGAAACTACTACATCCCACCCCCATTCCCTTAACCACCCTAATTACTGAAAATATATCATTAGTTTAATACATGTTTTGGTCACTATGATTTATTGACTATCATTTAGAAGAATGAAAATGGATGTTTATACCTTATGTTCACACCTTCTGTAAAAACATTATTATTTAGATATATATACCCATGTGCAGGGTTAGGCAAGGTGTCCTTCACTAAAGGTCTTTACCTTAGAAAATGTCTGCCACAGCCTTGGCTTGTGCCTATCCCTGCACATGGGTCAATTTCTATTGGATGTGATAAACCTTGATTTACATCTTATAATTGAATATCACTATATGTAGCCTTCATACACAACTATGTGATGTGGAACACTATTAGTTAAAAAAAAGGAATTTTAACTCGCTGCAGGATGCATTTTTATAGCATTTCCTTCTCCCCGGGGAGAAGGAAGTGCTATCAAAATGCAGGAAATGCTATAAAAATGCATCCTGCAGCGAGTTAAAATTCCTTTTTTTAACTAATAGTGTTCAAAACCATTGTCTTATGCATAAGCACTCCAGCCAACAAATAAAGTCTACCAACAGTAGGCATTTTACTGGCATCCCCCAAATATTTGTGTAGTACGTTTGCACCCTTTTAGTTCTCAGAATAACTTTGTGATGTGGTTTATAGAACATGAATATGTCCTAAACATGATGATATTACCTTTTTTGGGCCATTTCCACCCAGGCCTTATTATATGTACTAAAACAGCCCTCACATGGATGTGGATGACAATTATATGGTAAATAACAGAGGACAAGATTTATGCTGAAATATAACAATATTTTTTTTTAGGCTTCTTAGATGAGGGGGCTGAGGTGCCACTGGCATTTCATAGCACTTTTTTTACAGTGTCGCGATCGCTCAGCTCAGCTGCTGATCGCTTCCTTTTCTCTTTGACAGCGCGGTAGCGCTTTCTTGGTTGCTATGCAACCCTGTTCCCCTCGGCCCCTTCTGCTGACGTCATTGGGCCTTCTTATTCCGGCGTCTCCTCACCTCGGGGCCTGTTTGTTCTATTCCTGACTTGTAAGTAACTTTTGGATTACTTGTTTCAATCAAGAATTGCTGGCTTGTTTAACTCCTAACCCGCTTAACCCTTCCTGCCTGATTCCTGTTATCTGGACTATTGCTTGTTTGGACATTTCTCTGTTTAACCTCATACTGCCTGGATAATACGTTGCTGGACTTTGCTTGTTTGACCATTCTAATGTTTAACCCCATACTGCCTGATTACACGCTGCTGGAACTTTGCTTGTTTGACCATTCTACTGTTTAACCCCATACTGCCTGATTACACGCTGCTGGAACTTTGCTTGTTTGACCATTCTACTGTTTAACCCCATACTGCCTGATTACACGCTGCTGGAACTTTGCTTGTTTGACCATTCTACTGTTTAACCCCATACTGCCTGATTACACGCTGCTGGAACTTTGCTTGTTTGACCATTCTACTGTTTAACCCCAAACTGCCTGATCAACAACGATCTTTAGTCCAATCTCAATAACTTCGAAAAATACTGAAAAATGGGGCGAATTAACAGTCTAGGTAATACTTAGCCATTATAACGTAACCAATGACACGCATGATGTGTTTATTTACAACTTTAAACCCCACTAATGCACATTGGAAGCTGATTTTATTCCCTTTATACATACGATAGATAGAGGCATAACAAACCAAGCCCCTTGATAGTAACCTATCAACTTTCAGTTGGTTTTTCGAAGGCACTGATTGGCTAACGGACCTGAAGTTGCTCACGCATGCGCCCTGGGTCGGGGTAGATGCCGACAGGGGCTATAAAACTTTGCTACTTTGTATCTAAATATACACCTGAGGAAGCGGTCTTAGAAACCGGGAAACGCGTTGTGTAACATTGTTTTTAATAAACATTTTTTATTATACGAGTAGCACGGCATTTTTGGCATTTAATTTTCCTGGCCATTTATGCACTGATAAGTACACCTAGCTGAAGGTAAATCCCAAGGTGCTGTTTTGGAGCCATTGTGACCTGAACAATATAGCCCAGAGGAATACCGGTGAACGCAGTGAGCTGGACAGCTGATAAGTGTCCAGGAGGTCTTTGTGGCACTTCTCAAGTGCCCCATATCCTGTGAGTACATTTCAATATATGCGCTATTGGTAGTGATCACACTGATACACACTATTGTGGCACTTTTGTGTTTTTTGTTTCACACAGCATAATATTGAAGCAGTACTGGTAAAATACAGCTAGCTGGACGGCTGCAAACAGTTCAGAAGGCATTTGTGGCACTTCTCAAGTGCTGGAAATTTTGTAAGTAAGATTCTTTTGGGGGCTTGGCCTGCTGAAGTTCAAACGATACACACCATTTGGCGCCTCTTCTCTTTTTCTTTTTTAACAGTGCCTGATCTCACGCTGCTGGAACTTTGCTTGCTAGACCATTCTACTGTTTAACCCCAAACAGCCTGATTACTCATTGCTGGACTTTGCTTGTTTGACAAATCCTTCTGGTTAACCCCTGCCTGCCTGATTCCTTGTTACCGGTTATTGCTTGATGGATTTCTCTTTTGGTTTACCCTAACTACCTGAAGTTCTTCTCCTGACCCTGCTGTGCCATCTTCCAGTTAATTTCTGTGAGTATACTATTGCAGCTGTCGCAGGGTCAGGTCCTGGAATATACTCACAGTGCTAGAGTGTTATTCTAACTTCCTTTTAGCATTTGGGTCTAACTCTGGACTTAACCTATCCTGACAATATGTCTGCTATTTCGGAACAAAGGGGATCCCAGAGAAGCATTTACAACCATTTGTGCCATAATTACACAAGCTGTTTGTAAATGATTTCAGTGAGAAACATACAATTTGGAAACATTTTACGTTCTTTTTTTATTTTATCGCATTTGGCGGTGAAATGGTGGTATGAAATATACCAAAATGTGCCTAGATCAATACTTTGGGTTGTCTACTACACTACACTAAAGCTAAAATTACCCCAAAAAGCTCCCTACATGCTCCCTAATTAACCCCTTCACTGTTGGGCATAATACACGTGTGGTGCGCAATGGCATTTAGTGGCCTTCTAATTACTAAAAAGCAGCGTGTTTCTATATGGTGATATAGTAGTGCACTGGGTGTTTTAAAGATACCAAACACCTACAATTTGAAAAGATCCTTCTTTCTTTTCAGAGGTATAGAACTGTTTTAGAAAAGGAGTGTAGGTGCGCTAAAAGAAGCTGAAGGTAACTGTGAGAAATAATGAGTGTATAAAAAATCTACAAATCTATTCATGCACCAAGATCGTAGCGGTATTGTGTTGTGAACAAGTAGACCTTACATGTATCTACAAAAATCCTCCCTATAGTAAATAATATCCGTGAATAGCGATATTGTGTTGTGAACCTCAAATAAGTGATATAATAATATGTAACAAGTAGACCTTACAAATATCTACAAAATATATAAGGGGGTCAAATAAATATGTGTATACCAAAAAGTGACTATTAAAACTGCAGATATGTGTCCTTGAGTATTACTTTATATGACACTAGGCAGAATAAGCTTTAAGACAGTGAAATCCTCAATGTTTCATAAGTATATATCCAGGTGATAAATGTGATAAACCAAATAATCACAAGTAGGGGTAAAAACTTATATATTTTATCTAGAGATAGGTCAAAATTACACAATGAAAAAACAAATGGAAGCAGGCACTCTTTGGTTAGGCAAAAAACGTATAAAACATACCTTTATTTAAGCTTTTAAAATAACAGTAGTGTATCCCAAACAGAGGGCAGACAAAGACAGTGACAGTCTGGCGCGTTTCGCGCCCCCTAGTGGTGCTTCCTCATAGACTAGTGTGTAAGGACAGAGCCAAATGATTTATACCCTAAGAGAAAATCAATTAACTCCTTCTATACCAGAACTAAGTTAAAAACCACTGTGAAGGTGATATTAAAAACAACTCTAATTAAAATTTCGATTACATTGGAATGGTATCTAAACACCTTAAAACATGTATGATTGTTTTACCAAAATGCAAAAAAAGTGTATGTATACATGATAGTAAACAATAAGCATATGTAATACATACTAACGCCCCTGTGTTATTCTGTTCTTAAGGGAGCATTGTAGCAGGGAGAAAGGAATGCAGGATTTCAATATGGGATTAAGAAATCCATTAAGATTGATCCTCAAGAAACAACATAATGTGATATGGTATTAAACCTCTGTGGAAGGGGCAATAAAACAATGCCTCAAACAGAAAAATTCTATATGCAAAAAATTCAAAGTATTCAAAAAATACCATATTAGAAAAAATCACATGTTAAAAAAATTAGTTAATCCCATATCAACATACAATACATATTTTTTGTGAAAAGAAAAGAAATATGTAATCCGTATTCTATCAGATAAGTGAAGAAAATTAACACAACGGCAAATATAATACAACACCCTATATTAGAAACATCATGTATAATATAACATGTCTATAATGGTTATGTTAATAATATGTGGGGCTTATATGCTTAATAGTTGCCATATTTTGTATTACCCTTTGGTTCTAATTATCTATGAAATAACTGATATCGAACTCCTTATTCATGCCCAATGGTGACCTTGTTTTTAGTTTTAAAATCCAGAAAAGTTCCTTCCTATCTAGGACTTTGTTTTGATTACCACCTCTTACAGAAGTGCTAGCTAAATCTATTACCTGAACTGAAAGATTGGCCTTGTTGGTAAAGTGTATGCCATTGAAGTGACTTGCTACTGTTGATTCCTTTACGTAATTCTTAACGTCTCTGGCATGTTACCCTATTCTCTTCCTAAGTTCTCTGGAAGTTTGAAATCAACGGTAGCAAGTCACTGTATTATTATTATATTGTGTTGTGAACCTCAAATAAGTGATATAATAATATGTAACAAGTAGACCTTACAAATATCTACAAAATCCACCCTATGGTAATTAATTTATGTGAATGAGTATATAAGGGAGTCAAATAAATAAGTGTATACGAAAAAGTGACTATTAAAACTGCAGATATGTGTCCTAGAGTATAACTTTATATGACACTAGGCAGAATAAGCAGCTTTAAGATAGTGAAATCCTCAATGTTTCATAAGTATATATCCAGGTGATAAATGTGATAAACCAAATAATCACAACTAGGGGTAAAAAACTTATATAGTTTATCTAGATATAGGCAAAAATTACACAATATACATATATGTAATTCTAAAAAGGGTCTGTCTAACCCAAACCTATTACAAAGAACACCCAATGGTAGGAAAAATCATACAAATAAAGGGGGCGTCTCCCTGATGGTAATATATAACCTAAAAACTTATTGCATTTAATCTAACAGTGAGTTTATACATAAATGCCACAAATTCTAAAAAGCATACAATAAAATGGTTATTAGTATACGCCTCAAATTAAAAGACCAACATAACTTCCCTATTTGGGATCTGCGGTGTTCAAGGAGCAGTCTGAAATAGCGGTGTAATATATTAAACAGTCCAAAACTCGTTATTTGTGTTCAATGCTACAAACAGCAGATGTTATACCTTGAAGGCACTTACAGTTCTTGGATCTAACTGGTGTTCTTACGGAGGAATCAAATTACCTTATCTTCTTCGTATTCCAAGCGGAGCCGTTACAAATCACTCGCCTTTACTCTTACCTAGTGACTCGAAAGGGCCGCATGTGTCTTGGCGTCTGACGTCACCTACGAATTTTCCAGAGTGTAATTGGCTGCTATTGGCTTATAGTAGGTATCCTCCAAATTGTGTTATGTCAAGGTAGCAGTCCCATTCGTAAGGTATATCAATGTTACCCTGCACTTAGTGCTTTTGCACCGGGAAATGGTGAGTCTCAACAGAGTGGTATGTTGGTGAAATCGTAACCTGGGATATCACAATGAAAATATAGTCATTCCACTGATCAGCAAATGGAGTTTTCACGACTTGTATATATGGAATAAAAACAGTCACAGAGATCTCTGTGACTGTTGATCTCTGTGACAGTTTTTATTCCATATATACAAGTCGTGAAAACTCCATTTGTTGATTAGTGAAACGACTATATTTTCATTGTGATAACCCGGGTTATGATTTCACCAACATACCACTCTGTTGAGACTCACCATTTCCCTGCTTGCAAAAGCACTAAGTGCAGGGTATAGCTCATAACCCAAAAAGTGAAATTTTGGATTTTGGAGATTTTAATATTGATTGGCTGAATCTAAATAAATAATAGTTGTCGCTCACTGTTTAAATCTTTGCAGCTAATGCAATTAATCTCCTCCCCAACTCGCATAAACATCAAAAGCCATAATCACACCCTGCTTGACTGGATTCTCTCCACTTCTCCCGACCGAATCCAGGAGGCAGGTGTTCTCCCTAACAATTTCAGTGACCACTGCCTAGTGTACTGCGTGTGCAAAATAAAGGCAACTAAATCCTCTCCCAAGGTTAAAATCACCAGGTCCTTCAAAAAATTTAACGTTCAATCATTTCTAAATGACATTAAGAACCTCCCTTGACACAGATTAAACCTAATCCCAGATCTAGATTCTGCAGTAGAATTCTTCCAGTCTGAACTCCTACAAGTTTGGAATATGCATGCCCCGCTGCGTAAGGTGAGAGTAAAAGGAGCACACTTAAATTGGCTCACAGCTGACCTTATTCAAATGTACCAGTTTCGGGATTCATTGTGGTCAAAGTTCAAGCATACAGGCTCTATGAACGATCACTGTGTATATAGACAATGGCGAAATATATGCACTAAACAAACAAAATTGGCCAAGGCACAATATTTCTGTGAAAATCTGAACAATAACATATCAAACCCTAGAAAGTTTTGGAAACTCATAAACAACTTACAAAATCCACCAATCCACTCCCAACCCCCCACTGTCAATGTGGACAACCAAACCCTGCAACTCCCCTTAGAAGTAGCAAATGCCTTTAATAGTTATTTTGTCAGATGCTCCACCACCCTGATTGACAAACTAATAAATGACACGCATCCTGAAACTACAAATGTGGATCAGGCCCCACTAAATCAGCAAAGACCCAATATACAGAAGTTCAATTTTAGACCTGTACCCATCAATGTCATTAAGAAACACCTTAATAATCTAAAAATTAAAAACCAGTCTGGACCTGATCAAATCCCAGCAATGCTGTTGAAGATCAGTGCGCCGGCAATTGCTAAACCCGTCACAACCCTAATTAACGAACCCTTGGTGTCTGGATACATACCCAAACTTTGGAAAACTGCAAGAGTTGTGCCTATCCATAAAAGCGGGGAGTTAACCTTGGTTTCTAATTATCGTCCCATATCTTTGCTCCCAGTATTGTCAAAAATCTTAGAAAATGCCTCCATACGCAACTATGTGAGTATTACCAACAATATAACTATCTGACCCCTGATCAATCAGGTTTTTGCCCGAATCACTCCACTACAACTGCCCTCCTAAAAGTTTGCAACGACATCCAAACTGGCATGGAACAAGGAGACCTAACTGAAGCTATTTTCCTTGACTTTGCAAAGGCCTTTGACACAGTAGACCACGACATACTACTGCTCAAACTAAAAAACTCAGGTATTGGTGATCGTCCACTAACCTGGTTTCGATCATATGTATCGGATCGATCACAATATGTCTCCATTTCTGACAGTGACTCCCTCCCTCTCCCGGTCACGTGTGGTGTTCCCCAAGGATCCATTCTCGGCCCCCTGCTATTCACATTATTTATAAATGATCTGCCTAATGTCTGCAAATCCTCAACTGTTCACATGTACGCAGACGACACGGTAATCTATGCAAACAATTCCGATCTGCCGCAGCTTGAAGCATTGCTTCAAGACCTATTCACAGAGGTAGAAAAGTGGATATCAAAAAACAAACTCTTCTTAAACACTGACAAAACTGTCACAATGATCTTTGGAACAGGGCCTAAATTACACAAATTACAAAATTCCCATCTACGCATCAAAACAAAATCCAATTGCACGCTGACCGCAGTCCACTCTTTCAAATACTTGGGTATGTTGTTAGACCCCAATCTATCTTTTGGCCTCCACATAGAAAAACTTGCATCTAAACTTTATCCAAAACTAGGTGCCTTGTACAGAATCAAATCCTGCCTCAGCCCTACTGTAAAGGAAAAGATTGTACAGCAAATGTTGATGCCTATCATGGATTACGGGGACGTAGTATATGCACCTGCACCGCAAACTCACCTTAATAAACTAAATACATTGTATAACTCGTTCTGCCGCTTTATGCTACAATGTAACTACAGGACCCACCATTGTGACATGCTAAAAGAACTAAACTGGCTGTCGCTGGAATCCAGACGCTCACTCCATCTTTCTTGCCTTGTGTTTAAGAGCCTTTCTGGGAAGCTCCCACCCTACCTGAGCAGAATGCTCTCCCCGGCTATTCCTACCTCCTATAACCTCCGATCCAATACCAGCACATTATTTAGCTTGCCTCAATACAAAAAGAAAGCAGCTCGATCCTCCTTTTCCTACAGAGCACCACAATTATGGAACGACCTCCCGCACACTTTCAAACCTTCCCCAAGCCTAATATCCTTTAAGAGATCCCTCTCTACATATCTCAAAACAGAATGCACCTGTCATGGTTGATTAAATACCTGTTCTATGTTAAAAAAAATTGCATATATTATGTATTATTATTGTTTTTTGTATTTTATTGTACCCTATGTTATCAATGCAATGTCTTGTGGACCCAGGACATACTTGGAAATGAGAGAAATCTCAATGTATCCCTCCTGGTAAATTATTTTATAAATAAATAAATAAATTACACCGCTATCTCAGACTGCTCATTGAACACTGCGGATCCCAAATAGGGAAGCTATGTTGGTCTTTTAATTTGAGGCATATACTAATAACCATTTTATTGTATGCTTTTTAGAATTTGTGGCATTTATGTATAAACTCACTGTTAGATTAAATGCAATAAGTTTTTAGGTTATACATTACCATCGGGGAGACATTCCCGTTATTTGTATAATTTTTTCCTACCATTGGGTGTTCTTTGTAATAGGTTTGGGTTAGACAGACCCTTTTAGAATTACATATATGTATATTGTGTAATTTTGACCTATCTCTAGATAAAATATATAAGTTTTTACCCCTACTTGTGATTATTTGGTTTATCACATTTATCACCTGGATATATACTTATGAAACATTGAGGATTTCACTATCTTAAAGCTTATTCTGCCTAGTGTCATATAAAGTAATACTCAAGGACACATATCTGCAGTTTTAATAGTCACTTTTTGGTATACACATATTTATTTGACCCCCTTATATATTTTGTAGATATTTGTAAGGTCTACTTGTTACATATTATTATATCACTTATTTGAGGTTCACAACACAATATCGCTATTCACGGATATTATTTACTATAGGGAGGATTTTTGTAGATACATGTAAGGTCTACTTGTTCACAACACAATACCGCTACGATCTTGGTGCATGAATAGATTAGTAGATTTTTTTATACACTCATTATTTCTCACAGTTACCTTCAGCTTCTTTTAGCGCACCTACACTCCTTTTCTACTAAAAAGCAACGTCAAAGCCATATATGTCTGCTATTTTTGAACAAAGGGGATCCCAGAGAAAAATTTACAACTATTTATGCCATAATTGCACTAGTTGTTTGTAAATAATTTCAGTGAGAAACCTAAAGTTTGTAAAAAAAATTGTGAAAAACTTTGTGAAAAAGTGAATGATTTTTTTTTATTTGATCGCATTTGGCGGTGAAATGGTGGCATGAAATATACCAAAATTGACCTAGATCAATACTTTGGGATGTCTACTAAAAAAAAAATATACATGTCAAGGGATATTCAGGGATTCCTGAAAGATATCAGTGTCCCAATGTAACTAGTGCTAATTTAAAAAAAAAAAAGTGGTTTGGAAATAGCAAAGTGCTACTTGTATTTATGGCCCTATAACTTGCAAAAAAAGCAAAGAACATATAAACATTGGGTATTTCTAAACTCTGGACAAAATTTAGTAACTATTTAGCATGGGTGTTTTTTGGTGGTTGTAGATGTGTAACAGATTTTGGGGGTCAAAGTTAGAAAAAGTGTGTTTTTTTCCATTTTTCCTCATATTTTATAATTTTTTTATAGTAAATTATAAGATATGATAAAAATAATGGTATCTTTAGAAAGTCCATTTAATGGCGAGAAAAACGGTATATAATATGTGTGGATATGGTAAATGAGTAAGAGGAAAATGACAGCTCAACACAAACACTGCAGAAATGCAAAAATAGCCTTGGTCCCAAACGGACAGAAAATGGAAAAGTGCTGTGGTCATTAAGGGGTTAAACAAACTGATCTCACTGTTTGCAGGTGAAGTTTGCTCAAAATTCACATTACAATCATTTTAACTACCAGAAACGTAATTTATACTAAAATTAAGATAAAAGTAAGTTCAATTGTAGTGAAAAGATTTCAGATTATCTTGAAATTGATGCAAACAGAGCATTTGTGGCAGATTTATCAAGCTCCATATAGAAACATAAGTTATGAAGCAGTGGTCTAAAGACCACTGCTCCATATCTTGTCTGCCTGCTCTGAGGCCGCCAACAGAAATCAACCCGATCGAATACGATCGGGTTGATTGACACCCCCTGCTAGCGGCCGATTGGCCGTGAATCTGCAGGAGGCGGCATTGCACCAGCAGTTGACAAGAACTGATGGTGCAATGATAAATGCCGACAGCGTATGATGTCGGCATTTATCGATGTGCGGTGAACATGATACGCTACATCGTATCATGTCCATTCGCACATTAATAAATATACCCCTTTATATCAACCCCAAGAGTTCTCCAGTTACCTTCTCTCTCCCTTGTGAAATTTTGAATCCCAAAGAGCTTCATTGCTTTCTATGAAAAGGCATCTCTCATCTCTCTGGGATTTCCAGGTTCCTCCCATTTTCTTTGAAACTTCAATGAGTTCTGTCCCTGTGAAGTCAGCAATATATTGTCTCCAAACTAGATAATGTTTGGTTATCTGGCCCATAGAAAATAATGACGCTCTCTTGGTAAACTAAAGCTGGCAGTTTTTCAGATTTAATTAAAAAAGATATAAAAGATACACACATATATAACAGAAAAAGCGCCGGTACTCATTAATTATTAATTGATAAATTCTGCTCAGTAACTTTGAGAAGAGCAAAGGGACAACATTATTTACAATGTTAGGTGTATTTTGCAGCCACCTCTTATGAAAACTACAGTATTTTATTGATGATTACAAATATTACCTGTTATGAGCTTGCAGAGGTGAGTACCCCCACAAAAAAGCCCTGTATACATATATATATATATATATATATATATATATATATATATATATATATATATATATATATATATATATATATATATATATATATATTTATATACACACACAAAGTATGAGCTTAATTTGTTTAAGTTACACAGAAACTGTGAAGGCATAATCAGAATTTGAAAAATCACAATCCTAAATACACTGCTGCATTCAAAATAAAATACAAAATAGAAAGTGCAAAGTTTAAATGTTATAAAATGTAATCTGAAGTGTAAATTTATATGAAACAAAGCACAAAGTGTAAATGCAGCAGAACTGTCATGTCATGTAGTGCTTTATTGCACTGGGCTTGTCTTTCCTTAAAGTGATGGTAAACTTACCTTCTATTCAATCTAGTATTTGGGTTTTTTTTTGGCCACAATCAAAAGGCGTTTAATTCATCAATTTCTTTCAATTTTATTTTAAGCAAAGTTATTGCCTATATAAATAGTTATCAGCGCTTTATAAATTCGACCCATTTTTTTTTTCTTGATCTCGTTTTTATTTTCTCCAATTGAAAATCTGGCCATTAGGCGGCTGTCACCCAACGTCATCCGCCTCCTTGGATGTCCCGATTTTCAATTGGACAAGCTAAAAATGTTGAGACAAAAAAAATAAAAAAGCCGGTCGAATTTGTAAAACGGTGATATCTTGGTTTACAGTAAGATGGAAAAAAATGATGAATTAAACTCCTATTGATTGGGGCCAAAAAAATCTAATACTCGATCGAATAGAAGGTAAGTTTACCTTCACTTTAACATACAGAAATGCAGAAAATGCCCCTTGGTGAAGCAAAGCAAAATCTGTCTTTTAAATATTTCACTATTTAATTTTAGAATATCTCACTTGAGCAGAGAGGTTTTGAATATCAGGGCCTAAGGGACAAATTATCTAAAGCTGTCCGCTTGCAAAATAATCCCTCAACAATTTTAGAAAGAATCATTTTAGCTTGAGAGCTGTTTGTCTGGCTATGCAGGGTTTTATATGTGAAGGAGACACACATATATGCAAATATAATGCTTCACTCAAATAGTTTTAGCAATTTACTTTCATTCCACAAGTTTTTGATCATCAGGTCCTAAGAAACTGCTGTGCTAATATTCACACGGCCAGGTGCTTCCTGTTTAATCCTGTTGTGTTAGTGACTCAAGAGGTGGGGAATGAATAAAGTTAATTTAGGCAATGTTTTATATATCAACACATGTTCATAAATGGATAAATGATATAATAGCATTTTGGATGTCATTTAGGCAAATTATTTAAACAATCATAAATGATAACAATTACCACTAGGGAAGATTTTTTCTATTTTTTTTGTAGCTTAATATTCTGACCCTGGTTTAATAAATTGATTCCACTTTTGACACATTATGTTCTTCCAATAGAAATTGCCTGATTGTCTGATCCATCTTCAAGACATCCAGTGCGGACAGAACAAAATTAATTCAATCTTAACAATTTTAAAAAGACCAAGTAAATTTACTTAAAGGCATAATAGCAGTCAAAACCTTTTCAAGACATCCGTCGCTGAACATCCTCTTCTTCGGATGGCCGCTGAAGAATGAAGTTTCCCTTTAAGTGACGTCATCCAAGATGGTGACCCTTACATTCCGATTGGCTGATAGAATTCTATCAGCCAATAGGAATTAAAGGGGAAAAAATCCTATTGGCTGTTGCAATCAGCCAATAGGATTGAGCTTGCATTCTATTGGCTGATTGGAAATGCAAATAGAATGCAAGCTATTAGATTAGGAGTAATTGGTTTTTATTTTTGATTATTTTGTTTTTTATTTTGTGTAATTTAGTGTTTATTTTTTTGTAATGTAGATATTTTATTAATTTAATTTATTTTATTTTATTTTATTGTAATGTTAGGTTTTAGTGTAAGGCAGGTTAGCTTTTATTTTACAGGTAAATTTGTATTTATTTTAGCTAGGTAGTTAGTAAATAGTTAATCACTATTTACTAACTAGTCTACCTAGTTTAAATAAATACAAACTTACCTGTGAAATAAAAATAAAACCTAAGCTAGCTACAATGTAACTATTAATTATTTTGTAGCTAGCTTAGGTTTTATTTTATAGGTAAGTATGTATTTAGTTTTAAATAGGTTATTTAGGTAATAATTGTAAGTTTAATTTAGATCTATTTTAATTATATTTAAGTTAGGGGGTGTTAGGGTTAGACTTAGGCTTAGGGTTTAATTAGGGTTAGGGGTTAATATATTTATGTAGTGATGTTGGAGGCCAGAGGTTTAGGGGTTGATAGTTTATTTTAGTATATTTGGTTGTGGGGGGCTTGCGGTTTAGTGGTTAATAGGTTTATTTTTTGTGGCGGTGTGGGCGGACGGCAGATTAGGGGTTAATGATCTTAAATAGTGTTTGCGATGCGGGAGTGCGGCGGTTTAGGGGTTAATAGGTTTATTATAGTGGCGACAATATCGGGGAGCGGCGGAATAGGGGTTAATACATTTATTATTGTGTTTGTGATGCGGGAGGGCTTTGGTTTAGTGATTAATAGGTAGTTTATGGGTGTTAGTGTACTGTTTTAACAGTTTAGTTATGAGTTTTATGCTACAGCTTTGTAGCGCAAAACTCATAACTGCTGACTTTAGATGGCAGTACGAATCTTGTCGGTATAGGGTATACTGCTCACTTTTTGGCCTCACAGAAAAACTTGTAATACCGGCACTATGGGAGTCCCATTGAAAAAGGACTTTTTTAAAAGTGCGGTACTGACGTTGCGTGACCGCCAAAAGGGTGTGCAGTACAGGTATTCTGACAAGACTTGTAATAGCGCCGTTAGGGAAAAAGCATCGTTATGACGCATAACGATGCTTTTTCACTCATAACGCAAAACTCATAATATAGCTGTATGTTAATAATCCTTTTCAAATCTGCATTTTAACATTTTTGCTTTTGAGGTTTTTTCCTATTCAATATGCTATCTGTATTATATTCTAGAGAAGGTTATTCTGATTCCCTCTTGGGACTGTACTACTATTTCTATGGATATTGGTACTTGTTTTCAGGATTCTTTAGAATTTGAATATAACATTAGTAGAGCATATTCACGTACTGTTTATATTTTTAGCTCAGCTTTATCTGTGGCTGACATTACTGTTCTCTCAACCTTTGTTGAACAGTTAGCATAAGCAATTTCAGATTCTTAAAGGGACACTGAACCCAAATGTTTTATTTCATGATTCAGATAGAGCATGACATTTTAAGCAACTTTCTAATTTACTCCTATTATCATTTATTCTTTGTTACTCTAGCTATCTTTATTTTAAAAGCAGGAATGTAAATCTTAGCAGCCAGCCTATTTTAGGTTCAGCACCATGGATAGAACTTGCTTATTGGAGGCTTACATCTACCCACCAATAAGCAAGCATAACCCAGGTTCTCAACCTGGGCCGGCTCCAATGCATCACATTCCTGCTTTTTAAATAAAGATAGCAAGAGAATGAAGAAAAAATTGATAATAGGAGTAAATTAGAAAGTTGTTTAAAATTTGATGCTCTATCTGAATCATGAAAGAAAAAATGTGGGTTCAGTGTTCAGTGTTCCTTTAAGTATATAACTCTGTTTACTTATTTATTTAATAATGTTTACTATATCTATTATTATGATTTCAAATATATTTTATTATCTCTCTCTTGGTAGGATAATAATTTGTTTGATTTCTATTATTTCCACTATTTCTGGAGGTTTAGAGTTTTTTTCCGCCCAACTTTTAGTCCGGTGATGTAGATCCGTTGGTGAATGTCCTGACTACAAACGCTTGTTCTAGATCCAAGGGTCATAGATTAATTTCCCGGCAGGGCTAATACAGCCCTTTGACCTTTGAGGTCAATTTATTGTGTACCATTTATTTGGGTAATAATAACTACTGTTATTATCAGCTGCTGATTTGGTTAACTCCGAGTGTAAGCACTGAAGAAGTATTTTTTTGTATCCTTCTGGGAGAAAAACGCTTTATAATTACTAGTTATTAGACTGCATGAAGGTGCGGTTCTCAAACCAGTCCTTCTGGTGGGGGGCAGATTAAATTGTTTTTGGATGAACTCAGTCCAAATTCTATATTATTCTTAGGGTTTGAATAGATTTTTAGAATGACACCTCCTATGAGAGGGATCTTTCTTTCTCAGTACACTCTGTGAATTTTTTTCAGGAGTGATTATGCCAGTTCTTTTTGCAGGAAGAGGATTTGGGTTTCTATTCAATTCTATTCTTTGTCCCTAAGGAGAAAGGTTTATTCAGTCCAATCTTGGATCTGAAGACTTTTTATATTGTTTTGTTAGAGTCTCAACTTTTAAGTTGGCGATTTTAAGGACTATTATGCCTTTTTGTTAAGGTCATTTCATGTCCAGTACATTTTTCAGGATGTTTATCCTCATATTTTATTTCATTCAAACTACTTACGGATTCTGAGTTTTTCTTTTAAGCTTTACCAATTTGCCGCTTTTCCATTTGGTTTAGTGACAGCTTTATGAATCTTTTCAAAGGTTCTTGGTGCCCTTCTTTCTGTCTTAAGACTGTAGGGTATTGTGGTGCTTCCTTATTTGGATGGTATCTTGGTATTAGCTTAAACTTTTTTTTATTAAAGCCGGACAGATAGCTCAGCATGCTAATGAACTGTGGCTAAGCTCTGTAGCAACCTGAGGATTGCAAGTTTAATTCCCGGCGAGGCCCATTCAGCCTTTCATCCTTCCGAGGTCAATTTAATGAGCAGCGTCTTGAGTCCCTTATGGGTGATTCAATGTGCTTTACAAGTACCCAATACATGCATATGCAAGAGCAGTATTAAAATATATGGACTTTTCTTTTTGGGGAATCCCTCATGAATCAACTAAGTTTTGTTTCTTCAAGACATGGTTAGAGGATTTAATTTACCTAAGAGTTTTGTGATTCCTCAGACAAGGGTCACTTCTTTTTGGGTTTCTAGATAGATTCTGTGTTCATGTTTTTGTCTTTATCAGACATAAGTCAATTGTAAGAGGCATTAGCCTGTCTAACTTACAGTCTAGAACATTTCTTTCAGTGGCTATGTGCATGCAAGTTTTAGGTCTCATAACTGCAGCATCAGACGAGGTTCCCTTTGTTCGTTTTTCATCTGAGAACTCTTTTTGCTTTGCATACTGAATCAATGATACAGGGATTGTTTTTAGATATCACAGCTGATATTTTTAAATCCTAACACTCTACTCTCTAGTTTATCTGCAAATTTTTTGAAGGGACAAATCTCTGTTCTTTCTGTTTTATTCCTAGAAAGCTTGTTTAAACTTCCTGATATTCACTGTTTTGTTCAGGCTTTGGTTGGTATCAAGCTTGTTCATTTATTAATTTCTCCTTTTTGGAGTCTTATTTGGTTTAAAGATTTTTTCTTTTCAGCCTATATTTTCTTTGAAGTTTATCTACTTTCTTGGAAAGTGTTGTTTCTTTTGACTATCTCTTCTGCTACAAGAGTTTCTGATTTATCAGCTCTCTCTTGTGTGTCTCCTTATCTGATTTTCTCATCTAGATAAGTTGTTTTGTGGACTTCTTTTTTTCCTAAGGCTGTGAATTTAAACAACATTAGTAGATACATTGTTGTTCCTTCTTTGTGTCCTAATCCTAAAGAATTCTTTGAGCCTCAGAGATTTACAGCTCATTCTACTAAATTCAGTCGCCATTTCTTCAGCTTTTTCAGAATGAAGCTTAGGTTGATCAATTTGCAAATCAGTAATTTGGTCTTCTTTGCATACTTCTATTGTTTTCACCATTTTGATATATTTGCTTTTTCTGAAGCAGTCTTTGGCAGAAAAAGTTCTTCAGGCAGCTGTTTCAGTTTGATTCTACAGCTTTTGATTTAAGTTTTTTGAGAAAAGCGGTAAGCTGAAAAAGCAGCATTAACAGGTCCTAATGCTGCTTTTTCACTACTGCTGCTATTACGAGTCTTGCAGGTTTAGGGGCCCCGCACACTTTTTTGGCCTTACCGCAAACCGACTTACATAAACTTCGTAAACCCTTTTTCTATGGGACTTCCATAGCGCTGGTATTACGAGTCTGTCCTGGGAGGCCAAAAAGTGAGCGGTACACCCTCTACCTCCAAGATCCATAACGCATTCTAAAGTCAGTAGTTATGAGTTTTATGCTACAAGGTACACTAACACTCATAAACTACCTATTAACACCTAATCCGAGGCCCTCCCACATTGCAAACACTAAAATAAAATTATTAACACCTAATCTGCCGCTCCGGACATCGCCACCACTAGAATAAACATATTACCCCCTAAAACGTCGCACTCCCGCCTTGCAAACACTAATTAAATATTATTAACCCCTAATCTGCCGCCCCTAACATCACCGCCACCTACATTATATTTATTAACCCCTAATCTGCCACACCCAATGTCGCCGCCACTAACAGCCCCTAAATGAAATATAATTTAAATTAATCTAAATACAATTACTATCATTAACTACAGTATTCCTACTTAAAACTAAATACTTACCTGTAAAATAAACTCTAAGTTAGCTACAATATAACTAATAGTTACATTGTAGCTATCTTAGGGTTTATTTTTATTTTACAGGCAATTTTGTATTTATTTTAACTAGGTAGAATAGTTATTAAATATAACTACCTAGCTAAAATAAATACAAATTTACCTGTAAAATAAAACCTAACCTATGTTACAATAACAGCTAACACTACACTACAATTAAAAAAATTACCTACATTAAATACAATTAAATAAATTAAATTAGCTAAATAACAAAAAGCCCCACTAAATTACAGAAAATAAAATACAAATTACAGATCTTTAAACTTATTACACCTAATCTAAGAGCCCTATCAAAATAAAAAAGCCCCCCCAAAATAAAAAAAAAAACCCTAGCCTAAACTAAACTACCAATAGCCCTTAAAAGGTCCTTTTGCAGGGCATTGTCCCAAAGAAATCAGCTCTTTTTCCTGTAAAAAAAAAATACAAACACCCCCCTAACAGTAAAACCCACCACCCACACAACCAACCCCCAAAATAAAATACTAACTAAAAAAACCTAAGCTCCCCATTTCCCTGAAAAGGGCATTTGGATGGGCATTGCCCTTAAAAGGCCATTTAGCTCTATTGCAGGCCCAAAGCCCTAACCTAAAAAAATAAACCCACCCAATAAACCCTTAAAAAAATCCTAACACTAACCCAGAAGATTCACTTACCGGAAGAAGTCTTCATCCAAGCGGCAAGATGTCCTCAACGAAGCCGGCAGAAGTGGTCCTCCAGACGGGCAGAAGTGGTCCTCCAGACGGGCAGAAGTCTTCATCCAGACGGCATCTTCTATCTTCATCCTTCCGGCACAGAGCGGGTCCATCTTCAAGACATCCGACACGGAGCATCCTCTTCAAACGACGGCTTCTTTGTAATGAATATCTCTTTAAGTGACGTCATCCAAGATGGTGTCCCTTAGATTCCGATTGGCTGATAGAATTCTTTCAGCCAATTGGAATTAAGGTAGAAAAAATCCTATTGGCTAATGCAATCAGCCAATAGGATTGAGCTTGCATTCTATTGGCTGATTATAACAGCAAATAGAATGCCAGCTCAATCCTATTGGCTGAGTGCATCAGCCAATAGGATTTTTTCTACCTTAATTCCGATTGGCTGATAGAATTCTATCAGCCAATCGGAATCTAAGGGACGCCATCTTGGATGACATCACTTAAAGAAAAAAATCATTACGAAGAAGCCGTCATTTTTTTTGTAATTTAGCTAATTTAATTTAATTTATTTAATTGTATTTAATTTAGGTAATTTATTTAATTGTAGTGTAGTGTTAGGAGTTAGTGTAACTTAGGTTAGGTTTTATTTTACAGGTAATTTGTATTTATTTTAGCTAGGTAGTTATTAAATAGTTAATAACTATTTAATAACTAATCTACCTAGTTAAAATAAATACAAACTTGCCTGTAAAATAAAAATAAACCCTAAGCTAGATGCAATGTAACTATTAGTTATATTGTAGCTATCTTAGGGTTAATAGGTAAGTATTTAGTTTTAAATAGGAATAATGTAGTTAATGATCGTAATTTTATTTAGATTTATTTAAATTATATTTCAATCAGGGGGGTTATGGTAGGGTTAGGGTTAGACTTAGGTTTAGGGGTTAATACATTTTATATAGTGGCGGCAACGTTGGTGGTGGCAGATTAGGGGTTAATAAGTGTAGGTAGGTTGCGGCCACATTGGGGGAGGCAGATTAGGGGTTAAGAAATATAATGTAGGTATTAGCGATGTTGGGGGCAGCAGATTAGGGGTTAATAAGTATAATGTAGGTGGCGGCGGTGTACGGAGCAGCAGATTAGGGGTTAATAAGTGTAAGATTAGGGGTTAATAATATTTAAATGGTGTTTGCGAGGTGGGAGTGTGGCGGTTTAGGGGTTAATATATTTATTCTAGTGGCGACAATGTCCGGAGCGGCAGATTAGGGGTTAATAAGTATAATGCAGGTGTCGGCGATGTTTAGATTAGGGGTTAATAAGTGTAAGATTAGAGGTGTTTAGACTCAGTGTTTATGTTAGGGTGTTAGGTGTAAAATATAAAATGTGTTTCCCTATAGGAATCAATGGGGCTGCATTACTGAGTTTTACGCTGCTTTTTGGCAGGTGTTATACTTTTTCTCAGCCGGCTCTCCCCATTGATGTCTATGGGGAAATCGTGCACGAGCACGTACAACCAGCTCACCGCTGACTTAAGCAGCGCTGGTATTGAAGTGCGGTATGGAGCACAATTTTGCTCAACACTCACTTCTTGCCTTTTAACGCTGGGTTTCTAAAAACCCATAATACCAGCGAGGCAGGTGAGCGGTGAGACAAAACTGCTCGTTAGCACCACACAGCTCATAACGCAAAACTGGCTGTTAATTATTGTGTGGATTTATTTATCAGTGCAAATAGCTGCTGTTATGTTATCCCTCCCTCTCTAGTGACTTTTCTGTGGACTTCCACATCTTGGGTATTTCTATCCCATACGTCACGATCATGGACTCTTGTCAATTACTTTAAAGAAAACATAATTTATGTAAGAACGTACATGATAAATTAATTTATTTCATATTGGCAAGAGTCCATGAGGCCTACCCATTTTATGGTGGTTATGATTTTTTGCATAAAAGCACAATTATTTTTCCAGTTTGAGCCTCAAGATAGAGAAAGTGCGCTAACAAGCTAAAAGTATACACACCACATTAAAAGATATTTAAATTTATTAAATGAAATAGACAAATTACATAAAAACATATATAGAAATTAGCGGTAGGGACGTCTCCCTTGTATAAAAAATCAGTAGTCCGTGCAAATATTTGCACGGACTACTGATTTTTTATACAAGGGAGACGTCCCTACCGCTAATTTCTATATATGTTTTTATGTAATTTGTCTATTTCATTTAATAAATTTAAATATCTTTTAATGTGGTGTGTATACTTTTAGGTTGTTAGCGCACTTTCTCTATCTTGAGGCTTAGGCTTCGTTATTGGTCATTTCCTTGTGTCTGATACAAGCAGAGATTGTATCTTTAGAGTAAGTGTTTAGCAATACCATCCTTAGCGCGCACCAATCCACTTTTTTAAATTTATTTTTCCAGTTTCCCTTTTTGTATGCTTTTTTACTCCTTATTTTATCACCCCACTACTTGGCTATTCGTTAAACTGGATTGTGGGTGTGGTGAGGGGTGTATTTATAGACATTTTGAGGTTTGGGAAACTTTGCCCCCTCCTGGTAGGAATGTATATCCCATACAACACTAGCTCATGGACTCTTGCCAATATGAAAGAAATGAATTTATCAGGTAAGTTCGTACATAAATTATGTTTTATTTTTATTTTTTGTTAAAAGTCTGGTTCCATTTTGATGTGAACTGTACATTTTGACGTTCACTTCTTTTAAACTGTAAATCTCAATCCTGCTTTGTAAGAGACCCTTAAATAAGTTTGCGCAATTATGAAAGGGTTTTATAGGGAACAAACCTCCATGCATGCTCGGTCCAATCTCATTCATGAGTGTATATATTATTGAATTTATGGTCATAAATGCTAGTTCCAGATTACAAGTTCAATAACATATGCACTTTCGTGCATAGAAACACACAATCGTTATTTTGTGTACTTTTCATGCCAAATTGAACAAAAACAAGAGAAATAAATATAGTTTAAAATAATCTTTGTGAAATTTGCCAAACACCCATAAGGCGATAAAAAAAGAATATACATCTACCCATCCAGATAACATAATAGATTTATTTAGATGGGTTAGCAGTGTTGCAGATGGAAATGGATTGCAATAGTTAACTTACAGCTAGATTACGAGTTATGCACGCTATAGGGAAATTAACGAACACAACAAAAGTTAGGTTATTTAACCCCCTATAGTGTTGCCATTACAAGTTTTGAAAAACACGGCTTGGGCATGCGATATGGTGCTTTTAAGCTCCTTCCCGCCAAAATACAAGCTGTTTTGACAAGCTTGTGCACGCTGCCCCCATAGACATCAATGGAGACCGGGTCAGAAAAAAGTCTAACACCTGCGATTGCGGAATGAAAAGCTCCGTAACGCAGCCCCATTGATGTCTAAGGGAAAAAAAATACAGTTTAAACCTAACATAAAGCCTACGTCTAAGCACCCCTAATCTGCTGCCCCGACATCGTCGACACCTATATAATGTTATTAAGCCCTAATCTGCCACCCCCGATATTGCCACAACCTAAATAAAACATTTAATCCCTAATCTACCACTCCCGATATTGCTGCTACTATACTAAAGTTATTAACCCCTATTCCCCTGCACCCCAACATCGCCCACACTATAATAAATCTATTACCCTCTATTCCGCCGCTCCCCGACATCGCCACAACTAAATAAAGCTATTAACCCCTAAACCTCTGGCCTCCCACATCACTACCACTAAATACATCAATTAACCCCTAAAATGCCAGCCCCCCACATCGCAACAACCTAAATTAAACTATTAACCCCTAAACCTAACCCTAACGTAACCCTAAGCCTAACTCTAACCCTAAACCTAACCATAACCCTATTGTAACCCTAACACCCCCTAACTTTAACATAATTAAAATATAGCTAAATTAAACTTACAATTGTTAACTAAATAATTCCTATTTAAAACTAAATATTTACCTGTGAAAAAAAACTAAGCTATCTACAATATAACTAATAGTTATATTGTAGCTAGCTTAGGTTTTATTTTGATTTCACAGGTAACTTTGTATTTAGACTAGTTAGTAAATAGTTATTAACTATTTAATAACTACCTAGTTAAAATAAATACAAATTTACCTGTCAAAAAAACCTAACCTGCCTTACACTAAACCCTAAGATTACAAAAATGTAAAAACACTAAAATTACTAAAAAATAACAAATGAAATTACACAAAACAATACAAATTATTCTTATTCTAATACCCTTAAAAAAAAACAACCCCAAAATAAAGAAAACCCTAATCTATAATAAACTACCAAGGGCCCTTAAAAGGGCCTTTTGGGGGGGGGGGGCTTAAAAGGGCCTTTTGTAGGGCATTGCCCTTAAGTTAACAGCTCTAACACCCTCTAACAGTATACAAACACACACACCCCAAAATCAAAATAAAGTAAAACCTAATCTACCCATTGCCCTGGAAAGGGCATTTGTATGGGCATTGCCCTTAAAAGGGCATTTAGCTCTTTTGCTGCCCAAACCCTAATCTAAAATAAAAACCCACCAAAAAATAACCTAACACTAACCACTGACAATACACTTACAGTTTTTCAAGTCCCACTTGAACAATCTTCATCTAAGCGGCGTGAAGTCTTAATCCAGACGGCCTCTTCTATCTTCATCCAGGCAGCAATGTCTTCATCCAGGCGGCGAGAAGTCTTCATCCAGGTGGCCTCTTCTATCTTCATCCAGGCGGCATCTTCTATCTTGATCCCGGCGGACCGGGTCCACCCTGAATACATCCGGCACGGAGCATCCTCTTCTTATGATCACCACCGTACACTGAATCTTCAATGCAAGGTACGCAATCCAAGATGGCGTCCCTTGCATTCCTATTGGCTGAAAAAATCGAATCGGCCAATATGAATTAGAGCTGCTAAATCCTATTGGCTGTTCAAATCAGCCAATAGGATTTAAGCAGCCCTCATTCTATTGAATGATTTATTCTAGATTAGGTTTTTTATTTGGGGTGGGGATTTTTTAAATGGGTATTAGAATTGGCATAATTTTTATTATTTTTAATAATTTGTTTGTTATTTTGTGTAATGTATTTTTTTCTTTTTGGTGTGGGTTTTTATTTTTAGATTAGGGCTTTAAGAGCAAAAGATCTAAATGCCCTTTTAAGGGCAATGCCCATACAAATGCCCTTTTCAGGGCAATGGGTAGATTAGGTTTTACTTTATTTTAATGTTGTGGCGTTGGGGGGTGGGGGTTTGTATACTGTCAGGGGATGTTTTGTTTTGTAGCAATGGGCCCTTTTAAATGCCATCCAAAAGGCCCTTTTATTTCACAGGTAAGTATTTTGTTTTAAATAGGAATTATTTAGTTAATAATTGTAAGTTTAATTTAGCTATATTTTAATTATGTTACAGTTAGGGGGTGTTAGGGTTACTTTAGGACTAGGGTTACGGTTAGCTTTAGGGTTAGGCTTAGGGTTACGTTTAGGGGTTAAAATAGTTTAAATTAGTTAATTGTGATATGGGGGCTTTCGGTTTAGAGGTTAATAGTTTACTTTAGGATATTTCATTGTGGGGGCTTTCGGTTTAGGGGTTAATAGGTTTATTATAGTGGTGAAGATGTCGGGGAGCAGCGGAATAGGAGTTAATATTTTTTTATAATAGTGGTGGCAATGTCGGGAGCAGCAGATTAGGGGTTAATAACTTAAAAATAGTGTTTGTGATGCGGGAGGGCCTCGGTTTAGGGGTTAATAGGTAGTTTATGGGTGTTTAGTGTACTTTGTGACAGTTTAGTTATGAGTTTTATGTAACAGTTTTGTAGCATAAAACTCATAAGTACTGCTTTTAGATGGCGTCACGGCTCTTGTTGTTTTAGGCTGTAACGCAGGTTTTTTAGCCTCACCGCAAAACTCGTAATGGCAGGGCTATGGGAATCCCATGAAAAAAACATAATTTATGTAAGAACTTACCTGATAAATTCATTTCTTTCATATTAGCAAGAGTCCATGAGCTAGTGACGTATGGGATATACATTCCTACCAGGAGGGGCAAAGTTTCCCAAACCTCAAAATGCCTATAAATACACCCCTCACCACACCCACAAATCAGTTTAACGCATAGCCAAGAAGTGGGGTGATAAGACAAAAGTGCGAAAGCATAAAAAATAAGGAATTTGAATAATTGTGCTTTATACAAAAAAATCATAACCACCACAAAAAAGGGTGGGCCTCATGGACTCTTGCTAATATGAAAGAAATGAATTTATCAGGTAAGTTCTTACATAAATTATGTTTTCTTTCATGTAATTAGCAAGAGTCCATGAGCTAGTGACGTATGGTATAATGAATACCCAAGATGTGGATCTTCCACACAAGAGTCACTAGAGAGGGAGGGATAAAATAAAGACAGCCAATTCCGCTGAAAATAATCCACACCCAAAATAAAGTTTAAATCTTATAATGAAAAAAACTGAAATTATAAGCAGAAGAATCATACTAAAACAGCTGCCTGAAGTACTTTTCTACCAAAAATTGCTTCAGAAGAAGAAAACACATCAAAAAGGTAGAATTTAGTAAAAGTATGCAAAGAAGACCAAGTTGCTGCTTTGCAAATCTGATCAACCAAAGCTTCATTCCTAAACGCCCAGGAAGTAGAAACTGACCTAGTAGAATGAGCTGTAATCCTTTGAGGCGGAGTTTTACCCGACTCGACATAAGCATGATGAATCAAAGACTTTAACCAAGACGCCAAAGAAATGGCAGAGGCCTTCTGACCTTTCCTAGAACCGGAAAAGATAACAAATAGACTAGAAGTCTTTCGGAAATGTTTAGTAGCTTCAACATAATATTTCAAAGGTCTAACTACATCCAAAGAATGCAACGATCTTTCCTTAGGATTCTTAGGATTATTACACAATGAAGGAACCACAATTTCTCTACTAATGTTGTTAGAATTCACAACCTTAGGTAAAAATTGAAAAGAAGTTCGCAACACCGCCTTATCCTGATGAAAAATCAGAAAAGGAGACTCACAAGAAAGAGCAGATAAATCAGAAACTCTTCTAGCAGAAGAGATGGCCAAAACAAAAAAACAAAACTTTCCAAGAAAGTAATTGAATGTCCAGCGAATGCATAGGTTCAAACGGAGGAGCTTGAAGAGCCCCCAGAACCAAACTCCAAGGAGGAGAAATTGACTTAATAACAGTTTTTATACGAACCAAAGCTTGTACAAAACAATGAATAACAGGAAGACTAGTAATTTTTCTGTGAAAAAGAACAGAAAGAGCAGAGATTTGTCCTTCAAAGAACTTGCAGACAAACCTTTATCCAAACCATCCTGAAGAAACTGTAAAATTCTAGGAATTCTAAAAGAATGCCAAGAAAAATGATGAGAAAAACACCAAGAAATGTAAACCTTCCAGACTCGATAATATATCCTCCTAGATACAGATTTATGAGCCTGTAACCTAGTATTAATCAGAGAGTCAGAGAAACCTCTATGACTGAGAATCAAGCGTTCAATCTCTATACCTTCAAATTTAAGGATTTGAGATCCTGATGGAAAAAAGGACCTTGTGATAGAAGGTCTGGTCTTAACGGAAGAGTCCACGGTTGGCAAGTGGCCATCCGGACAAGATCCGCATAGCAAAACCTGTGAGGCCATGCTGGAGCCACCAGCAGAACAGACAAGCACCCCTTAGAATCTTGGAAATTACTCTTGGAAGAAGAACTAGAGGTGAAAAGATATAGGCAGGATGATACTTCCAAGGAAGTGACAATGCTTCCACTGCCTCCGCCTGAGGATCCCTGGATCTGGACAGATACCTGGGAAGCTTCTTGTTTAGATGAGAAGCCATCAGATCTATTTCTGGAAGTCCCCACATTTGAACAATCTGAAGAAATACCTCTGGGTGAAGAGACCATTCGCCCGGATGTAACGTTTGGTGACTGAGATAATCCGCTTCCCAATTGTCTATACCTGGGATATGAACCACAGAAATTAGACAGGAGCTGGATTCCGCCCAAACCAGAATTTGAGATACTTCTTTCATAGCCAGAGGACTGAGAGTCCCTCCTTGATGATTGACATATGCCACAGTTGTGACATTGTCCGTCTTTAGAAGAGGCCATGACTGAAGAGCTCTGAAAATTGCACGGAGTTCCAAAATATTGATTGGTAATCTCACCTCCTGAGATTCCCAGACCCCTTGTGCTGTCAGAGACCCCCAAACAGCTCCCCAACCTGTCAGACTTGCATCTGTTGAAATCTCAGTCCAGGTTGGAAGAACAAAAGAAGCCCCCTGAATTAAACGATGGTGGTCTGTCCACCACGTCAGAAAGTGTCGAACAATCGGTTTTAAAGATATTAATTGAGATATCTTTGTATAATCCCTGCACCACTGGTTCAGCATACAGAGCTGAAGAGGTTGCATGTGAAAACAAGCAAAGGGAACTGCGTCCAATGCAGCAGTCATAAGACCTAGAATTTCCATGCATAAGGCTACCGAAGGGAAAGATTGAGACTGAAGGTTTCGACAAGCTGAAACCAATTTCAGACGTCTCTTGTCCATCAGAGACAGAGTCAAGGACACTGAATCTATCAGGAAACCTAAAAAGGTTACCCTTGTCTGAGGAATCAACGAACTGTTTGGTAAATTGATCCTCCAACCATATTCTAGAAGAAACAACACTCATAAAAGACTGGAAAGGTTCTTTCTAGTGAAAATGAGCAAAGGGAATTGAATCCAATGCAGTGGCCATAAGACCTAAAACTTCTATGCATATATAGCAACTGAAGGAAATAATAAAGACTAAAGGTACCGACAGACAGAACCCAATAGAATTATCCCTTGTCTGATAGAGACAAAGACAGTGACACAAACTTTCTGGAAACCTAAAAAAGGTGACCCTTGTGTGAGGAATCAAGAGCTTTCGAAAAAAAGATCCTCTAACTATGTCCTGAAGAGCAAGTGAATCATATGAGATTCCGCATCCTCAGAAAATAATCTGAATGAAAACAGAAAAATGAAAATATGCATTTATTGTATCTAATGAAAACAAATAATGCTATCAATGACCATAAAAAGGCAAAATAGTTTGAATAAAACTCCAAACCTGGTTCCTAAAAAAGGAACTGGAAGAAATACCCCAGAAGATTCCAGGTCTGAGCAGCGCTTGAACCCCATGGTTGCCCAGCCATGCTTCAACAATACCCAAAATATATAGGACAGAAACACACTTAAAGAAAGTGTTAGCCTTACTGGAATAAAATCAAAGAAATTTGGACAAAATAGAACCAAATAAATTTCAAAGAAGTCTTAACCTGCCCCTTACCAGCCAAGATGGAATACGGCACGTACATCGCAATATTAGGGAGCTGATTTTGAACCCCAATTATAAACATGTTACTTGGGAAAGAACTCAGGAATTTGTTCCTTAATAAGAACAACTAAACTAGAATAAGCTTAAAGTTTTAGTCTTAGAACTCAATCTTGAAGCCCAGAGTAACAGTTAAGAATTGAATTCAATTATAAAACAAATAATTGATTATCTTAGAACAAAATTCTTCTAGCTAAAATAGCTAAAGACATAGATTAACCCTCATTTGCGAAAATATTCAATAAAATGAAGACACAAATGAAATTATTAGCATGATAGTCCAGTTAAAAGGACCAGTCAATACAGTGGACTTGCATAATCAATAAATGCAAAACAACAAGACAAATGCAACAGCACCTAGTCTAGTAAAGGTTGTCCTTTAACAATGCTAAAATAAATCATAATCTGATACTTGATCTTAAAGTAAACAGAAAAAATGAAGCAATTGCAATATCCAAATAAATCACAGGACCAAGAAAAGTACCTGAAACTAAATAATTTTCCATAAATAAGATACAACTATCTAAAGGAAAATAAATACAATAGCATAATTAGTAGAAGTAGAGATAGCCCCAATAAATTGGAGAACCCTCCAAATTGAATTTAACTGCTGGCAAAGAATATAGTTTAAAACCTTTGAAAAAGGAATAAAAGAAAATTCTCAGCCTATTCCATTCCCTAGAATGGGGAATTGGAAAGAAAACCTCTGAAAACACAGAAGAAATAAATAGGCAGAAATAGTGTCAGCTAGTCTTAAAGAACTAGTTACCTTAATATCCAAAATAATCAACACCTTTTCAACAAAGAACAAATGTACTTTAATAATAGAAAAATAATAAAAATGTAGATTTGTTAGTGTCAATATCTGATGAAGAAAATTTCTGAAAGAGAAAAAACATCATCAGAGAAGGATAAATCAGTATGTTGTTAGTCATTTGAAACTTCAATAATTAAAAAAGAAGTGAAAAAGACCTAAAAATGTTATTAGAAGGCACAAAGTCAGACAAAGCCTTTAAAATAGAATCAGAAAATATTTCTTATAAATCTTCTAAATATTTCTTGTACATAAAATGTAAGAATGGAAATATATAAAGCATAAACACTAATGGATTCTGCATGTAAAAGTATATCATAATACCTTATTACAAACCATAGCTAAAGATAAACATTTATAACATTTAAAATAAATGAACTTAGCTTTGGTAGAACTGAAACTCAGTTAAGCGTTTTTCCAGAAGTGGCTTCTGATTCAGGGTCGATCTGAGACATCTTGCAATATGTAATAGAAAAAACAACATATAAAGCAAAAATGATCAAATTCCTTAAATGACAGTTTCAGGAATGGGAAAAAAATTACAATGAACAAGCTTCTAGCAACCAGAAGCAATAAATAATGAGACTTAAATATTGTGGAGACAACAATGACGCTCAAATTTTTTAGCGCCAAAAAGCTGCCCACATTATTTGGTGCCTAAATGCTTATGACGCCAAAAATGGCGCCACATCCGGTAACGCCGACATTTTTTGGCGCAAAAACTTCAAAAAAATGACGCAACTTCCGGCGACACGTATGACGCCGGAAATGACAAAACAATTTTGCGCCAAGAAAGTCCACGCCAAGAATGACGCAATAAAATGAAGCATTTTCAGCCCCCGCGAGCCTAACAGCCCACAGGAAAAATGTCAAATTTTAAGGTAAGAAAAAAATGATTTATTCATATGCATTATCCCAAATATGAAACTGACTGTCTGAAATAAGGAACATTGAACATCCTGAATCAAGGCAAATAAATGTTTAAACACATATATTTAGAACTTTATATAAAAGTGCCCAAAGTGCCCAACCATAGCTTAGAGTGTCACAGAAAATAAGACTTACTTACCCCAGGACACTCATCTACATGTAGTAGAAAGCCAAACCAGTACTGAAACGAGAATCAGTAGAGGTAATGGTATATATAAGAGTATATCGTCGATCTGAAAAGGGAGGTAAGAGATGAATCTCTACGACCGATAACAGAGAACCTATGAAATAGACCCCGTAGAAGGAGATCATTGAATTCAAATAGGCAATACTCTCCTCACATCCCTCTGACATTCACTGCACGCTGAGAGGAAAACCGGGCTCCAACTTGCTGCGGAGCGCATATCAACGTAGAATCTAGCACAAACTTACTTCACCACCTCCACAGGAGGTAAAGTTTGTAAAACTGATTTGTGGGTGTGGTGAGGGGTGTATTTATAGGCATTTTGAGAAACTTTGCCCCTCCTGGTAGGAATGTATATCCCATACATCACTAGCTCATGGACTCTTGCTAATTACATGAAAGAAACGTCATTTTTACGAATCTTGGACTGACATTGCGTTACAGGCTAAAAGGCTTTCGGTACAGCTATACCGACAAGACTCGTAATGGCTGCATTACTGTTTTAATGCTCAAATGACCATTTTTTCAGCTTTAAACTCGTAATCTAGCTGTATGAAAGTTGTGCTTATGTGTGCTCCTGTAAAAACACAATTTTAATGCCACCTGTACTGTTAGTGAAAATCACACCATACATTCAGATATAAAATAAGAAATATAAAATCATGCCATTTGTAGATGTTGTTGTCCTGGAGTGCCTATTGAAGTCTATCTATCCTGCCAAGATACATGTGGTATTCATATGGATACAGAGTGTTGAGGGTGTCTTGTGTCTGATAAAAGGTTAATTTCACACATGTAAATGGATTTTGTCCTTACCAAGTGAGCAAAGGGGTTACATGAATAGAGCATTCTTGTAACCTCAAGAAGTGTGAAAAGGCTATTGTATGAGTTTGGGGAGACCTCACAGTTTCTATAATGAAAAATGGCTGTGATCACTTCAAAAGTTATTTTTGGGAGCTTTTCTGTTGAAAATGCGTTCGTAACGGCAGGTTTTTAATTATAGATATGATATAGCATTGTGATCACTCGAGAAAGTCAATTCCAAATTCAGCAGAAATTGAAAATTCATTTTTAGGAGCCAATAGATTGTGATTGACCCCCAAATGATCTAACACTTTAGAGCATTTTCCTTTTACACTTTTATGGCCTTTTAAGTAGAGGAAAGAACCCAGTAAAACAAATATCCATACAATCTTAGACTGAATATATTGTATGTATTGGAAAAGTTAAGTATAGAATCCTTAATTTCACTTTATGAAAAGTTTGTAATTGTGTAGTTTATAATTGGATAACAGATACCATTAGCCATTTTAATTATTAAAATTTAAGTACAAATAATTTGTTTATATTCTGAGCAGAAGTCTCTTTAATTTCAAGGGACATACACAAACTAGAGATATTTGGGGAAACTAGTAGGTGTAGGCTAAAGAAAAGGCTCAGTAATTAAAGTATTAAAATACCATTTTATTGTCAAAAACAAAAGCAGGCTTAAAACAATAAACCATAAGAGACAGTCCATTCAATGTTGTGCTTTTTTCAAGCTACAGGCTTAATTATTAATAAGGAAAAATGTATTAATATTACATCTTTGAGATATTAGTACCAAAAAAATGCCCCTCTCTGCAATCAAATAATCTCTACTTGTCTGGCACCCCTCTTTCTCAAAAAAAAATAAAAATATATATATATATATACTTTCATAATAAACTTTGTTAACCCATTTCCCAGAAAAAAAAAATAACTTACCATTTTTCATTAATGAAACCAGTTTTAAAGCATGATCTTCAGTCAGTTTTTTACTTGTGGTGAGATAATCCATGATAAAAATATTAGGAGCAAATGTTATCATATTCTGTTCACCACATCCAAAGGGCAGTTGTATAAGTGACTGTATGTTACTGAGAGATGGTCCAAGTATATCACCTAAAAAATAATAAAAATGTTTACATATAAAAAGTAAATTACTAATGGGAACTAGAAGACTTACCGAAAAAATGGTTCACAAACTGGTAAAAGGGTGGATTAAAATAAATCCATCATAATCTCTAGAAATTAAACAAGATGCTAGAAATCTGTTTCAAGCACATCAGAACATTAAATAAAATGAGAAAGCAGTCCTAATAAACTTAAATATGCAAAAATTCCATAGTGTAATATGATAAATAATTATAGGAATCTTATAAAATGAAAAAAGGTAATAAAAACTATATAGAAATATGTATATGTAGCATACAACTCTTAAATAAAGTGCTAAAAAGTACACTAACACCCATAAACTACCTATTAACCCCTAAACCGAGGCCCCCCACATCGCAAACAGTAAAATTACATTTTCAACCCCTAATCTGCAGAACCGGACATCGCCGCCACTTTAATAAATATATTAACCCCTAAACCACCACACTCCCGCCTCACAAACACTAGTTAAATATTATTAACCCCTAATCTGCTGTCCCTAACATCGCCGCCACCTACCTACATTTATTAACCCCTAATCTGCCACCCCCAACGTCGCCGCCACTATATTAAATTTATTAACCCCTATACCTAAGTCTAACCCTAACCCTAACACCCCCCTAACTTAAATATAATTTAAATAAATCTAAATAAAATTACTACAATTAACTAAATTAACTAAATAACTAATAGTTACATTGTAGCTATTTTAGGATTTATTTTTATTTTACAGGCAAGTTTGTATTTATTTTAACTAGGTAGAATAGTTATGAAATAGTTATTAACTATTTAATAGCTACCTAGTTAAAATAAATATAAATTTACCTGTAAAATAAAACCTAACATAAGTTACAATTACACCTAACACTACACTATAATTAAATAAACTAAATAAACTAAATGCAATTAATTACAATTAAATAAAATTATATAAAGTACGAAACCCCCCCACTAAATTACAGAAAATAATAAAATAATTACAAGTTTGTTAAACTAATTACACCTAATCTAATCACCCTAATAAAATAAAAAAGCCCCCCAAAATAATAAAAATCCCTACCCTATACTAAATTACAAATAGCCCTTAAAAGGGCTTTTTGCGGGGCATTGCCCCAAAGTAATCAGCTCTTTTACCTGTAAAAAAAAGTACAATGGCGGAGCTTAGCCGTTCAAGAAAATGGCTGCATGCTGAAAAGTCCCTAAGCCCTAACACCCCAAACCTGGCCAAATAATGGGCATCGGCACCTATAATTCACCACTGCAGAGTTAACTGACATCATGTAGCCTAAGAACACCGGCTGTGGGGTTAAAACAAACGAAACATCGGAGTGAGCGGCAGAGACCTATTCAGATAGGAGACTGTGAGACACGCGGGAGCGCCGAGCAGGGGAAACAAGAGTACCAGCACATACTGAGAACTAACCCAAGCAGCACACAATATCAGTCAGAATACAAACGCTGCTGGAAATTGTGAGTACAGAGCCTGGGGAGATATCAGGGGAGGCCTGACAATAAGGAGTAGGGACGCAATACCACGTGGTCAAGCGGCGGTAGTGGGGATAAACGGCACCTCACAAGACAGAGGGGCTGAACCGCAAGCTAGACACTTGTAAAAGACCCAGATAGTATACAATAAACTGGGCATACCTCACTCCATATCAGAGACTACTGTGCAAAAACACATGTACCTCCCATTGGGCCTACTCATATGTTAGGATAACTAGTGCTGACAGAGCATTACCCCACAAACAATAAAAAAAAAAAAAAAAAAAAAAAAAGAGGACGAAAAGTGACACTCTGACAGAGCAGATACTGTAGAAAAAGAAGAGGAAAACAGTAAGCCACATAGTTACCTAATAGAAACAGCAAGCGGCAACTAAGATTATCAGTGAAAGAGAAGGAAATTACTATAAGAAAAAAGGTAGAGCATAATTTAGGGGCTGAGCTCAGTCACTTATATTCCCCCTTGCACAACACAAGTAACTAGACAGCTAAACAAGCAAGGGCCTCATATAATTAAAAGCAAGCAAATTAACAGTTCAAACTAAGTGGGGAGTGTAGAACTACTGATAAAGGCTACTAACAGTGATATTTAAGGTAACAGGGCAGAGGCACTATTCATTAACCTACAGGCACTAATATGTGAAAGGACAGTAAGTTACCCCAGAGTGAGAAAACACAAAGTAAACCCCAGCAAGCCTGCAACATCACTACCTACACAGATTACTCCTCTGTAATAGACTGCACTACTTAAGCAAAATGCCAGGCCGCAAACGTAATAAGCCTGATAGCATGCCACGTTCCAGAATGCTGCAACAATATTTGAAACCGGTTCATCCAATACCAGATGGCACACTGGCAACCCCCAGCATTGTTACACAACAAGAAGGTTTGGAGGAAGATACATCGTTAACAAGAAACCACACAGGACTTACTAAAGAAGACCTTCTGCCACTTTGCACTAAAAGTGACCTTAAAGAAATAGTAACTGAAGTGAAAAGCTGGTATGGAGACTTGAAAAGGGATTTATCACGAGTGACGCAGAGAGTCACCAATTTGGAAGAAAATCACAATAACATGAATACGGATATCCAACATATGTCACGCTTAGCGTACGATCAAGAAGAGACCATACACCAACTTTTGGAAAACGTTGAAGATTTGGACAATAGGGGCAGGAGAAACAACTTAAGAATAAGGGGCATCCCAGAATCTGTTCAGCCAGTGGCCCTGGAGGGGTGTCTGCAAGATATATTTAGAAGTTAAGTTAGATGTTAGTTAAGGAAGACAATGGTGCACCAGACTTGGTGTTCGAAAGAGCCCACAGAGCATTATGTGCGAAACCGCCACCCAAAGCCCCTCCACGAGACGTCATTATCAAATTGCTCCATTTTAAAGATAAAGAAGAAATAATGAGACACGCCAGAATGAAACAAAACATCACACATGCGGCAAATCGCATCCAAATTTTTCAAGACCTTAGCCCAACCACCCTTCAAATACAGAGGGATCTCAACTACATCACAAATGCATTAAGAGAACAAAAGATTGCATATAGATGGGGCTTCCCAGTAAGCATCATCGCAAACAGAGAAAAGATGACAGCGATCTTTAAAAGCAAAGAGGATCTTCCATACTTCTGTGAGGCCCTGAAGCTCAATATTCAACAACTGGAAAGTGCAAAACACACAGGACCAAGAATAACATCTCACGTGAACAACCAACGCTCACCCATGAAGAAGACATCAGACACACAAGGGAAAATATCCCAGCCTGAACTGTTGGCAGCCAAAGATACTGAGGCTGAGGCATAGAACGGAGGTTACTAACTAAAGGATATTCGCAGTGAAAACTCTGAACATACTTCGATGATATAAGGTCGTATGCTAACAATGTTTATATTTTCTATTTAATTTACAGGTTAGGTTTGGGGGCAGGGATACTGCCTCAATTGTATTGTATTGTATTGCATTAGATAATACTGTTTTTGTATTGCAGAAGAGTTGTGATATAAGTTAGTGATTGTGTTAAATACTATAAGTTCTTGAACTCAACTGACAAGGGACATAAGTGTAAACGAGACGTAGAGAATAGTTGTACTTTTGTTCCCTTCCCCCCCCCCCCCCCTTCTCTTTGTGACAAGATAAGCTATAGAGAGGGAATACATACATTAGTACTAGCGGCCTACAGCATTGCAAGGGAGTACCTGTTACTTATTATCTCACACCAATACTTATATATTCTTAGTGCACTTCATAGGCCTAGAGAACCCAACACATAGCATACTCAACATCACTAAAGGCTATACATACGAAGGTATTAGCACGCTTGGGTACAGTGCAACAAAACTCAACTAGCAGTCCAGAACCAAAACTTTGCTCTCACTATGAAACCAAGGCAAATTAAATTATTGTCTATAAACGCAAAAGGGCTAAATAGCCCGGAGAAGCGATTTATAGCCTTCAACCAGTTGTATAAGGAGTCTGGGGATATATTGTACATACAAGAAACACATTTCAAAAAGGGAAAGGAACCCAAATACATCAACCACAGGTACAAAACAGTATTCTTGGCCTCAGGCCCCACAAAGAAGAGAGGGGTGGGGATATTCTTGAGTAACAACATCCACTTCAGCCCATCACACATCATTAAAGACCCCAACGGTTCCTACTTAATAGTGATTGGCCTACTTTATAACACGCAGGTCACACTGGTGAATGTTTATTTGCCAAATGTAAATCAACAACAGCTGTTCAAACAAGTTACTCAACAAATAATGGAACACTCAAAAGGTATCATTCTGATGGGGGGAGACTTTAATGTACCTCTAGACCCGGCTTGGGATACATCGTTAGGCAGATCCAGCACGCCCCACAAGGTGATAAAATCCATAAATACACAGATGCAACAACTCAGACTACATGATATATGGAGGACAATGCACCCGTACAAAAAGGATTACACATTTTATTCCTATCCACATCATATATACACCAGAATTGACTACATTATTACAGACCAAATAGGGCTAGCATTGATAGAAGACTCCACTATATTGCCCACCACGTGGTCAGATCACGCCCCAGTACAGTGCACTATTAATTGGCCGAGCATCCCAGTGAAACCATTCTTATGGAGGCTGGATGAACATCTATTAGATAGCCCGCTAATTTTTACGGAACTCGACAACGTTATAGGCCATTACTTTAGGGAAAATGCCAGTGAGGACATTACCTCATCAGGGCTATGGGAAGCGCATAAATGCGTACTGAGGGGAGAACTCATAAGACACAAGGCAAGAAAAAACACAAACAATAGGCAATTTGTAAACTCAATAACTTCCCAAATCAGATATTGGGAATCAGAACATAAAAGACAGCCTAATTCTATAGACATACTACATAACTTGACCGCGTCTAAAACTGAATTTAATAATTATCTGATAAAGGAATATCAGAGGAAAGCAAACAAGTTACAGCAACCTTACTTTGATGTCAATGATAAAACAGGCTCATCCTTAGCGAAAGGACTTCGAAGAAAATAGCTAGATACCCATGTGCATAACATGATAGACACATCAGGCCAAACACAAAAAGACAGTATACAAATAGCTGACATCTTCAAACGATACTACGGGGCACTGTATAACATACAGACAGAGAGTAGGCAGGAATATATCGATAGTTTCCTAGCAGGCATACAACTTAACAATTTAAATAGAGAAGACTCGGACACCTTAGATTTACCCATAACAGCAGAAGAAATTAAAACAGCCATCAAGAATACGCCAAATGGCAAAAGTCAAAGACCGGATGACATTAGTATAAAATGCTATAAGTCGTACATACATCACTTACTAGAACCACTGACCACATTATTTAACTCACTACTTAGGGAAGGGGGCTTTTCAGACAGCATGCTAGAAGCTCACATTATGATTCTCCCCAAACCAGGGAAAAACCCAGACAGACCAGAGAATTACAGACCCATATCACTATTGAATTCAGATATAAAAATATTTGCTAAAATCTTAGCCACTAGAATTAATAAATATCTCCCCAGCTTGATACACCCAGATCAGGTTGGATTTGTCCCCGGATGGGAAGCCCGCAATAATACACTCAGGACATTTCAGTTGACTTCTTACACTCAGTTAAACAAACTACCAATGGCCCTCATATCTACAGACGCCGAGAAGGCATTTGATAGAGTAAATTGCCAATTCCTAAAGACAGTCCTTCACAAAAAGAAATGTAGCGACATGTTTATACAGTTGATTTTTTCATTATATCGAAACCCTACTGCAAAAGTAAAAGTGAACGGCCTTCTCTCTGAAAAATTCTTAATTAGGAACGGTACAAGACAGGGCTGTCCGCTTTCCCCCATACTCTTCGTGATCACAATAGAAGCACTAGCCCAAACAATTAGAAAGGATAAACTAGTGACGGGCCTCACTAACTAGAAGCTATAAACTGGCATTATACGCAGACAATATCTTACTCACTTTGACAAACATTGACACATCACTGCCTAGAGTGCTAGAGGTATTTAAAGCTTATGGGAGGGTATCGAATTTCTAGTTAAATCTCTTGAAGTCTGAATTATTAAACATAACATGCGATCCAGTGATACTTAGTAACACACTACGAAAATGCCCACTCAGAAGGCAAGACACCAAAATGAAATATTTAGGCATCTATATATCCCCAGACCAACAGGAGATCTTCCAGGTAAATTATAAACAATTGGAAAACAACTTGATAGCAGATATGTCAAACTGGAAAAATAAAACAATATTGTGGATGGGCAGGATTAATGTCATTAAAATTAATGTTTTGCCAAGGCTATTATATCTCTTACAAATGACACCCATACCATTGCCACCTAGATTTCTAAATAAACTTTAAAGTGTAATAGAACAATATATTTGGGGAGGTATTAAACCAAGAATCCCAAAGAGGACACTATCTGCCAAGGGACAGATGAGGTTTGGGACTACCAAACATAGAGACATACAAACAGGCGATTACACTACGTACATTGCTTGATTGGTGCTGTAACGACCAAGACAGGGCTTGGGTACAATTAGACAGCTTCATACTGAGCACAGGGAATGTGGGAGGTATAGCGTGGGTGTCTAGAAAGGACAGACCGCCCGCGGTTGAAAAATACCCGCTGTATGTAGATTTCTTTACTATCTGGGACAAGCTCATTAGCACCACCGTGAATATATCCACACATATTTCACCACTGATCCCCATATGTCAGAAACCAGCACTACCCTGGAACTATAGGGAATCAGACTTGACACAAAACGCCCCACTTCGGAGACGAACTTTCACAACTCTAACAGAGGGAGATAAGTTGAAGTCACTCGCAAAAATAAAAGAATCTGAAATAGGTGATAACATGAATTGGCTGTTGCATACGCAGATAAACAACTTTTTGCAAACAAACAGTCAAAAACTTGACTTACTTAGACAGACCACGACATTTGAAACACTCTGCCTACGTGATACACAAACGGCACATGCTATATCCATCCTATATAAATTACTGCTCATAGAAGACGCACAAACTTTGCCTACATTCACTAAAGCCTGGGAAAAGGAATTACAACTAGATATTGAGTTGCAGGACTGGCTAACAGCATTCCAAATTACGAAAAAATCCTCAATTTCAACTAGGGTGCAAGAATCAAGTTATACATTTTTGTCAAGATGGTACCTCACACCTAACAGACTGAAGCAAATATAAAAAACAACCTCAGGAAAATGCTGGAGGGAATGTGGAGGTGAGGGCACATTGACTCATATATGGTGGGTCTGCCCAGGGCTGGATAGGTATTGGACAGAGATACTTGAACACATTAGGGTAGCAACAGGGAAATCATTGCAAAATAGCCCCAAAACATTACTGTTCCTTTCACTGCTAGTCTTGAAAACAAGGCCGCTAACGCACTTAGATTAATTATGTTAAACGGGGCAAAGATGCTGATTCCAAAACACTGGAAAAATAAAGTAACACCATCACCATCAACAAGTAGACACATTATTGTATTTAGAAAGGTACCACCACATGCAAGTTGGGACGTTAGACACACACGAGACTATGCTGATGCTGTGGAAGGAATGTCAGATGCTAGACAGGCCAGGGAATTAATAGATACAATACACAATACCACAATGGCCTAAAAACATTATTAGCTGAGGGGGGAGGCAGGAGAGGGAGGGGCGCATTTTGGTTTAACTTTATCGGCAGATTAGACTTAAACTAACTATGTATGTTCTCTTCTCCATTTTCATAAATAAGCGAGTAGGCCTTATTGTCTATTAATATGTACAGATTGTTTATTGTATTGAAATAGCACGCTACTACACATCTTGCTTTGAAATATTAAATTAATATGCTGAGCCTGTTTGGCTCTTCATGCCTTTTGCATATTTGTATACATGCTTACATTTGTCCCATAAGTTTTCAGGGATGCGCTAATATAACACCCTATGGACATGATCATATGGGCTTTGAGAAATATTTATGGTGTCATCACCCATCATTTGTTTATTGGTTATACGATATATCTGTAATAATGCTAAGGGCTTGTTGCCTGAGAATAATATGTAATATACATTTTGATTTCTTACAATAAAGCTTTTTTGAAAACAAAAAGTACAATACCCCCAACATTAAAACCCACCACCCACACACCCAACCCTACTCTAAAACCCACCCAATCCCCCTTAATAAAAGCTAACACTAACCCCTTGAAGATCACCCTACCTTGAGAAGTCTTCACCCAGCCGGGCCAAAGTCCTCCACGAAGCCAGGCAGAAGTGGTCCTCCAGACGGGCAGAAGTCTTCATCGAAGCTGGCCAGAAGAGGTCCTCCAGACAGGCAGAAGTCTTCATCCAGGTGGCATCTTCTATCTTCATCCATCCGGAGCGGAGCGGGTCCATCTATAAGACATCCAACGCGGAGCATCCTCTTCCAATGAAGTCCAACTGAAGAATGAAGGTTCCTTTAAATGACGTCATCCAAGATGGCGTCCCTTGAATTCCGATTGGCTGATAGAATTCTATCAGCCAATCGGAATTAAGCTAGAAAAAATCATTTTGGCTGATGCAATCAGCCAATAGGATTGAGCTTGCATTCTATTGGCTGATCCAATCAGCCAATAGAATGCAAGCTCAATCCTATTGGCTGATTGTATCAGCCAATAGGATTGAACTTCAATCCGATTGGCTGATTGCATCAGCCAATAGGATTTTTTCCACCTTAATTCCAATTGGCTGATAGAATTCTATCAGTCAATTGGAATTCAAGGGACGCCATCTTGGATGATGTCATTTAAAGGAACCTTCATTCTTCAGTTGGACTTCGTTGGAAGAGGATGCTCCGCGTCGGATGTCTTGAAGATGGACCCGCTCCGCGCCGGATGGATGAAGATAGAAGATGTTGTCTGGATGAAGACTTCTGCCCGTCTGGAGGACCTCTTCTGGCCGGCTTCGATGAAGACTTCTGCCCGTCTGGAGGACCACTTCTGCCCGGCTTTGTGGAGGACTTCAGCCCGGCTGGGTGAAGACTTCTCAAGGTAGGGTGATCTTCAAGGGGTTAGTGTTAGGCTTTATTAAGGGGGGATTGGGTGTGTGGGTGGTGGGTTTTATTGCATTTTTTTACAGGTAAAAAAGCTGATTACTTTGGGGCACTGCCCCGCAAAAAGCCCTTTTAAGGGCTATTTGTAATTTAGTATAGGGTAGGGATTTTTATTATTTTGGGGGGCTTTTTTATTTTATTAGGGGAATTAGATTAGGTGTAATTAGTTTAAATTTTTTTTAATTATTTTATTATTTTCTGTAATTTAGTGTTTGTTTTTTTCGTACTTTAGATAATTGTATTTAATTGTATTTAATTGTATTTAGTTTAGGTAATTAATTTAATTATAATGTAGAGTTAGGTGTAATTGTAATTTAGGTTAGGATTTATTTTACAGGAAAATTTATATTTATTTTAACTAGGTAGCTATTAAATAGTTAATAGCTATTTAATAACTATTGAACCTAGTTAAAATAAATGCAAAGTTGCCTGTAAAATAAAAATAAATCCTAAAATAGCTACAATGTAACTATTAGATATATTGTAGCTATCTTAGGGTTTATTTTACAGGTAAGTATTTAGTTTTAAATAGGAATAATTTAGTTAATTGTAGAAATTTTATTTAAATTATATTTAAGTTAGGGGGGTGTTAGGGTTAGGGTTAGACTTAGGTTTAGGGGTTAATACATTTAATATAGTGGCGGCGATGTTGTGGGCGGCAGATTAGGGGTTAATAATTGTAGTTAGGTTGTGGTGACATTGGGGGCGGCAGATTAGGGGTTAATAAATATAATGTAGGTGTCTGTGATGTTGGGGGCAGCAGATTAGGGGTTCATAACTATAATGTAAGTGGCGGCGGTGTCCGGAGCAGCATATTAGGGGTTAATAATATAATGTAGGTGACGGCGATGTCGGTGGCGGCAGATTAGGGGTTAATAAGTGTAAGATTAGGAGTGTTTAGACTCGGGGTTCATGTTAGGGTGTTAGGTGTAGACATAAAAGTATTTACCTATAGGAATCTATGGGGCTGCGTTAGGAGCTGAACGCTGCTTTTTTGCAGGTGTTAGGTTTTTTTCAGCCAGCTCTGCCCCATTGATTGCTATGGGGAAATCATGCACGAGCACGTTTAGCCAGCTCACCGCTACCGTAAGCAGCGCTGGTATTACAGTGAGATGTGGAGCAAAAGTTTGCTCTCCGCTCACTTTTCTGAGGCTACCGCCGGGTTTCTAAAATCCTGTAATACCAGCGTTGTCTGTAGGTGAGCGGTGAGCTTAAACTGCTCGTTAGCCCCGCACACCATCACCAACAAAAACTTGTAATCTAGCCGATTATTAACACAATATTTGATATCTTACTTTGTGAATTTAATGTATTTTTAAAATTATATACTCATTTCAAATCTGATGACTGCAACACACTTCAAAAAAGTTGAGACAGTCGAATGATTACCACTGTGTAACATCACCTTTTCTTTTAAAAATACTTATTTAGCGTTTGGGCACTGAAGACACCAGTTGGTTAAGTTTAGCAAGCAGAATTTTTCCCCATTCATCCATTATGCATGTCATCAGTTATGCAACTATAGGGGGCCTTTGCTTCCTTATTTGGCGCTTCATAATGCGCCACACATTCTCAATTGGAGACAGGTCAGGATTGCATGCAGGTCATGCTAGCACCCGCAATCTCTGCTTACGCAACTATGCACTTGTAATCCGGGCAGAATGTGGTTTGACATTAGAAAATGCAGGAACATCCCTAGAATAGAAAAAATCTGGATGGTGGCATATGTTGCTTCAAAATGTATACATATCTTTCTGCATTAATGGTGCCCTCACAGATGTGCAAGTTACCCATGCAATGGGCACTGACACACCCCCATACCATGACAGATGCTGGCTTTTGGACCTGATAATAGCTTGGATGGTCCCTTTCCTCTGTGGCCCAGAGAACACAACGGCTGTTTTTTCTAAAAACTATTTGAAATTTTGACTCGTCAGACCACAAATCACGATTCCACTGTGCTACTGTCCATCTCAGATGAGACCGAGCCCAGAGAAGTCGGCGGTGCTTGTAGACAATTTTGATGTATGGCTTCTGCTTTGTATAGTAAAGCCTTAACTTGCATCTGTGGATGCAGTGTCGAATGGTGTTGACTGACAAAGGTTTACCAAAGTATTCTCAAGCCCATGTCAGGATATCCATTACAGACTCATGACGGTTTTTGAGACAGTGACGTCTGAGGGATCGGAGATCACACGCATTCAGAAGAGGTTTTTCGGCCTTGCCCTTTAGAAACTGAGATTTGACCAGATTCCTTGAATCTTTTAATTATAGTGTGCACTGTAGAAGGTGAATTGCTCAAAATCCTACCGATGTGTCTTTGGGGAATGTTGTTCTCAAAGTGTTGGATTATTCGTTGATGCATCTGTTGACAGATTGGCGAGCCTCGAACCATCCTTGTGTCAGGGTTTTTTCCCTGCCTTGTTTGCCATGTGCTGCTGGCAGCCATTTTATTCACCTCTCTTGCTGACTCTGGTGCATACTGTGTGATGCTGCTCATTTCCTGCACTTCCTTTTATGGCCAGACTGGTGTACATCATCCATGTGAGAAAGGATGCAGTCTCAGAATTGTGATGTCATCACTTATTATTTAAAGGGCCTCTGTTCAGTATGCTTTGCCCTTGCGTTGTCTCAGACCTGTTTGTGAGAGCTCCTGTGTATTTCCTGGCTGTTTGACGTCCCTCCTGGTTCCTGATCCCTGGCTTGTTCCTGACTCTGCTGTTCTCCTTGTTCCTGATTCCGGCTCGTCTGACTACTCGCTTAGGCTCCTGACTTGGCTCATCTGACTATTCGAATTGGCTCCTGACTCGGCTCGTCTGACTACCAGCTCTGGTTTTGATTCCTGGCTTGTTATTTGACTTTTGGACTTTTTATTATTTTTTACTATTAATAAAGGTGTGATTATTTTTGCACTTCTCGTCTCAATCTGATTCCTGGCACCCTGACACCTTGCTCTTGAAGGACTAGGCCTTTTTTGGAGGCTCTTTATATGCTATGATTACACGATTGCCTCACCTGTTTAACATCACCTTCTTATTTCAACTTGTCACATCGCTATTAGTCCTAAATTGCTCCTGTCATCAGATTTGAAATGACTGTATATTTTTTAAAATACATTAAATTCACAAAGTAAAACATCAAATAATGTGTCAATAATGTGTTTTCAATACAGTACAGGGTAAATTTAATTTTTAAATGAGTCTTTTTGTTTTGTTTTTTTTTGCATTTTGCATTTTCAAAATAACAAGAGTATTGCATTGAGCAATGATAATTTTTTATTGGGCTAACTATACATTTATAAGTTGACAAGCTTTCAGAAGCATTTCTTTCCTTTTTCAAGTCTGAAGCAATACTGACCAATTCAATGGAATTTACAGATTATATCTTGAAACACAGAATGGCTAAAAGGACAGAAAGTGTTACAGAGGTTTAAATGCAAGGAGAGGAGGGGGTGTTGTAAAATCATGAGGGGGGCTTAGGTGATAGAGGCAGACAGTGTCCAGTATAGGAGAACAGACAGGGGAAATATAAAGTTTAACATAGAGCATATACTGACATAAAGTAATATATCTATATGGAATCAAAGAAGAAGAAATATATATATATATATATATATATATATATATATATATAATAATGGCAAAAGTATGGACATAGGCTTACCTGTGTACCTATGTATAAAGAGTGTGGAATATACAATGTAATAAACTATATGAAAGTACATTACAAAAATGTTTGATGTGTTAAGAGTCCACATTTAGTCCAGAATTTAGTGAGTTGAAGTGCATTATCATTTCCCATTCAAATGTTTTTCTTTCCAGTTGGCTAGATTACGAGTTGTGCGTTAGGGTAAAAAAGCAGCGTTAAGAGGTCCTAACGCTGCTTTTTTACGCCCGCTGCTATTACGAGTCTTGAAGGTTTAGGGGCACCGCACACTTCTTTGACCTTACCGCAAAACTACTTACGTAAACTTCATAACATCTTTTTTCTATGGGACTTCCATAGCGCCGGTATTACGAGTCTGTCCTGGTAGGCCAAAAAGTGAGCGGTACACATTTAAAAGTCAGTAGTTATGAGTTTTATGGTACAACGCCATAACATAAAACTCATAACTAAAGTGCTAAAAAGTACACTAACACCCATAAACTACATATTAACCCCTAAACCGAGGCCCTCCCGCATTGCAAACATTATAATAAAATTTTTAACCCCTAATCTGCCGCTCCGGACATCGCTGCCACCTACATTATACTTATGAACACCTAATCTGCTGCCCCCAACATCGCCGCCACCTACATTATATTTATTAACCCCTAATCTGCTGCCCCCAATGTTGCCGCCACCTACCTACACTTATTAACCCCTAATCTGCCGCCCCCAACATCGCTGCCACTATATTAAAGTTATTAACCCCTAAACCTAAGTCTAACCCTAAACCTAACACCCACTAACTTAAATATAATTTTAAATAAATCTAAATAAATATTTCTATCATTAACTAAATTATTCCTATTTAAAACTAAATACCTGTAAAATAAACCCTAAGCTAGCTACAATATAACTAATAGTTACATTGTAGCTAGCTTAGGGTTTATTTTTATTTTACAGGCAAGTTTGTATTTATTTTAACTAGGTAGAATAGTTACTAAATAGTTATTAACTATTTAATAACTACCTAGCTAAAATAAATACAAAAGTACCTGTAAAATAAAACCTAACCTAAGTTACACTAACACCTAACACTACACTATAATTAAATAAATTAACTAAATTAAATACAATTAAATAAATTAAATTAAATTAGCCAAAGTACAAAAAAAAAACACACACTAAACTACAGAAAATAATAAACAAATTACAGAAATTTAAACTAATTACACCTAATCTAATAGCCCTATTAGAAGACTTCTCCCGGTAAGTCGATATTCAGGGGGTTAGTGTTAGGATTTTTTAAGGGTGTATTGGGTGGATTTTATTTTTTAGATTAGGGTTTGGGCAGGAAAAGAGCTAACTGCCCTTTTAAGGGCAATGCCCATCCAGATGCCCTTTTCAGGGCAATGGGGAGCTTAGTTTTTTTTAGATAGTATTTTATTTGGGGGGTTGGTTGTGTGGGTGTTGTGTTTTACTGTTGGGGGGGGTTGCATTTTCTTTTACTGGTAAAAGAGCTGATTACTTTGGGGCAATGCCCCGCAAAAGGCCATTTTAAGGGCTATTGGTAGTTTAGTTTAGGCTAGGGTTTTTTTTTTTATTTTGGGGGGGCTTTCATATTCTAATAGGGCTATTAGATTAGGTGTAATTACTTTAAATTTCTGTAATTTGTTTATTATTTTCAGTAATTTAGTGTGTTTTTTTTGTACTTTAGCTAATTTAATTTAATATAGGTAATTGTATTTAATTTAGTTAATTTATTTAATTATAGTGTAGTGTTAGGTGTTAGTGTAACTTAGGTTTTATTTTACAGGTACTTTTGTATTTATTTTAGCTAGGTAGTTATTAAATAGTTAATAACTATTTAGTAACTATTCTACCTAGTTAAAATAAGTACAAACTTGCCTGTAAAATAAAAATAAACCCTAAGCTAACTACAATGTAACTATTAGTTATATTGTAGCTAGCTTAGGGTTTATTTTACAGGTAAGTATTTAGTTTTAAATAGGAATAATTTAGTTAATGATAGTAATATTTATTTAGATTTATTTAAATTATATTTAAGTTAGTGGGTGTTAGGTGTCATGTATACCACATTTGCAGATATACATGAATATGCCCCTTTATAGTTATAGGATTTATTATTGTGATTTGTGGTGCACAATAATAAATCATATAACATTAAAGGGACATATTCAAGTATATCTGCAAATGTGGTATGCATGATAAATTGTACTGCATGTGAAGAGGGATGTTACATTGGAGAAACAAGCCAAAAACTTTACCTTCAGATGAACGTACACAGACACTCAATCAAAAATCACTGTGAAACAAAATACTGTACCCCTGTTGGTGACCATTTCACCCATCCTGACCATTTCATCCAACTTCAAAAACACCATGGAAAGAAAAACATTTGAAAGGAGAATGATGATGCACTTTAACTTGCTAAATTCTGGACTAAATGTGGACTCTGGGTTCTTTACACATTATCAATTTTTTTTATAATGTACTTTCATATAGTGTATTGCATTGTATATTCCATACTCTTTATGCATAGGTACACAGGTAAGCCCTTGCCCATACTTTTGCCATTATTATTATATTTTTTTCTTTCTTTTTTGATTCCTTGTTTATATATAACTTCATGTCAGTATATGCTCTATGTAAAACTATATATTTCCCCTGTCTGTTCTCCTTCCCTGGACACTGTCTGCCTGTCACCTAAGCCCCCCTCATGATTTTACGACACCCCCTCCTCTCCCTGAACTCAGACCTCTGTAACACTTTCTGTCCTTTTTAGCCATCCTGTGTTTCAAGATATAATCTGTAAATTCCATTGAATTGGTCAGTATTGCTTCAGACTTGAAAAAGGAAGGAATACTTCTGAAAGTTTGTCATCTTATAAATGTATAGTTAGCCCAATAAAAAAGTATCATTGCTCAATGCAATACTCTTGTTATTTTGTTATCTAAATCACTGGACTAACACGGCTACTCCAATCAACGTATATACAGTATATATATATATATATATATATATATATATATAGATAGATAGATAGATAGATAGATATCAAAATAACAAGAGTATTGCATTGAGCAATGATACTTTTTTATTGGACTAACTATACATTTATAAGATGACAAAGTTTCAGAAGAGTGTCTTCCTTTTTCAAGTCTGAAGCAATACTGATATATATATATATGAAGATCCTCTGAGGAAGAAGGCTGCAAAGTATTAACGCCTTTGAAATGCGTCAGGATAACTTGTCTGCACTATTTATTTTTAAAAACCTATTTTTTAGCAAACAGCTGTGGATTTCAAGTCACAGAGGGACGTTCTTATTTTCTGCCCTTATACTGTTGGTCTGTGGACTATGTGCTGTGTTTTAAAATACCTCATACACTATTGAGGTTTTCTATTGTGAGTGTTATATTTGAAATAAATTGAGTTTATAGTGTACTTACAAACAGAGTTGCACTATTATTTTCCATATTTATTTTACATGCACATGGCCATTTGAGACCTAAACATCGACAAAACAGAGATAAAGACCCAACAGCTGTTCGTGACATCCCTGGGAGACGGAGGGAGTTTTCTGCTGACACAACGCGACACTTACCTCATACAGATTGAGGTTAAGGAGTGTGAGTAGATACCCTAAAGGGACCTTTTACTCCGAGCACTGGGGATCATTACTATCACCATCTAATCAATTTATTTTTCCTACTATGCAATACTGCTTTGGTGTTTAACCCACCCTTTTCCTGTTGGATTTATTACAAACTGTTCACGTGCCACTAGCATTTTAGCACACGATACTATAAAAGACTCTATACTGTATTGCTAGTATTTATTTATTTATTTTCTGTATTGTATGGGTTATTGTGTTTTTATGTGAATCTATTTTATGTGAATATATTCTTGCTGTTCATATTTATATTTATATTTTTATTTATACCTCCATCTAATTGTGTTTTTAAATGTTTTTACACAACTTTTTTCTACCTTCTAAATAGAGGTAGTTGCTTTGAATTACTGTTGAATATATTGGAGGGTTGGTCTGATGTATAATAAAAGGGACATAGCAGTCAGAAAACAAAATGCAATCTTTGAAAATAAAATTAACGTTTTGCAATACATATCTATTACATTTTTAAACTAAAGTTGTTACAATTGATTGTGAACTTGAGCTGGTTTTTAATTTCCTGGTATGAGCTGCATAATTGTAGTGCAGACTTCACAGGAGCTGAACTCAGTGAATGTTCAGAGAAAAAGGGCAGAACTCTCCAACACTGCGAGATATTTAATTTCTGTATCCAGGGGTGGAACTACCATTGGTGCAGCAAGTGCAGTGGCACTAGGGCCCAAGTTCTGGAGGGGTCATAACAGCCATTCTATACATAGACATGTGTAGAATGTGTACAATCCTAATGCAGGGGAGCCTTTTATTAGAGCAGGCTGATGGTCCATCTTTCCTATCTATCTATACTCAAAATAATTATTCAGAGCGGCATGTATGTTAATACTACTGCAATGAGTTACCATTGGGGGCTTATAAATATTTTTGTACCAGGGCCCTCTGTTGAGTAGGTCTGCTACCGTCTATATTTGAAGGAGCAACAAGCTCATTGCAATATAGCACTCAATAATATAAAAGTTTTGTTACACTTACACTATATTTTATATTACGTTACAATTAAGATTGGGTCCTTTCATTATTATTACATTTAAGCTTTGCACTTTAGATTTTAGATTTTAATATATTAACCCAGCAGAGATGTTACAAATTCTTATTATGCTTTTAAAATTTCTGTTTTACTTTCTTTAACCAATTAAGAAAATATTTTGTATATTTATATGTATCTTTCACAACTTACACTGCTCTTTGTATTTTCTCTATTGAACAGGAGAGTGCCCAGGGTATGTATGAAGCTCTCTTACAAGCCTTGTGAACTGTTGTATGCAGGTTAAGTTTGCTCAAAGTTCGCAATACACTTATTTAACTGACAGAAAAGTAATATATACAAAACTATAGACAAAAAACTGTTACATAGTAGTGACATTTCAGTTTATTTTGTAATTGATGCAAACTAAGCATTAATATCCCGGTGTTCTCTAGTTACCTTCTCTCCAAACTAGAGAATCATTGCTTATCAGACTCATAGAAAGTAATTAAATTCTCTGGGAAACTGAAGATGTCAGTTTTTCAGTTTTATTTTAAATAGAAGAAATATAAAGTGCTATCTAATTTGTAAAATATACACATAAATATACAAAGTATGGTCCTAATTTGTGAGTTGCACAGAAACTGTGAAAGCATAATAAGAATTTGTAAAAATCACAATCCTAAATACACTGCTGTACACAAAATAAAATACAAAATAGAAAGTGGAAAGTTTAAATGTAATAAAACTATCTGAAATGTGAAGTATTATAAAATGCAAAGCACAAAGTGTAAATGCAGCAGAACTGTCATGTCACGCAGTGCTATATTGCACTAGGCTTGCCTGTCCTTCAAATACAGAAATGCAGGGAACAGCAATGGAGAAATAAAGCAAAATCTGCATTTTAAGAATTTCACTAGGGATCTCTCAGTGCTGGATGATAATTTTAGATAATTTCACCTGAGCAGAGAGCTTTAGATCATCAGACCCTATTTGTCTATACTCCCTAGCTAGATGTACTACATGTACAGATTAACCTAGCAGGAAGCCACACTTCACTAGCTGTAATAGTGCTAGATGTGCACAGCATAATGTGTATACCATAGAGGAGAGCAGTTTCCAGTATTTCTTCAGTAGAAAAGTAAACTGAGGCAGCTAAGACAACAATTTATTGAGCTGATTGTTTGTTTCTGAGAGTGTGCTTCTCTCTGTGTGTACGCTTCTCTCTGTATGTCTAGTTAAGAGCAGTCATAGGAATGTAAGTTTCAGTTGCCCTCACTGCAGAGACTACACTGTTGCTTCGGTAACACAGGATTACTAATCAACTACAGAGTAGGTCCATCAGAAGGAGGAAGGCAGCTTCTGCTTAATTTTTTTTGTGTCCCTACACTATTTCTGATAATGTCTGGAAGAAAACAGTTTTTGTCTTTGCTGTGTGCAGTTTACTATGGAAAGCTATTACTTTTACAGCCAGTGGTGTCGTCTGTACACAATATACTGTCTACAGCTAGTTTATTATAGCCAGTGATGTTTGTTTTCTTAGTAGAGGACTCTGACCATGTACTAAAGCTTGGTATTATTATTACTACTACTACTATTATTATTATTGTTACTATTTATATAATTTATTTGTATAGTGCTGCAAAATTTCATAGCACTGCATAGGGAGTATATGAAAATACTGAGCTGTGTGGGGAAGGAACAATTCAGTTGTGTCACACAATTCAAAACAGGTCATTAAAGGTCATTGTTTTCTGACTACACTGACCCTTTAATAACTGAGTCAGGGCATTTGAAGACAAAGAAAATAAAACTACATTCAAAAAGTAAAAAAATATATATTTGGGCAGAAAAAAAAATGTAAAATAAATAGTAGAAGGTAAATATTTTATACAGAATCTGATATTAAACTTACCAACAGTGATAAATGCCTTTTCACTGCCACTTACTACATCATGAGGGAATGTAAAATCTAAAGACTTTGAAATTGTTTGTGGTTGATCACTGAGAAGTTCCAAAAGTACAGTTTTTGAATATAAATGTTCTATTCCTTCAGCCTGTCAAAATAAAGCAGCATTTTAGAATTATTTCCAAATCCAGAAAATCATCTTCAGTTTTCATGAACAGAATAACATAAATTATGCTTACCTGATAATTTCATTTCCATCTGTAGGAGGAGAATCCACTGCTTCATTAATTACTTGTGGGAATTAAGAACCTGGCCACCAGGAGGAGGCAAAGACACCCCAGCCAAAGGCTTAAATACCTCCCCCACTCCCCTCTTCCCCTAGTCATTCTACCAAGGGAACAAGGAAGAGTAGGAGAAATATCAGGGTATAAATGGTGCCAGAAGAATAAAATTAAATTTAGGTCTGCCCACTGTAGAAACGGGCGGGGGCAGTGGACTCTCCTCCCACAGCTTCATTCATTACTTGTGGGAACAAATACCCAAGCTCTAGAGAACACTGAATGAAAAAAACGGGAGGGCAAAATGAGGCGGACCCTAAACTGAGGGCACCACAGTCTGCAGAACCTTTCTCCCAAAAGCTGCTTTCGCTGAAGCAAAAACATCAAATTTGTAAAAATTTGCAAAAGTATGTAAAGAAGCCTTACAAATATGCTCCATAGAAGCCTTGTTCTTAAAGGCCCAAGAAGGGGCCACTGTCCTATTTGAGTGAGCTGTAATCCTCTGAGGAGGCTTATGTCCCGCTGTCTCATAGACCAGATGGATCATGCTCCTCAACCAAAAAGACATTGAAGTGGAAGAGGCCCTCTGCCCCTGCACTTCCCTGAATACACAACAAATAAAGACAAAGTCTGTCTGAACTCCTTCATGGCCTGAAGATAAAAAGGGTTAGGACACAAAGAAGGAACTACTAATCGTATTGATGCTATGATTCGACACAACCTTGGGAAGAAACCCCAATCCAGTGTGAAGAACAGCCTTACCAGCGTGAAAGACCATGTAAGGAGGCTCACATTGCAAGGCCGCTAACTCAGAAACTCTGTGAGCCGATTCAATCTCCAGTATGAATAGGACTTTCCAGGCAAGAATTTTAATGTCAAGCGCATGCATAGCCTCAAATGGAGCCCTCTGCAAAATCTTAAGAACCAAGTTTAAGCTCCAAGGAGGAGCAGAATTTCTAAAGACAGGTCTGATCCTAGACAGAGCCTGAACAAAGGACTGAATGTCCTGGAGAAAAGTCAAAATCCTGGATACCCTAACCTTGTGCCAGACATATCCCCATTCCTTACACCAGGACAAGTAGGTCCTCCACACCTTATGATAGATGCACTGAGTGACAAGCTTCCTGGCGTGAATGAGAGTATCAATTACTCTCTCCAAAAAACCTCTCTTGGCTAAGACTAGACGTTCAAACTCCACGCAGTCAGCCTCAGCGAGTCAATATTTTGGTGTAGAAAGGAGCCCTGAACCAGCAGATCTCTGCGACAGGGTCACCTCCATGGAGGAGACGATGACATCCCCACCAGATCCGCAAACCACGTCCTCCGCGGCCACAATGTAGCAATCAGAATAGCCGAAGCTTCCTCCTGCATAATGCGGGCCACTTCTCAAGGTAGAAGGGGCAACAGTGGAAAAATGTAAAGTAGGTTGAACTCCCAGGGCACCGCTAAGGCATCTATCAGCTCTGCCTGGGGATCCCTGGACCGCGACCCATATATGGATAGCTTGAAGTTGAGTCTGGACGCCATGAGGTCTATCTCCGGCATCCCCCTTATGTTGCAGATCTCCCCAAACACCTCAGGTTGGAGAGACCATTCCCCTGGATGAAACAATTGTCTGCTCAGAAAATCCGCCTCAGAGTTGTTCACACCCGAATGTGAAATGCTGAGAGCGAAGAATTGTGGGTCTCTGCCCATTCCAGAATCCGAGATACTTCCCTCATTGCTAGGAAGCTTCTTGTTCCCCCCCTGATGGTTTATGTAAACCCCAGAGGTAATGTTGTCCGACTGGAATCTGATGAATTGGGATGACCCCAGGGGGGGCCAAGCCCTCAGAGCATTGAATATTGCTCGAAGTTCCAGAATATTTATTGGAAGACTGGATTCCTCTCAAGTCCACCTGCCCTGTGCCTTTCTGGCACCACAAACAGCACCCCATCCTGATGCGTCCATGGTCACAATCTCCCAGTATGGTCTCAAGAAGGATGTCCCCTGGGACAGCTGTCCTGGATGGATCCACGAAGAGAGGGATTCCCTCATTCGGTTGTCCAGAGATATCTGTTGGGATAGATCTGAGTGATTGTCATTCCATTGTCTCAACATGCACAACTGGAGAGGTCTGAGATGGAACCTGGCATATGGAATGACATCTATGCTTGATACCATGGGACCAATCACCTCCATACACCTGACTATAGATGTCTTTGTGGAAGTCTGAAGGGCAAGACAGTTGGACGCAATCTTGCAACGTCTCTGATCTGTCAAGATTATCTTCATGGACAAGGAATCTATTATCGTACCCAGGAATTCCACCCTGTTGCTTGGGACCAGGGAACCCTTTCCTTTGTTTATCTTCCATCCATGGGATCGAAGGAGCAGAGCCCTTGAGTGTTCCTCCACGAGGTATAATTCTTTTCTAATGACTGTTACAAATGTTGCAATCTATGCCTAGCAAGGTGCGCGGAAGTTTAAACACACAAGCCCTAATTCCTTGAGGCAGAAAATTCATTGAGGCAGAAAACACACAAGCAACATTTCAAGGAGACACTCTGTACTATATTTTCATGCACAAAAAGATACTGAACTGTATAACTAATAACCCCTAGAGTGTTAAATCTAACCTTTAGCACGAACATTATAAAAGAACATCTGCAGTCCCACAATATTAAGGATTGGCTATATAGCAGAAGAATGGCGTAAGAATAGCATTTGGAATTACAAAGTCTATGGATACAGCTTAAGTTGTTAACAACTGGACTTTAATTATACTGCTACAAGGACATAGCGCTAAACTAAGTGGGCCCACGTTCGTTTAAATTGTATATATTTAATTTTAGTAGCCAGCAATAAATCATATGAGCATAAGAATTATATTTTATTTTGTATGTTATTTTATATGACAACATAGGAGTTAAGAGATTTAAAGGGATATTACACCCCTAACGATACTACTAGTGGTTGGATATTTAAACACTATACTCTGGTGCCGGACAAAGGGAACTATAGTGAGGACAAGTTCCCCACAACTCTCTTTTCATTATTATTATTTATAACTTTAACCCCCCCGAGCACATTGTTGATCTGATATTAACTTAGAAATCAGATCACTCTAATGAGTCAGTGGTAATAATTTGAAGGAGTGCGAATCAAACTAAACAGTGTATATATATATATATATATATATATATATATATATATATATATATATATATTTATAAATATATATATATATATAAAAACTTGTTTAGAAAGTTTCCTTCCATATTCATTATATTGTTTTATAGAGTTTTCTGTCTCTTTAAGCTTATGAAGACTTTACTATTTCTATGAAGTAACGTGGGAAAATAATAATTGTCTTACATAATTGTGTTTAAAAGGAAATAAATTCCCAGTGGCAAAGGCTAACAAGTAACATAGTGACATATGTAAAGATAGCAAAAAATAAATAAGGCTGAACTTCAAAACCACTAATGGTTTAAAGCAGGCGGTAACATGCACAGACTAGATGAAGCAGATGGTTTTTATCTACCATCAATTTGTATTAAACTTTTATTATATTAACAAAAGCATCATTGGAGTGATACACAACTACAAAATCACACAAGGGGTTGACTTTCTTTTTTTATTACCTAATCACATGCCCAATAAAGAGGGATTATAAGAATGTTTCTGTGTAGAAATCTTTGACAACTCTCAAAACCATAAATATATATTTCTTTTACATTTTACGCTCTATTATGTTAGTATTTATATTGATTACAATTGAACACTGCAATAATAATCCATTGTTATTCCTTATTGCAAAAGCCATATTTTCTATTTCTAAAGGGAAAATATGAGCTGGCAAGCAGCTGATAAAAGTTAATCCAAGGATCCTCCGCATTCCGTAATAGTTTAAAAATATTTTTTATTGACAACCATTAAAAGCAATGCAAACAACAATTGGGGTTAACCAAAAGGCACAATTCCCACTGGTGGAAGTCTGCTGCATCATACGCGTTTCATGACACACGGAAACTTGATCAATGACGGCAAAGCAAAGCTAGTTCCGGCTATTGCTTTTGCACTGGGTGATACAAACATACATTAACCCAGCAGGGAGTTGCTTAACCAGTACTAATGAGCACTTAAAGGGACAGTCAAGTCAAAATTAAACTTTCATAATTCAGATAAAACATGCATTTTTAAACAAATTTCCAATGTGCTTTTATCATCAAATGTAATTTGTTCTCTTGGTATTCTTTGTTGAAAGCTAAACCAATTAAGGCTCAAAACTGATTTCAACTGTCATGGCCTCTGGAACTTTCCCACATCTGGATTAGTCTTGTTGCAGTGATCTCATCGAGTATGGAATAGGTATCTTATTTTGCTACCCCACTTGGGTAGAAAGAACTTTTTATATTATTGGACTTCTCCCTTTTATTTTACTTATGCTCCTATAGAGTAAGGTACATTCCTCATGTTTTTGGACATACTGCTGGTAGCAGGTACACACGCACTTTTAATGTCCCAGCCAGTATATTTCAGGTTCATATTACTGTTAGGTATTCTATTTCTATGAATGTTTTTTAACTAATTTGATGCAGGATGAAGATATTTTCAGTACGATTTGAGCCCAGAGACACTGCGCTACATGTTGGGCAGTATCACCCAGTTTTATTGTTTTCAGATTTGGGACACATTTTTCTCTTTTTTTACAGCAACATAAATATGTGTGATCTGTCAAGTTATCTAGTGCTAATTTGTTTAAGATATTAATGCAACTGTTGGAGTTTTGTATGCTGTACCTATTCACTCTGGGTTTTATGCAAGATAGTACTAGTGAGCTATGAGTTCAGAGTGCTTATTATTTGTATATGTATTTCGCTACCTTACTCAAGTTCTGTTGTTTAGATATCCACCACTCGGTTTCACTGCGTTTATCCTTTTTAATAGAATAACTTTCATATGTTTAACTCGACACAATTTTTGGCTTAAAGATACCAATGCCCTTACTACAGCTATACTGTTCCATTTTATGCATATATTTGTCAGCCCTTTACTCTTTTTTATACTGGCCATATTTTTGTATTGTATGCTAGGGAACTGCACATTTCATTTTTGACCTGGGGGTATGGGGCCCATGCCCCTGAGTTAGTACTATAACGTACCCAAAAATAAATGAGAGCTTAATTGTTCTATTAATAGTAATCTTCCCAGTAAAATGTAAGTTTGAAGCTTAGGTTTTACTTCAGCTGCAAGATATCTGCTAGTAGATCCAAATGTTTAATGTCACTCAGTATATGATAGCTGTTATTGGAATTTATAGCTCATGTTTTCACTAATTGAGGTTTAATACCGTACCTAGCTAAATATATAGTTTAGCTGTATCTAAGCTCATTTATAGCGATTCCTTATCATTTCACTGTACCTATAGGTTGTATTACTTTCTTGTGCAGAGGAGGGTGGGCTGTCTACGGCCGGGATAGCCTGCCTATGTTCACTTGAATATTTCATCCTTCTGGCTTTGGAATCTCTCTCAACATCTATAATAATTGTAATTCCAGCCTTATGTTGCCTTAACCTAATGTGGTTTTCTATATAATAGTTGTATTTAATATGGCCAGTTCTTGAGTTGCCCCCTCCCCTTTGTTCAGATTCTTGTAGTTATACAGTATATGTTTTTAGGGGACAGGTTTTATTTCATCATTAAAAGTAGGTGTATTATATACTCTCTGATCTACTTTGCAGATATATTTTGATGCAAATACATATGGTTAATACCCCCTATACTAGTAATGCTATTGTTCTGATAGTTTAAGCTTCAGTGTTATAGTTTCCTTACCCAGTTTAATATGTACTTCATGGCTAGCAACACCCCGAGTGTAATTTAATTTAATAGTATAAAGTGACTTCAGCTTCACAAAATTGAGACTAACTACACTATATTCTCTCCCCAGACATGAAAATTGCCAGTTCATATAGATAATTTAGATTTAAGCATAACAACAATGATAGCCCTGGGCTGCTTTTATTTGGCAAGTTATTGTCCAGGTTACAGAGCCTAGCTATATATGGTCTGCCTTCATGGCCTCAACTGTCTAGCTATATATTATCAACTGGTTGGCTATGATTCCCCCCCCCCCCAAGGCCCCCTAGGACTCCTGCCTTAGTATATGTTTACTCAGTAAACCAAGGAACGTAGATTCCCTTGAATTTCTCTTCTTTCTAACACAAGACTGGTACAATGTAGCGGCTAGTAATATCCTCATTCAAGTATTACATAATAATAATCTTGCCAATCTCCTTTCTTATTGTATATTTTCTAATGATTTAACTAGTCTAAGGAGATTTCTATTTGTATAGGCTTAAATATGGCCCTATAAGCTATATATTTGAATTCTTTTCATAACTTTTGGCAATTATCGTCATAAGGGCTTCAAAAGTGCCCCATATTTTCATTTGAAAATCTGAGTTTAGTTCTTCTTACTTTTATTAACCACATAGGTAGCACTTCTTTACTGGTGTTTAGTTCAGTTTTTAGTTTTTGTTTTCTGTATATGTGAAAGTGCAAGACTTTGTTTATATTTATAGTTTTGTGGAGATGTATGCCATATGTACAGTACTGTATACCTTGTTATGTATCCTCACGGGTTGAGGGTTTTCCTACATGATTGCTATGTACTGTTATATTCTTTACCTCAATAAAAAATGTTAAAAAAAAAACAAACTGATTTCAACAAAAAGAAGAGAAAAGGTGGACAAAGGCAGAGCAAAAATACTCTATATTTCTACCATATAAGGAAAAATACATAGGGCAGGAAGAGCCGCCAAGGAGGGTAACCACATTAAAACTTAACATTTATTAAGTATATGAAGAATAACTCACTAACAATGTAGGTGTACATAAAACTTAGATTAAAAAACATAAGGAAAGGGGAGTACTAGCAAACCTATGTATGTACATGATAGTACAATCCCAATATGTAGTGTGGCTTACTAATAATACACAAAGGTGGAGAACCCACCAAAAATTAAATGTGTGTGCAGAACAGGATAATATCACCCTAGAGCCATCATGACAATAAGATAGAGTCAAAAAGGGGTAGAGAAACTCATTCCGGTGTACACCATAATATGCTCACAGATTACACAAGAAACTGTCTATAAAAAGGTGGATTGACCTCAATCAATAATAACTGCTAACTAGTGCAATACTGGAGCAGTGTTGACCGGACTGAGAGAGTACCCAAGTGATAACGATTCAGAAATTCCAATTAATGAGATATAGTGGAATACAGGGATAGTCATCCACTTCAAATGTGAGCCACAACAGAAGAACTGATAATGACAATTAATAGGTAGCTAGTCTCACTGAGCGCCTGATGCACATTTTGCCGCAACCGGCTTTTTCAAAGGCTAACCCGACTATGAGAAGCCTTCCTGCTTAAGTCAGACACATTAGCCTATCAGGGGCGGCAGAAGGTACACACCCCTGAGGGAGTCCAATCAAAGACGTCCTCCTCCCATTGGATGGGAATCCGTTACGTGATCACAACCACGTCAGTAGGTAATGTTGACAGATTATCAACATAAGACGATATGTGAGTCAAGAGCAACATTGGATGTAGATCATATCAAAACATGCGTAATCAGTGATACAAATAACTTATGTATGTGTGCCATATTAGTGATAAAACACTGAGTACAATTGATGGTGCAGGAACTGAGACAAACTACTGGAAAGACACCAGTATTTAGACAGATGTAGATTCAGTATTTGGGGAAGCAGTCATGAATAAGGGAGTCATAAAAAGCATTTTACCAAAGAAACGTTTTGTCCATCAGGTACACACATAAATACAGTGTATAGGCTCAGATCATGATTGATATACGGTTCATTAGGTAGCCATGAATTAAATGGCCCTCAAATTATTGCCAGAAAGGGAAATAGATACTTAGATGTTACGCATAGGGATGGCGCACATACTAGATACTATGTAATAACGCTAATGACCAACATAGGGATAAAGTCAAGTAACAGTACATTAATGTCTGATATGCTGGGTCATCCATCTGATGTATACATAATTAATACTGTATATGGACTCGAATCCGCGTTGATATTCCCTTCATTAATGTGAAAACTGATTTATAAGCCATTGAAGGCCGCTAATCATCTCAGTGAATTATGACAGTTTTTCACAGTTAGACAGCGCTATTTCATGAGTGCCATATAGATAACACTGTGCTCTCTCCCTTGGAGTTATTTATGAGAAAAATAACAGGGTCCACTGTATCGTAATTCCACTTGACCCGAGGAAAGAAAGGAGCATATATAGAGGTCTATTTATCAAAGGTCTGGCGGACCTGATCCGACACTGCAGATCAGGTCTGCCAGACCTCACTGAATACGGAGAGCAATACACTGTCCGTATTCAGCATTGCACCAGCAGCTCTTGTGAGCTTCTGGTGCAATGCCGCCCCCTGCAGATTCACGGCCAATCGGCCACCAGCAGGGGGTGTCAATCAACCCGATCGTTCTCAATTGGGTTGAATTGTGGCGATTTCTGTCCGCCTCATCAGAGCAGGCGGACAGGTTATGGAGCAGCTGCAACACGGGCCGTCAAGCTCCATTCGGAGCTTGATAGATATGCCCCATAGTGTAATTCTGCTATAGGTAAAAATCGCTCTTGCAACTACCGAGCAACGTTAGCTCTAAGGATCACGCTCAAAGTGTTTCTCCAGTAAAAGAATCATAAATAAAGTTTATAATAAAAACTTTAAAAGGTCACTCAGGGCTTATACATCCGACACACCAAAACACAACTTAAACCACACAGGGTAACAGTATCAAATGTGTGTGGTCGATACATTGTCCATTGTAATAGTGGTCACGTGATCACCCTTCTCTGAGACGCATACACAGTACGTTTCACCTGATCTAGCTGTATCCTTTATCCTTGATAAAGCTAATCTAGATTAAATTAAAAGACACACTGTTGCAAAAACTGTGTATATAAGCCATAAAGAATATATCCACTTAACCTTTCAGCTGTATGCAACCAAAACAGAACAATCTTGTTTATTTTAAATGAGCTTGTAGTCTCTCATGTATTGTTACCACAACCCGTTTATTTGCAGGAATTCAAATTGTTGCAAAGTTCTTACTGATAACACTCATGTTTCCAAATATACATGTAGTGTTAAATGTATATATGTTCAGCTGGGTAAGTTTCTTAAGCACACTGTAAAATAGTATATTTCTCCCTTGTAGGTTTATACGCTCACATAACCACCATAATCCTCCAGTACCTCAGTATAATATAATGTATTGCAAGTAAACAACTTGGTGTCGAGCTAACTTTGTGTGTTTATGAAAACAACAACCCAGGTTACTCACGGTTATCCAGCCCCACACTGCGGGATAGTGGAAAGTTTCTAGGCACTCCTCCTCCTCACCGGATAGCGTCTGTTCAGTACAGAACCTGTAGCTTAGAAATCTACGCTGTGTATCTCACACACCAAAAAGGAATCCAGCAATACCACAATGGCGAAAAATAAGCAGTCATAGACCGAGCTAAATCGATGCTGTGTATTTATTTTCACATCAATAAAAAGCAAAGGTTACACCACTCCACACACATCAGCTACATCCATGTAGCTGATGTGTGTGGAGTGGTGTAACCTTTGCTTTTTCTTGATGTGAAAATAAATACACAGCATCGATTTAGCTCGGTCTATGACTGCTTATTTTTCGCCATTGTGGTATTGCTAAACAAGATTAAACATATGTCGGGTATGTCACAGGTAAGGGCATTTAACAGAGAGCTCTGGTGCAAATTTATTTTTGAGTCCTCCAAAGGTAGATTAAACGTACGTCGGATATGTCACAGGTAAGGGCAATCAACAGATGGCTCCGGTGCAAATTTATTTTTGAGTCCTCCAAAGGTATCTGAGTAGTAAGAAATGATACTATTATACAAGATGTTCTGTATAATGATTTTGAGTACAAAAGATAGACTGGAAACCTTTAGACTGGAAACCTGCACTAATTAAAGGCTGTACATATTCTGCACATGCCTATGTATAGACTGGCTGCTATGGGTCCCTTACAGAATGTGGGCCCTAGTGCCACTGCAGCTGCTGCACCAATGGTAGTTCCACCCCAGTGAATACTGCTATTCAAGGCATTGTACATTTTCACCAGAAGCCACTAAAACATTTTTTTTTCAAACATAGGGAAATCTACCAGCTGAAGTGTGGAATAGAAAGTGCAGTTAGAAAGAGAGAATTATAAATGTGTGATATTAATTTATGACAATTAAGTTATTATCATTACCTTAATCAATAGATTTTGAGTAACAATATCTGAAGCAAGTGAAGATACTGCTTGAACTTTAATTGGAAATGTGCCCAGTTTATTTGCCACAATTGGAAAATGAACACTTTTTCCCTCTTGGCTTGGGACTGATATATTCTGATGAGCTCCAATGTTATTTGTAGATGACATATGAATAGCAAAACCTTCACTGTAAAAAAGTGTTATGGAAACCTGTGAAAGAAAAAAAAAATATATACTTTTTATATATGCCCACACTAATGCAATAATAAAATGCTCTAACTTATTACATTATTTTATTTTTGTCCTTTTATATTCCTTTAATATTGGTACCAATGTAGATTGGCTGCACAACTGTGCTTCATCAGCTTATTTAAAAAAAAAAAGTTTTAAAAGAACATGCAATTTTAAGCAACTTTCCAATTTCTTTCTATAATCAAATTTTGCTTTTTTTCTATTGATATCCTTTGTTGAAGAGTATACATATGTAGGCTCAGGAGCAGCAAGGCACTTTTTTGAACTAGTTGGTGATTGGTGGCTACACATATATACCGATATAAAACAACAAATAAAATCTCAAGCGCCATGGTATCAATAACGAAAAATTTAACAGATGTTATTCACAATGAAAAGGATATATGATGTATAAAATGATGCTCAGGTGCTGATAGTGATCCTCGTTGGAGTTGCTGCTTTCTCAGGACTCAGCACTGGAAGTTGGGAAATTGCTAGACAAAAAAGACAGAACAGTACAGCGCAGACTCCTCTGAGTGTAGTTGTTAAAACACTTCATGGAAATTTATTACAGCACACAAATTCAAAATCACACTAAACAACCTCAAACATGTAAGGTATGTTAAAACATATCCAGAAACACCATTAGGTTCCACAGCAAATCAAGACACTGATGTCCAAAAAGATACCTCTCCCTCAGTTAGGATAAGTTGTCCACGATATTAAAGGTTGCAGGTGAAAGCATCTTATCTCTGTGTCAAGAGGTTCCAGAAGTCCCAATGACAGTATCCGGTATAAAACAAAACTGCCACACTAAGCAGCTCGATCCAAACAATAGCCAGCTTGTGGATCCAAACAGCTGCGTGAATATAAAGCTCTTAACTACTGTGCTCTAAAGTACACTAACACCCATAAACTACCTATGTACCCCTAAACTGAGGCCCCCCCCACATCGCCGCCACTATAAAAAAAAAAAGGAATCAGCAAATCGTATTGAACTCGCATTCTATTGGCTGTTCCGATCAGCCAATAGAATGTGAGTTCAATACGATTGGCTGATTGGATCAGCCAATCGGATTGAACTTCAATCTGATTGGCAGATTGCATCAGCCAATCAGATTTTTTCCACCTTATTTCCGATTGGCTGATAGAATTCTATCAGCCAATCGGAATTGAAGGGACGCCATCTTGGAGGACGTCCCTTAAAGGAACCTTCATTCGTTGTTATCCGTTGGTAGAAGAGGATGGCTCTACATCGGCTCCTTTGAAGATGGCTCCGCTCCGCATGGATGAAGATTGAAGACGTCGTCTGGATGAACAATTCTACCTGATGATGGACCTCCTCTGCGCACCTTGGATGAAGAATTTGGCTCGGCTGAGTGAAGACGACTCAAGGTAGGATGATCTTCAGGGGGTTAGCGATAGGTTTTTTTAAGGGGGGGTTTGGGGTGGGTTAGAGTAGGGGTATGTGGGTGGTGGGTTGTAATGTTGGGGGGGTATTGTATATTATTTTCATGCAAAAGAGCTGATTACTTTGGGGCAAGGCCCAGCAAAAAGCCCTTTTAAGGGCTGGTAAAAGAGCTGATTACTTTTGTATTTTAGAATAGGGTAGGGAATTTTTTATTTTGGGGGGCTTTTTTATTTTATTAGGGGGCTTAAATTAGGTGTAATTAGTTTAAACTGCTTGTAATTCTTTTTTATTTTTTGTAATTTAGTGTTTGTTTTTTTGTATTATAGAATAGTTTAATTAATTGTATTTTATTTTAGGTAATTGTAGGTAATTTATTTAATTAATGTAATGATAGTGTAGTGTTAGGTTTAATTGTAACTTAGGATAGGATTTATTTTACAGGTAATTTTGTAGTTATATTAACTAGGTAGCTATTAAATAGTTAATAACTATTTAATAGCTATTGTACCTAGTTAAAATAAATACAAAGTTGCCTGTAAAATATATATAAATCCTAAAATAGCTACAATGTAATTATTAATTATATTGTAGCTATATTAGGGTTTATTTTATAGGTAAGTATTTAGTTTTAAATAGGAATAATTTAGTTAATTTTGGCAATATTATTTCGTTTAATATAAATTATATTTATGTTAGGGGGTGTTAGGGATAGGGTTAGAGTTAGGTTTAGGGGTTAATAACTTTATTATAGTAGCGGTGATGGTGCGGGCGGAAGATTAGGGGTTTATAATTGTAGGTAGGTGGCGGCAATGTTAGGGAGGGCAGATTAGGGTTTAATAACATATATTATAGTGTTTGCAAGGAGGGGGTGCAGCGGTTTAGGGGTTAATACATTTATTATAGTGACGGCGAGGTCCGGTCGGCAGATTAGGGGTTAATAAGTGTAGTTAGGTAGCGGCGACGTTGGGGGGGCAGATTAGGGGTTAATAAATATAATATAGGGGTCGGCGGTGTTAGGGGCAGTAGATTAGGGGTTCATAGCTATAATGTAGGTTGCGGCGGTGTCCGGAGTGGCAGATTAGGGGTTAATAGTATAATGCAGGTGTCAGCGATAGCGGGGGCGGCAGATTAGGGGTTAATAAGTATAAGGTTAGGGGTGTTTAGACTCGGTGTTCATGTTAGGGTGTTAGGTGCAGACTTAGAGAGTGTTTCCCCATAGGAAACAATGGGGCTGCGTTAGGAGCTGAACGCTGCTTTTTTTCAGGTGTTAGTTTTTTTTCCAGCCAAAACTGCCCCATTGTTTCCTATGGGGATATCGTGCACGAGCATGTTTTCCCAGCTTACCGCTACCGTAAGCAACGATGGTATTGAGGGTTGAAGTGGAGCTAAGTTAGGCTCAACGCACCCTTTTTTGAGCCCAACGCAGCCCCTCAGATAACTCTAAATACCAGCGTTGTTTGAAGGGTGCGTTGGGGAAAAAAGCAGCGTTAGCTACGCAGCTTTTTACCGACAAAACTCTAAATCTAGGCGTTAGTGTATGTATTGTAATGATGTACCCTATGAATGTATTTTACTTTGTATAGTGCTGCAGAATCTGTTGGCACTTTAAAAAGAACACAAGAAAATAATAATAATAGACCCATGCATTAAAAATAATATATTGACTACCATCACATTTGCAGTTACAGTAGTAACTTTAAAATTAAAACAGATGACATCAAATCTACAAAGTGAGAGGGATTGATAGCAAAATTAAAAAAAATATATGCTATGTCATTGCAAGCATATTTTGTGATCATACGTGTCCATATACCTGAAGCCGTAAACATACTTTGATGCTCATTCAAAAATAAATGCAAGACATAAATGGTATTTGTAATCCTAATTGAAGGGTGCTCTGATGAAGGGTTATTGCCATAGAACAAACGTAGATACTTTTTATGTGTGACATTGTCTTGCCTTTAATTGCTCACAAAGGAGTTCTCAGACGCACAGATGGACAGCGTTGACCCATGTTTTGAGATATGTTGCTTTTTAGAATGGTAATTCCAAACAATAAGGTTGTTTCCTGCAACAAGATTGTATCTGGGAAGTGTCACTAAAGTGTTAATTCTACAGTATTGCTTGAAAGTCAATTGTCAGTTATTTAGAAAGAACAACATGCTTTATATATGATACATAGACATTTAATTTTCACTTTCATGGAAATTAACAAATCATTCAAAACTATTTTTCCATTATATGTTTTTTGATCTTACATTTTTGTAATATTATGCCTAGTATTGATTTTCTGTCATCTCTATAACCTTTATTATATTATTTGTCATATGATGAATAAATATTATGAACAAAACATTATGTGCTTTGATAATGATTGAAGATTAACTGTACTTCAAACAGAGAAGTATGTTCCACTGTTAAGTCTAATATTTCCAGGAAATCCCTCATATCATATTTACCCAAAACCCAATAAAAAAAATAAAACAGCTTTCTTTTATCAGGTCTCCTGACAACACTTTACCTCTGTATCTTCTTCCAAATAGTTGAAGACAACAATTTCCAAAATAAGTATTTCTTCTAAGATAACAGAATTAGGCAGATGGAAGGAAATACAAAATGGTTGAAACGATTCCAACTGAAAAATATAAACAGGATTGTGAAGAATGACATGCTTAAAATAAAATTTTAACACAAATGAACAATGAACATAACTTATTTTTATTAGTTTAAAAATCAATTTAGTATTTTATACTACTCCTCTTTTATGGATTACACAGCTAGTGAACATTAATGGAAATTATCTAATGATTTTCTAAAAAAAAATTCTACTTTTTCTCTGATAGTAAATTGATTGCATGAAATCTAAAAGTAAACTGGCATTATACTTTAAAGGCATGTTTCTAATAATATCCTTTATTTGCATGCCTCCCAATGGTTTTATTAAAAAATGTAACTGTAATCTAACATTTTTTTTTGTAATAGTTTTTATTGAAGTTCAATTCACGGCATACAAGTAATGTTATTCAATACAATCAGTACAGAATATAATTGATTCCAAGTAAACACATCAAAATTATAAAACATTGATTATGATTAATAGTGAACATCATATTTGGCGGTTAAACTGTAAGCCTTCTAAATAACAAATTAGGCCGCTTTTGGACCTCGCAGTATAGAAACAAAGCCATAGAAGGCTACCATGGGCATTAGGGGGCCACTCTTGGGTCCCAAATAGTTAACCCTAAGTTTTCTTGTTTTATAAGATATATGAAAAGCAAAACTATATATATATATATATATATTTTTATATATATATATATATATATATATATATATATATATATATATATATATATATATATACTAGCTTAGAGAGTAAGCTTTTTAAACCACTCTGGTGCAGCTCAAGACTTAAGGATTGGAGACATTCACATTTAGGAAGTAAGCATCAATGCAGGGTTACAATAAGAAAGAGAAAGGATTATCTATGATCCAATTGGTGATATCACTCATTCAGCTGCTAGCAGTGTACCCCGTTAATCCAAAATTCTGCAGCTCATAGGCTCTCAGACCCTATATTTAAATGGGATGCGGATAGAGTATGGAGTAAAGAAAAACTGAGCAAACCTCATTGAGATGTGTAATAAAACTGGAAGGACTGTTCCCTATTGGAAATGACAAGCTGATATGACCGTTAACAGGCTCAGTGAACAAGTATAATATCTATGAAGAAAATCTTAATTTGGATGTCTGTTCTCTAACTAGGGCCTCTTTATTTGGAGTTGTGGTAACATAGCAAAGGAGTGACTACTTATACTAAAACTTATTGAGGGGATCATAAGGACTATATGTGTGGGGTGGGCTATCCTCTTATAATTAATTCATAAACTTGAACAAATTAGTCTCAAAATATGTTTTCTGTAGCCTGACTAATGCTAACATTACTGGAGTAGGAATCAACACTAATAAGCAAGACATATTATGATGAAATAGCAATATGTAACTATATGACTTTTGATAGCTTCTCTACAGCAATGCAATCATACCAAGGGTCTGAATATGGATTCGAGTCATGCTAATATGATGATAACCACTCTGACAATCTTTGTATTGACTTTGTGTATAACACAGTATATGCATAATAATGAGATCCCAACAATGAACACTTGCTGTAATATGAAGGAAAATTTCCATGTGAAATAGGTCTGGCTGTCTCGGCCGCCGACAGCCTTACCCTCATCTAGACAGTATGGTGAGCGCGTTCAGTGGGATTTGAAATCCCAAGAAAATATTGGAAACTAGTACAGTGGTATAGTAATATTGTACAGCTGTGTATTCCATTTACAGTAATTATAGACCATACCTACTTAGCAGTTTCAAGGAAGCAAGTGCTGATGTCAAGTAGTTTGCCTATGCTCAGAGAAGGAACAAATAGTTCTTGTGTTAGGGACCATTAAACTTTAGGACCATTAGCTATGTACGTATTATATCTATAGCCCTACGTGGTGTCCCATTCAAATAACAGGGTAGTAGTCAAAATGTACAGAAGAGTAGTATGGTATGATAAAATAGTTAGCTAATCTATAGGATATTCCCTATCTCCATACCATTCCCCCTTTTGTAGTGCATACCCTCCATTTTCCTGTCTTACATGTCTATCCCAAAAACGACATTGCTGCTATATAGTGGGTTGAGCACAAATATCTGTATTAGGGATCTATTAGGAACTGGAGTATAGGTTGATAACTATTAGTGTCAGGTAATGCTAAGGGAGTTCAGTTTCAAATGAAGCATATGCATATATAAATAATCCTGAGTCATCTAATCAGTTATGTCAGTGTTTTTCAACTAGTGTGCCGTGAGAGATCCTCAGGTGTGCCGCGGCAGACTGACAAACAGTGCGGGGGGTGTCCCCTCTTTCAAATTTTGAAATATTGGAAGGTATGTGACAGGCTCATCAGGCATCATTTACAACCATGACATTGACATTCATTCACAGACAATCATTATGATTGTTTGTGAATGAATGTCAATATGTCATGTATAGGTTGTAGGAGGCATGGCATGACAGCACAGTACAGTGTGTTATATATATATACTGTATTATGCTACAATGTGTGATTTTGTAAAGTTTTGGGATGGTGGTATTGCACAGGATTTTTTTAATGTAAGAAAAGTGTGCCACGCAAAAAAAAGGTTGCAATCACTGAGTTATTAACCAACTATACCCCAACATCTCATAGCATAAACTAAATGCAGACAAAAATAAATGGCCCAATATAAATATTATCTAACATACAACGGTTATATACAGGTAGGTAGAAGCTATTATTAATCATTAACAAAGTCTCAGACTAAGTGTCCTCATATATATAATGGCTCATTTACACACAGTATGTTGTAAGCTGGAAGTCTCTGAACAGAAGACACAGTCACTAAAGAGTTCTGTTGTGTTCAGCAAACTGTCTTGGGGCTCATGTCCTGATTCTAAATATCACGCTCATCCTATGCCACATGGCTCGGTTAGAGGGAGTCTCAACATGGTATGGGGCCTTGGGTAAAGAGAGTGCAAGATAACTTCTTCCTGATCCTAGGAAATATCTTGTTATCCCAAATCTCCGGTTTTCCATGGGCAGAGACAGTTTTCCTTTCCACTGTAACAACAAGCTCGAGACAGGGCAATTGGGGAGATGGGAGGATAATACTTGAGCCCACATTCAGCATTTCCATGTGCATGGGGATGGAGGATGGCTGTGGGCGCAGCAAGATCTCGACAGATCAGTGCGGGCGCTGATCTAGCCCAGGTATGTGCTTGCAGCCAGTTATTCACCTTCAGGCTGGCAGGGACGATAGCTGCAGTCCCAATGGACACTGGTATCCCGGGTCTTTAACCTCCACCATAACGGCAGATTGTCATCCTTTGTTGGTGGGGTAGCTGTGGGTCTCCCTCAGTGCTGCGTTACCTCTGGTCCCGGGGAGTCCAGTAGTAGGCAGGACGCCTTGGGTGTGAGAAGCTCCGTCCCTCTCCCCCTCTCTGTAAATAGACTCCCGTTGGGAGAATGACCTATTGGAGTCGTCCATTACCGGCCCCTTTACAAACCACATCATTAATAACCTTATTACTTTAAGAATAAAGAAACATACTCGTATATCTTGGTATTAAAATTCTGGCCACAGCCTGTTTATTAATTTAACAAATTTAAATAACCAAATCAATAAATAAACTAAGTGCAATAACAAAACAAAATAACAATAATAACAATAACCAACTCTCAATGCGCTAGCATCACTGTACTCCCCTTTTTCTTAACCCCCACCCCAAGGGGTTAAAATTCATCATCAACCACTACTAGACCAGGCCGTCTTTTTCTCAGGACTTCGCAAGGCGCTAAGTCCGTTCCAACCACCAAATACCAGCTCCAAGGGACCCCGTGCCCAAGGAGCCAATTACCTAGCTCTCCCCCACCCATTGGGAGGACTAACCACCAACCACTTCTTGCCTTGGTCTGCCAATTGATGATGCTACGCTACAACCGCCCTGGCCCCTAGGCCATTGCACCCTCACAATCCTATTAACTTAACATTACTTTTCTTTGGGGAGGGAGGGAGGGACATTCTTCGGGAGCTGCTTCCGGACCAGGTTAAATTCAGGAACTGCCTAGCCTCGCCCTGGTCTTCGCTACGTCACTTCCTGTCTGAGCTCCGCCCAGCGACCGGGGCCTTCTCCTCCCATCCGGTCAACGGGCCCCTCCTCCTACATGCCTTACGCCTCCGGGGCCCACCCATGACCTATTGAGTCGTCCATTACCGGCCCTTTACCAAACCACATCATTAATAACTTATTACTTTAAGAATAAAGAAACATACTCGTATATCGTGGTATAAAATTCTGGCCACAGCCTGTTTATTAATTTAACATAATTTAAATAACCAAATCAATAAATAAACGAAGTGCAATAACAAAACAAAATAACAATAATAACAATAACCCAACTCTCAATGCGCTAGCATCACTGTACTCCCTTTTCTTAACCCCCCACCCCAAGGGGTTAAAATCATCATCACCACTACTAGACCAGGCCGTCTTTTTTCTCAGGACTGCTCGCAAGGCGCTAAGTCCGTTTCCAACCACCAAATACCAGCTCCAAGGGGACCCCGTGCCCAAGGAGCCAATTACCTAGCTCTCCCCACCCATTGGGAGGCTAACCACCAACCACTTCTTGCCTTGGTCTGCCAATTGATGATGCTAGCACACCGCCACCAACTGGGAAGACACCTCTTCCCCAGTTCCCCCACCAATCACATCAGCAATTGGAGTCTTTCCGAATGGGCTAGGATGAAAAGCCGGTAAACCAAATTCGTTCAGGTGAACACCATCCTGTAGGTAAAATTCACCTTTTCCCACGTCCTCTAGGTCTCCATGATGGACCACTGCCCCATTAATCTTCTTCATAAATGCTGTGACCAATTTGTTCACTTTCCGCCTACTATATCCAACCTAGGCCTGGTCCCATGCTGTTCTCCAATGTAAGCGCTGGGACATTGTGGACCAAACGATCCTTAACCCGGGAAATAATTCTCGTAATCTTGACATATCTCTCTTAATCCTCCTGACCAGCTCTTTTTGTGGCAGAGACCCCAGATCGTTTCCACCGGCATGAATGACCAATACGTCAGGACGTGTAAATTGTTTGGTATACCCGACCAACAGAAAAAACGACTTGGTCCCATCGCAGGCCCCGAATCCCGAACCACCGGAGAAAACCGCTTTTTTCTTTCGGAATACTTAGCTGCAGGCCGTCTTCTTGTACCCTGCGCCCTTCGAGCGCAATAAATGAAAGAATGGCCCACTAACCAGACCTGCGAGCGGCTCTGTGAGACAAGAGGAGGAGGGGGGGGGGGGGGGGAAACACATGATTATAGCAACAGATGAGGACGGACGTAAGTCCGATAACACTTAGATGACCATCTCCCCACCCCTTTTACCACTCCCTCCCCCAATCCCAGAGCGGCTGCCTCGGTTGCTGCGCCTATCCTAAAGGAATGTGAACCAAATTCCCCCGGATTGAATCCTGCCGTGTCTAATGCCCTACCTAACACCCTCAGGAATTGAAATTGTGATAAAGCCTCGCTATCCTTATGCAACAGGCAATGACCCTCCCATCTTTGGTCTAATTGCCAAAAATTCTTGCAATGCCCTACACGGACACAACTCCACTCCCGTGGGATACAACCTCACCGTTTTGCCCTTTCCTCCTTGATCAGTTTTTGACCGTTTCAAGAATATGGACACATGTGAGTCCGTCATCCCTCGATATCACAAATACCCACTCCACACTTGCGCACTCTTAGAGCAACTTATCAATTCTGATATCCGGAATGCTCCGAAGAAGGCCAGACGCAAAGGCCCGTTTGAAAAGTATTGTTTCATACTCGGATTTACACACAACCTTCAGTACTCTCCAAAGATGTGCCAGTAAGGAAAAGGAAATCGGCCTTCTACTATCCGCCCCAGCCTTCTTTTTTTCTTCAAACCTCTCACAATTTGCCTGACGCAAAACATCTTGGTGATATCGACCATCCCCTTCAACTTAAATCTGAGGCTTAATGCCGTCAGCCTTTTTTCATAGCGGAGGGGGATAAACCACACCCTTCCACATGCCATATCCATTTCAACAAGAGGTTCTGACACCCTTGTCCCGCCCTCTGTGACTCCTGCTGAACTAGCAAAAATTCCCACTCTCTCCAAATCTTTTCGTAGTGCTCTCCACGAACTCGGGCCAGTGAAGATTTTACCACATCTGCCAATCCCCCGAGCCAAGGCTCCATAGATGTTCTGGAACTTCCTTCCCCAACTTGTCTGCCCCCGGAGCCAGCTCCCGAAAGCGCTGCCACTGAAAACGAGAGAGTGCGTCAGCTACTGAGTTCTGCACCCCAGGGTATGTGTTTTGCCCTGACCAAGATGTTCAATTTCAGACACCTGCAGCACAAAAAAACCCTCAACAGCCGAATCACGCCTGCGAGGATGATGACAAACTATTAATTGCAGCCACGACACCCATGTTGTCCTGTGAACAACAGGAGCGACTTGTCCCGAAGTTCACTGCTCCAAACAAACAATGCTACCAAAATCGGAAAGAATTCTAGGAATACCAAGTTTGTTATCAATTCACCTCGCAAACCATTCTGTTGGCCACGCTGCCGCGCACCATTCGTTGCCAAAAACAGGCCCCAAAGCCTTTACTCCCTGCAGCATCAGTCACCTAGCCCAAGCTCCTCACCCGATATTCTGGGTGGCTGAATCAACGCGACCCCATTGAAATTCTCCAGAAATACTTTCCATACCTTGAGATCTTTCTTAAGGGGCGACGTCAGCCGTATGAAATGATGCGGCTGTTGAATGCCCGCTGTCGCCTATGATAGCCTGCGACAGAACACCCTACCCACTGGGAAGGATCCTGGCATGCAAAGTTTAGCTTGCCGATCAAGGACTGCATTTGCACTAGTTGCACTTTTGAAACTGACAAGAATCGTAAGATGATGCTTGCTAGTTCCTGCACCTTATCCTCCGGGAGCCTGCTACTCCATCAATCTAGAATCAATCGTAATGCTAGAAATTCAGCTTTGTCTACCGGACCCTCAGATTTTTCCATTGCAATGGTGTGTCCAAAATCTTCCGCTACTCTGTAAAAAAACATCTCTCAACCTTTCGCAAACTGTGGTCCCCTCGGGACCCACAAATAGAAAATCGTCCAGGTAATGTACCACCGACGAAAATCCAGCCTGCCACCTTGACCACCCATTCCAAAAAAGTGCTAAAACTCTCAAATAATGCACATGCTATGGAACAGTCCCATGGGCAGGCCATAGGTCCACAACACTTTCTCCTCAAAACAGCACCCCAGCAACTTGTGTGAGATTGGGTGCACTGGGAGTAACCGAAAAGACCGATTCGATGTCAACTTTTGCCAACTGCGCTCCATTTCCGCCGCCCTAACCATAGCCACCGCCGAGTCAAATGAGGCATATTTTACTGATGCCAGTTCAGGTGGGATCCCCTCATTCACTGAATTACCCTTCGGGAAGGATAGGTGATGTATCAGCCTAAATTTTCCAGGATCCTTCTTAGGGACCACTCCTAACGGAGATAGCCTTAATCCTGGAAAAGGCGGGGCGTCAAAAGGACCCGCCATCCTACCCAGTTCCACTTCCTTCCCCAATTTTTCTCTCACCACCTGCGACCATTCCCTAGCCGATTTCAAATTGCCCACAAAATGGTCAGAACCTCCAACCGATGGAATGATAAAACCAAACCTAAATCCATGTAATAACCTTGCCGCTTCCTCCCTGCAGCCCCATCTACTGGCGTAATGACCTAGCCAGGGCTCCATCTTTTCCACCCTGATTGGGGACACCCCCTTCTTTAGGGGACTCGGCTTTCCAACCAACTTTTCCTTTCCTGAAACACTTGGCAGAGGCGTGGGCCCCGCCACAACCTGAGCATTCGTGTCGAAACTTACACGAAGTTCCCCATTTACACTGCCCTTCATTGTATGCAAAGCAGAAACCTTTCCTGCTCGCGGACTGCGATGTGGAAGTAGCTGTGGCCGGACTGCCGGCCCCCGACCGAAAGGACTGCACCGATCTCAGTGGCGTCATGATTTTTAACCAAAGCCCCATGTCCCGGTCATCCCACCTCATCGCAGGCTTTACTGCCATCCTCTGACGAAACTGTTCGTCGTATGTCCACCACGCCATACCCCCGTATGTGCGCTGGGCTGCTGCGATCTCGTCTAGATAACAGTACATGGAAGCTCCCTGTTCTGGAAACCTCTCTGACATAACACTAGCGTAAATCACGAAAGATTGAAGCCAATTGGAAAAGGTTTTAGGTAGCTTCCTATATCGCCTCTTTCTCTCGTCTTCCTCTTTTTTAACGCTGTCTTTTTTGGGATCATCTGTTACTTCAAAAGACTGTTCCAAAGGAAGCAAAGAGAACAACTCTATATATTCCCTGGACCATACCCTGCCCCTAACCTCCTTTGTTAAATGCAGCCCTAACGGACCAATCGAGCATAAGCATGACCTAGCCATGGCTGTATCCGCCACTCGGAGCTCCGAGGGTTCGGCCCCCCCTTGTTGCCCTACCGAAGGTGCCATCGCTACTACCTCCCCATTGCTGACTACTGCTGCGTCCGTTTGTGGCCCCACATTTTGCCTAGCCACCGTCACCATCGTCCCTTCAGCCCCATTCGGGGCCCATGCCCTCTCCAGCGGCAACTGTGTACTCGCGGGTACAGCTGAAGCCTCAACTGACCGCAACAGTGCCCTCAACCCTTCAACCAACTGCCTGGATACTGTATCACTACTTGCCCCTTCCCCCTTTCGCTGTGACGAAGAAAAACTCTCACCTGCCAAAGCCGTCACCGCCGGCACTTCCGTCTGCGGCGGACCCCCACACTGTGATCGTCTCTCCCCTTGATCATTTTCTGCTGGCCCTTTGTCCTGATGGTGAACCTGTAATATATCAACTGCATGACCCCCGGCAAATGGTCCCGTATTGATTTTTGGTATTGCGTCGCTTGCCCGACTTAGTGTGTTTACCACCCGCTCCCTGACAACACTTTTTGCCATAATTCTGTTTTGTGCTATACCTCTCCTATTCTGTGTCACACTCCCCCTCCCTTTGCTGGCCGTCCTGGCCGTACCTCCCCTCTGCCCCAGAGGGCTCCTCCCCAAAACTCTACTCCTAACCGCCTCCCCCACCCGGTGTAGAACATAACCCCCCCTGTCCCTTACCCCACTACTCCTGTTTGCGTAGCCACTTACCATTCCGACCCGAGAGGGCTGCTCACTGTATGTCTCTTCACCCGTGTCCAGCTGTATAGTGTCCGTCCACGATTCTGCTAGGCGGAAAGGCTCGTCCTCGCCGCCGTCCCTGAATTCTCTATCTTGTAACCTGGACACCATTGCATCTGTTAAATATATAACCTGATTGTTACTCATATCCAACCTTTTTTCCAAAGCTTGCCCCACATTTTTTTCGACATCTGATCTTCCATGTAAATTAATTTCTTTACCCTGCTCCCGCCCGCTTGTATGGTAACTATCCCCCCTATGGTCAGGGGACGGGGGAATCATGTCTTCCCCGTCTGAAGAGCTAGGGAATTCCTCAATGCACACCGGTTCGCTATATACACTCGGGTTGTATTTTTTATTGCTGCCCCTCCCACTCCCACGGCCCTTAAGGGGGCGGGATGCCCTGTGCCAGTGTTGACTTGTCCCACTCGCCACCCTGCTTCCCCCACTGGACCTCTCCCTTTCGGAATGACCATTACCGTCATTAAGCATTTCTCCCCCCTCCCCATCATCATTGAATAATATTGGGCTCTTTTCCCTACCTACCTCTTCCAAAACTGTCTCTGCAAGTGAAACGGCACGGGCCGCCGTGCCCCTCAAAGCCACATGTTGCCCCCTTATGTTTACACTCCCCTCGCGCGCCGCCGGAACGACCCTGTGTTGCCCCTCCCTATGCTCTCCCAGCTGGGTGCCTGCTTTATTAGCTACTATGGGTTCCCGCTGCGGCCCCGCCCTTAATTCTTCCGGCTGCCTATCTCCCGCTTGCAAAGGAAGCCCCGCTGTGCTATACTTCGGATCCATTTCCCGCCTTCTGTCCTGCATGCTCTCCGTGTCTCCTGCTCCCCGGCTGCCTGCTTCATTACCCCCAGTGCCATAACTATTATGCTCCGTTCCCCCCCCCCCCCTCGCCACTGTCCCTTCCCCCCCTGTACAAAGAGGCCCCCCTGGGCCGTTGGCATTAACCCTGCTCATACCTGCTGATGGCCTTTTTTTCTGTGCCTCCACCTCTGCCTCTACCATGAGCCGCCGAGTGTCCCCCACTGCCCTTGCCTGTTCGACCGCCACACTCCCCGACTTCTTACCCGGCCTCGCCTCTCTGCTTGGACTCCGTCTGCGCCGCGTCCCTTGTGGCCTGTGCTCTGGGCTGAGCCGATTGGGAGGCCGTGTCTGTCGCACCGGTCTGGATCTTGGAGCCACTTCACCTTCCTCCACTCCGCCTTCTTCTTCGCCCAGGAGCCTGACGATCCGGTCCTGTATCCAAGAAGAGCCTTTCTCCGCTGCTGCTGACCGGATCCTCGCCAGCAAATCTTCGATCTCCATCTTCAATTCCCGATTCTTCTGCTGGACAATCTTCGGGAGCTGCTTCCGCGACCAGGTAAATTCAGGAACTGCCTAGCCTCGCCCTGGTCTTCGCACGTCACTTCCTGTCTGAGCTCCGCCCAGCGACCGGGGCCTTCTCCTCCCATCCGGTCAACGGGCCCCTCCTCCTACATGCCTTACGCCTCCGGGGCCCACCCAATCTCTCCGAGGTGCAATCACCACTAGGGTTGAGAGCCATTTGCAGTTTCTCCTCGAACATGACTTGGTAGCTTTTGAGTAAGCGGCTCAGTTATTTTAATATATACATATCAGTCTCCATATAAATCTCTATGACAAAGTTTATGTTGATTTCTGAGAGTGTTATTAAGCAGCGCACATCTGGCATTGCGCGACAGTAAAGTTCAACAGGAAAACCTCAGAAAAAGCTCCGGAATATGAGAGCAGGCAGCAATCCTGAAAAGGATAGTATCTGCTGAGAGGGAATCCTCTGTAGCTCAAAGTGCTATCTAATTGAAAACCAGATAGAAATCCCAAATTGAGATATTAGCTTGATATAGCAGGTTAGCTGGAGCAGCTCACAATTTTGCGTCCAAGCATGGCCGCCACATGGAAGTTCCCCCTGTAATCTAATATTTTTAAAATTTTTATAATGATGGTAAATTGATTGCAAAGTGTTTTTTTCCCCTCTAATAATATCCATCACTATTTATATCTACCAATCCTTTTTATTTTGAAAAAACAATACTGAGTTTAAAGGGACAATGTTCTCATTCAAGTAGCTGAAAATAGTTAATTGTTATTACAAGCAGCAGGAACACCATTTTAAATAGTCTGGGCTCTCTCTCCTACTCCTCATTTGGAGGATAATTTCTTGCTGCTGTCTTTTGTTTACATAGTGTTTTTGTAGCATATACAACAGTATTAATACTTTCAGTGTAGGTGGCAGTTTCAATTGCAAAAACAGATATTTCAGATGGCAAAATAAAGGTAAATTAACTATTTGTAAACAATAGAATACACTCCAGCAGGTCAAATGGATCTCTGGGAACACGTTAAAGGGGAGAAAAAATAAAATTTATGATTACCTGATAAATTAATTTCTTTCGTGGAGATGAGAGTTCACAAGCAATTACTTCTGTGAATAAACTCATGGCCACTAGGAGAAGGCAAAGATTTCCAAAGCTCTAAAAGCACTTAATCCTTCTCACCTCTCTGGTATTCAAGTCTGAGGTATAGCAAAGAAAGGAAAAGTAGAAAGGTAGGGAAAAAAAGGGGGGGAAATGATATGCAAACTAGAACTGCCATTAGAAAAAAATAATTAAGCAAAACATGAAAATGGGTGGGTCCTGCAGAATCTCTCCACCATGCATTATTTTATAGTGCATATGTTTCTATTTAAAAAATAAGAATTCTGAAAAAGTTGTTTAAAGACTATGGGCCAGATTACGAGTGACTCGCTAACAGTTAGGCGCAAGCAAAAAGGGGTTTATCACAGGTGTTTGCGTGCATCGAGTTTAACGCTCATATTAAAAGTTGAAAGTAAATGCGAACGCGTAAGCACAACTATCGCATCCTCAGAGCTCTGGTTAACTGTTTAACGAAAAAAATGGGCCCCAAAACACATTAAAAATACATTGCAAAGTAGATTTTCCAGTCTTAATAGCAATATCTAATCAAATTATTTAAAAAAAATTGTGCACAAAGACATTTATTAGGGCTCAAAGATATGAAGTCTCTGGTGTTAGGAAAAAAAAGGCAGGCAAAGTGCTTTAACATAGAGATACATACATATACATGTCTAAAGATATATACTGTATATATATATATATATATATATATATATATTTATACAGTGCTCAACATAAATCAGTATACCCCAACGGATTTCCCAGAAAACCTGTACTTACCTTTCAGAAACAATGTATTGTATGGGACTCTATACTACAATTAGACATGTGCGATTCGGTTCGGTCTGAAAGAAATTCGGACGAATTTTGCCAAATTCGGAATTCGGATCGATTCGTTTTTCCGAATTGCGGCAATGCCGAATCTACCAAAAAAATCCGAATCGATTCAAATTTATTTGGATGGATTCGGATGGCCATGTATTACACTAGTATTGTACAGTATACTAGTGTAATACACAGCACATCCCACTTAACAGTGCCGAAATTCCGAAAATCCGAATTGATTCGAACCGAATCGAACTGAACCAAACCGAATTTCACACGAATCTGAAAGAATCCAAATGAATCCGAAACAAATTCATTCGATTTCTTCCGAATTCGAATCGATCCGAACCGAAAATTCGAATCGGTCCGAACCGAATTTTTCGCGGTTGCACATGTCTAACTACAATATACTACAAAATACTACAAAAGGCCCTTTTAAGGGCTGGTAAGGTAATAGAGCTGTTAATAAGTATAATAGGGTAGGGCATTTTTTTTATTTGGGGGGGCTTTGTTATTTTATTAGGGGGCATAGAGTAGGTGTAATTAGCTTAAAAATCTTTTTTTATTTTTTGTAACTTAGTTTTTTTTATTTTTTGTACTTTAGTTAGTTTATTTAATTGTATTTAATTGTAGGTATTTGTAGTTAATTAATTTAATTTATTTAATGATAGTGTAGTGTTAGGTTTAATTGTAACTTAGGTTAGGATTTATTTTACAGGTAATTTTGTATTTATTTTAGCTAGGTAGTTATTAAATAGTTAATAACTATTTAATAGCTATTCTACCTAATTAAAATAAATACAAAGTTACCTGTAAAATAAATATAAATCCTAAGATAGCTACAATGTAATTATTAATTACATTGTAGCTATCTTAGGGTTTATTATACAGGTAAGTATTTAGTTTTAAATAGGAATAATTTATTTAATGATAGTGTAGAGTTAGGTGTAATTGTAACTTAGGTTAGTTTTTATTTTACAGGTAAATTTGTCTTTATTTTAACTAGGTAGCTAATAAATACTTAATACATATTTAATAGCTATTGTGCCTAGTTAAAATAAATTGAAATTTGCCTGTAAAATAAAAATAAATCCTAAAATAGCTACAATGTAATTATTAGTTATATTGTAGCTATATTAGGGTTTATTTGATAGGTAAGTATTTATTTTTAAATAGGATTAATTTAGTTAATAATAGTAATTTTATTTAAATTTATTAAAATAATATTTAAGTTTAGGGGGGTGTTAGGGTTAGGGTTAGACTTAGGTTTAGGGGTTAATTAGTTTAATATAGATGGCGGTGGTATAGGGGGGGCAGGATAGGGGTTAATAAATTTATTATAGGTGGCAACGGTGTGGGGGGGCCAGATTAGGGGTTAATAAGTTTAATATAGGTTGCGGCGGGGTCTGGGAGCAGCGGTTTAGGGGTTAAACAATTTATTTAGTTGCGGCGGGGTACGGGATCGGCAGGAGAGGGGTTAATAAATTTATTATAGGTGGCGGCGGTATAGGGGGGGCAGGATAGGGGTTAATAGGTATTATGTAGGTGGCGGCGGGGTCCGGGAGCGGCGGTTTAGGGGTTAATACATTTATTATAGTTGCGGCGGGGTCCGGGCGCAGCGGTTTAGGGGTTAATAAGTTTATTAGAGTGGCGGTGGGCTCCGGGAGCGGTGGTTTAGGGGGTAATACATGTATTTAGTTGCGGTTGTGTAGGGGGGGGCAGATTAGGGGTGTTTAGACTCGGGGTACATGTTAGGGTGTTAGGTGTAGACAGCTCCCATAGGAATCAATGGAATGTCAGGAAGCAGCGAACATAAACTTTCGCTATGGTCAGACTCCCATTGATTCCTATGGGATCCGCCGCCTCCATGGCGGCGGATTGAAAACCAGGTACGCTGGGCTGGAAAAGTGCCGAGCGTACCTGCTAGTCATTTGATAACTAGCAAAAGTAGTCAGATTGTGCCGAACTTGCGTTCGGAACATCTGGAGTGATGTAAGAATCGATCTGTGTCGGACTGAGTCCGGCGGATCGAAGCTTACGTCACTATATTCTACTTTTGCTTGGCAGCAGGGCTTGATAACTTAGGCGAATCAGCCTCGCCACAAATACGCTGCAGAATTCCAGCGTATTTGAGGTTGACAGCTTGATAACTAGAGGCCTAAGAGTGTGTTACTTACCAAAGAAAACCCCTTCCCATGTAATGTTGTTAGCAATTGCACCACATGGAAGAGAAATGTCACAAGGCCAGACAAAAGAAAATCATTTCTTTACACAAGAAAGGTGAAGGCTACAAGAAGATCAGCAAAGCTTTACTTATAAGTCAGAATACTGTAGCAAAAGTGATACAAAAATGTTATAAAGATGGAACTGCAACCATCTCACAGAGCCGTCCAGGCTGTCCACTGAAGTTAACACCATGACAGGAGAGTTTTGTGATGAGAAGGGTTGAAGAAAATTGCCATGCAAGTTCGCTGCTGTTAGCTAAACAAGTAGAAAGCCAAACTTGGGTAATTGTTTCCCGTGACACAATATGGTGTACACTGCAGAGGAATGGCATGCATGGGTGTCGTCCAAGAAAGACGCCTCTCCAATAGCCCATGCACAAAAAAGCCAGCTTAGAATTTGCCAGGACACATGCTGAAAAAGAAGAAGACTACTGGGACTCTTTACTCTGGAGTAATGAGACCAAGATAAATGTTTTTGGAACTGATGGCTTCAAAACTGTATGGTGTCGCAAAAGTGAGGAGTACAATGAAAAATGTCTCCTGATCTGAACCCTATTGAACACCTATGGGAAATTCTGAAGGGACAAGTTGAGCATCACTCTCCATCCAGCATCCACGATCTAAAAGAGGTTGTCATTGAAGAATGGAAAAAGATATCTGTTGCAATATGTCGCCAACTTGTTCATTCCATGCCTAGAAGACTTGGTGCTGTCCTTACAAATCATGGAGGTCATACAAAATACTAGATGTAATAGTTTTTGTTGTGGGTTGTATTCATTTGTGCATCACATACTTTGAGTAAACCTGAAGATTTTGTAATCTAAGTTATAGTATTAACCTTACTTCCATGTAATGAGCTAAACAAATGTTCTATAAAACTCAGTTTTGTCAAAATTCTGGAAATTGTTCTTATGTTAATTGAGATATTGATTAAATTCTTACTTTTCAAAAGGGGTGTAATCATTTATGCTGGGTGCTGTATATACCATTTGCTGGTGACTCTTCCTCTCCACTGACTCTGTCTGTTGGAGTACCTCAAGGATATTTTCTGGGTCCTCTACTCTTCTCCATTTATACTTATTCACTGGGTAAACTTGTCAACACTTATAGCTTCAAATATCACCTCTATTCTGATGACACCCAGATCTACCTCTCCACCCTTGCTCTCTCTCCCTTTGTTCTTTCTCATGTCAGCGACTGCTTATCTGGTATTTCTTCCTGGATGGCCTCTCACCACCTAATTCCCCCCTCAAGCTCTACGCCGACTTCTGACTTTTCTATCCCTGTCAATGGCATCACCATTTTCCCATCTCCCCAAGTCAGCTGCCTCAGAGTTACACTTGACTTAAATCTATCCTTCATCCTCCACATCCATTCGCTTTCTGCATCCTGCCAACACTGCCTACATAATATTTGCAAGATTCACCCTTTTCTGAGCGCTAACACCACAAAGCAAATAATCCACTCCATTTCCTGACTTGACTACAGCAATAACTTACTTACTGGCCTTCCTCTTTCCCACCTCTCCCCCAATTAATCCATCCTAAATGCCTCTGCCAGGCTAATCCACCTTTCATGTCACTCTGTATCTGCTGTACCTCTCTGCAAGTCCCTTCATTGGTTTCCCATTCACAGCAGAATTAAATTAAAAATTCTCACCCTTACATACAAAGCTCTCACCAACGCCGCTCTCCACTACCTATTCTCTCTAATAAACAAGTATACTCCAGCCCGTCCACTAAGATCCAACAATGACCTGCTCCTTGCATCTTCAACTATCACCTCTTCCCATGCTAGACTGCAGGACTTCTGTCGTGCAGCACCTACCCTCTGGAACACTCTCCCTCATGCTGTCAGGCTTTGCCCTAATCTTTCTTCCTTTAAATGCTCCCTGAATACTTTTTTTGTTCAGAGAAGCCTACCACCCAACTCAATAATAAATTAATTTCACTTACCTAACATTTCCCTCATCTAAATCTGCATTAACATCTTTCTCAATCTTGCAATCCTCAGCTCCTGTTTCTCAACCTCCTACAGTTCTAGATTGTAAGTTCCCACAGGAAAAGGGCCCTCAATTCCTTCTGTATGTGTTTGTAAAATCTTGTCCTGTCTCTTACAAATTTTATATCATTGTTTTATTTAAATGAATTGCACCCTGTGGAATATGTTGGCGCTTCATAAATAAAGTATACTAATAATAAAATAATAATAATATATAATATATACAGACCGCATTCATTGGGTTTCAGACAAACTTCAATACTTCTTTATTCTGGTGACTTTTTTTTTTCTGGTGACCACATAAATATATATGTATATAAGCATATACATACAGTATATATTTACAGGAAACACACACTTCCTATAGATCACAATGTAAAGGCAATTTTCAGTGCCGTTTTTTTCTAACACCCCACTTGTTATGGCTGGTTATTAATTGCGTGCCCACAACCAGGCGAATTTGCCAGTTTGCGGGTGTGTGATAAATTATCTTTCCACTTGTAATCTAGCCCTTAGATAGCTGATGCCCATACATAAAAGTTGCTTACTTTTTTATTTTATTTACTCCTACCTTTTTTTAAATTATATTTTAAAATAAACTGCTTACCGTCTGTGTGATGTAGAGAGCGGTCCCATCCGCTGTCTACATAGGCATCCAGGCATGCTCCCGAGTAAGTAAAGCGTGCGCATGTGCTAATGTTTGCTCTCTGGTCCAATGAAAACAATGAATCACAAGATTTGTTGTTTACTGCTGGAGCAAAGAGTGGTGTATTATTTAGATAATAGTAAAAAATTACTTGACCTTGTTCCAACTAGAATTAAATTTTCAGGAAGATCTGTAAGACTCAGGTTACTGTAAAGAGGAGGACATTTTTAGGTTCCTAGCATTACAAAAGGAACAAAAAATGATTATATTTTTTTATTTTTCCCTTAGATATGATATCCTGAGGGAGAAAAACTCTTTTTCCACCTGGCACAATGAAAATGATAGCATCAAGATGAGGTCCAAAAATATCTTCCCTTGAAAAGTAGAGGTGAAATATATCTCTAGAGACCAAGTTTTCTGACTATGAGCTAGTGCTGGTGCAATACTTGTACTATGTTAATTAAGTACAGTGTATGCGTATACTGTCCACTCGCAGCGAGGTCCAGCGGACATGATTCACGGTAGTGAATCATGTCTGCCCGACCTTTAATAAATGGAGCCTTATGACTTAAACCGAAAATTCCTTCTGACCAGCAATGCTAAAACCATTATTCTTAGCATAAATTTAAATTATGTCAAAAAGGCAACATAAATAAGTACAATAGACAACTTTATAAGATTCCAACATTTTAGCAAATCTTCAACCACAGAGTTGTATAAGATTTGCTCAGATAAATTGTAAAATAAAAAAAGCAGGTGCCTTGCTTGCAACGAAAGGCCTTTCTTTGATGAAAGGATACCAAATTACTGTCCATATAATTCCAGAAATATATACTATCCCCTAAGGGAATAGTAGTGTGTTTAGCTAAAAACAAAAAAGCACTATCCACCATTGGAATAGTTTCTCAAAGGTCTACAGCTGGTAAAAGAAAAATAAAACATCCTATTAACTTTAGCATATAACATAAATGAGAAGACCAAGCTTGGTGCAGTCTCTAAAATGTGTTGAAATAATAGGCTCAGGAACAGGAACAGGAACTAAATTCTGGATTTAACAGAGGGTAGAACAATCAATATGATTTAATTTGAAGATTTGTACTCAGATGATTTAAGGTCTTAGACACCAAAAGTACATGAAACTTCCTTAAGCAAGAATGTTGCTTTCAAGCTTAAACCTGAAGGAGGTAGACTCTCTGGGGTCAATTTATCAAGCTCCGTACACTTACACCCATAAACTAAACTATTAACCCCTAAACCGCCATCCCCCAACATCATAAACTATCTAAATAAAGTGTTAACCCATAAACCGCTATCCCCCACATCACAAACTATCTAAATAAATTATTAACCCCTAAACTGCCATCCCCCCACATCACAAACTAAATAAAGTAAGTAACCTAAGCTTACTCTAAAAAAAAAGAAACTAACATTTAAACACAAAAAAACAACCTACCATTACAAAAAAATAACAAAAACATAATTACCAAAAAAAATTCCTTCTCTAATACCCCCACAAAACACCCCAAAATAAAAAAAAAACTGTTCTACAAATAAACTACCAATAGCCCTTAAAATGGCCTTTTGTAGGACATTGCCCTAAAGCTAACAGCTCTTGTGCATAAAATACAACAATTAACGCCTTAAATTACAAAAGAAAAAAAAAAATAACTAAAAAAACCTAAACTTCCCATTTCCCCCCGTTAAAGGCATTTGGATGGTTATTGCCCATAAAAGGGTATTTAGCTCTTTTTCTGTCCATAAAAATAAAAAAACCTAATCTTAAAAAAATAACACCCCAACACCTTACTCTAACCCCAAAACCCTGGGACTTTATCTTCATCCATTACGGTCAATCTTCTTTCATTTTCATCCCTGCTGCGGTACATCTTCTATCTTCATCCCGATGGTGGCGGCAAAGGTGAACAGCGATGGTGGCGGCGACATCGGCCCTCATCTTCAGCCCAGCTACACGGAGCTCCCTCTTCATGCAATCTACAGCCGTGCACTGAAGATTGATTGCAAGGTAACCCTTTTATATAGGGGTACCCTTGCATTCTTATTGGCTGATTTGATTCTTCAAATTCAAATCAGCCATTAGGATGAAATCTTTTTGTAATGTTAGGGGTTAATTGTTAATTGTTTTATCTTAAGCAAAAGAGCTGTGAGCTTTAGGGCAATGCCCTACAATAGGTGTTTTTTTATTTTGGGGTGGTTTTTTTGGGGAGTATTAGAATATGATTTTTTTTTATTTTTAGTAATTGTGTTTGTTATTTTTGTAAGGGTAGCTTTTGTTATTTTTGTAATGGTAGTTTTTTGTGTGTAAATGTTTTTTTTTATTTTTGTAAAGGCAAGGGTTTTTTTGTGTTGGTAATATAAGGTTTTTTATTTGTTGTCATTTTTTTAATAGATTTATTAAAAAAATCTGTAGTAATAGATTTTTTTAAGGTTGGTTTAAATTTTAATTTCATTTTACAGGTAGATTTTAATTTTTTTAAGGTAGTTAGTATAGCTTTTATTAAATGTATGGGTATTTTAATTAGGGTAAAGTTAGGGGGTGTTAGGTTAGTTGTTAGTTTATTACTTTGCGATGTGGGGATAGCAGTTAAGGGGTTAGTAGTTTATTTATGTACTTTGCAATGTAGGGATGGCGGTTTATGGGTTAATAATTTATTTAGAAAGTTTGCGATGTGGGGGTTAGCGGTTTATGGGGTTAATAGTTTATTTATGTACTTTGTGATGTGGGGGATGGCGGTTTAGGGGTTAATAGTTTATTTTTGTACTTTGCAATGTGGGGGGGGGGTGGTTTAGGGGTTAATAGTTTTTAGGTGCTTATGGTAGGGTGTTAGTTCTTTTTGTCATTTTCGCAAGTATGGAGTTTTCTTTTCAACTTTTCTTTTCTCCATTGATTTCTATAGGAGAACACATGCCTGCTCACGCCAAAACTCTGCTAGCGATGTTTGCGATTCTTGGGCTACTGCTAGCAAAAAAACTTCAACGGATCCTGAGAATCGCAAAAAAAACATATTGCTAGCTCTGTTTTTGCTAATGGTTAATTTAGATTTGCTGTGCGACTTGTAGTCTGTCCCATTGTACATACAGAGCACTTCCATTCCATTGAAAGCTACAGAAGACAAGCAAATGAAGACAAATAGGCCAAAAATTATACAACTTAACGCCTAGATTTAGAGTTTTGTCGGTAAAGACCTGCGGTGCTAACGCTCCCTTTTTTTCCAGCGCACCCTTAAGACAACGCTGGTATTTAGAGTTGTCTGAATGGCTGCATTAGCCTCAGAAAAGGGAGCGTTGAGCATAATTTAGCTCCACTTCAACCCTCAATACCAGCGCTGCTTACGGTAGTGGTAAGATGGAAAAACGTGCTCGTGCACGATATCCCAATAGGAAACAATGGGGCTGAGCTGGCTGAAAAAAAAACTAACACCTGCAAAAAAGCAGCGTTCAGCTCCTAATGCAGCCCCATTGTTTCCTATGGGGAAACACTCTCTAAGTCTACACCTAACACCCTAACATGAACCCTGAGTCTAAACACCCCTAACCTTACACTTATTAACCCCTAATCTGCCGACCCCGCTGTCGCTGACACCTACATTTTATTATTAACCCATAATCTGCCGCTCCGGACACCGCCGCAGCCTATATTATCCCTATGAACCCCTAATCTGCTGCCTCTAACATCGCTGACACCTATATTATATTTATTACCCCCTAATCTGCTCCCCCCAATGTTGCCGCCACCCACCTACACTTATTAACCCCTAATCTGCCGACCAGACCTCGCCGCCACTATAATAAATGTATTAACCCCTAAACCGCCGCACTCCCGCCTCGCAAACACTATAATAAATTGTATTAACCCCTAATCTGCCCTCCCTAACATCGCCACCACCTACTTACAATTATTAACCCCTAATCTCACGCCCCCAATGTCGCCGCTACTATAATAAAATTATTAACCCCTAAACCTAAGTCTAACCCTAACCCTAACCATGATCGGAACAGCCAATAGAATGTGAGGTCAATCCGATTGGCTGATTGGATCAGCCAATCGGATTGAACTTCAATCTGATTGGCTGATTGAATCAGCCAATCAGATTTTTCCTACCTTAATTCCGATTGGCTGATAGAATCCTATCAGCCAATCGGAATTCGAGGGACGCCATCTTGGATGACGTCCCTTAAAGGAACCTTCATTCGTCGTTAGTCCATCGGTTGAAGAGGATGGCTCCGCGTCGGATGGATGGAAGATGGCTCCGCTCCGCTCCAGATGGATGAAGATAGAAGATGCCGCTTGGATGAACACTTCAATCGGATGGAAGACCTCTTCTGCCCCGTTTGGATGAAGACTTCTACCGGATGGAGGACCTCTTCTTGCTCCGCTTGGATGAAGAATTCGGCTTGGCTGGGTGAAGACGACTCAAGGTAGGGAGATCTTCATGGGGTTAGTGTTAGTTTAATTTAAGGGGGGTTTGGGTGGGTTAGAGTAGGGGTATGCGAGTGGTGGGTTTTAATGTTGGGGGGGTTGTATTTTTTAAACAGGTAAAAGAGCTGATTACTTTGGGGCAATGCCCTGCAAAAAACCCTTTTAAGGGCTGGTAAAAGAGCTGATTACTTTGTAATTTAGAATAGGGTAGGGAATTTTATTATTTTGGGGGGCTTTTTTATTTTATTAGGGGGCTTAGATTAGGTGTAATTAGTTTAAACTTCTTGTAAAAAATTTTTGGTATTATAGATTAGTTTATTTAATTGTATTTTAGTTTAGCTAATTGTAGGTAATTTATTTAATTAATTTATTGATGGTGTAGTGTTAGGTGTATTTATAACTTAGGTTAGGATTTATTTTACAGGTAATTTTGTAATTATTTTAACTAGGTAGCTATTAAATAGTTAATAACTATTTAATAACTATTGTACCTAGTTAAAATAAATACAAACTTGCCTGTAAAATAAAAATAAACCCTAAGCTAGCTACAATGTAACTATTAGTTATATTGTAGCTATATTAGGGTTTATTTTATATGTAAGTATTTTGTTTTAAATAGGATTAATTTATTTAATTCTAGTAAATTTAGTTTGTTTTATTTAAATTATATTTAAGTTAGGGGGTGTTAGGGTTAGTGTTAGACTTAGGTTTAGGGGTTAATAACTTTATTATAGTAGCAGCGATGTTGGGGCAGGAGATTAGGGGTTACTAATTGTAGGTAGGTGGCGGCGATGTTAGGGAGGGCAGATTAGGGGTTAATACAATTTATTATAGTGTTTGCAAAGCGGGAGTGCGGCAGTTTAGGGGTTAATAAATTTATTATAGTGACGGCGAGGTCCGGTCGGCAGATTAGGGGTTAATAAGTGTAGGTAGGTGGCGGCGACGTGGGGGGGGGCAGATTAAGTGGTAATAAATATAATATAGGTGTCGGCGATGTTAGGGGCAGCAGATTAGAGGTTCATAGCTATAATGTAGGTTGCGGCAGTGTCCGGAGCGGCAGATTAGGGGTTAAAAAAATGTATTATAGTGTTTTTCGATGTGGGGGGGGGGGGCTCGGTTTAAGGGTTCATAGGTAGTTTATGGGTGTTAGTGTACTTTATAGCACAGTAGTTTAGAGCTTTATGTTCCCGTGTTAGCCCATAAAACTCTTAACTACTGACTTTTTTTGACGGTAGGAGTCTTGTCGGTAAAAGCTCTACCGCTCACTTCTTCCAAGACTCGTAATACCAGTTTTAGGCAAATCCCATAGAAAAGATAGGATACGCAATTGACATAAGGGGATCTGCGGTAGCCTCGAGTCGCGGAAAGAAAGTGAGCGGTAGACCCTTTCCTGCCTGACTCTAAATACCAGCGGGCGTTAAAAAGCAGCATTAGGACCCCTTAACGCTGCTTTTGACGGCTAACGCCAAACTCATCTAGGCGATAGTGTATATTGAGAGAAAGTAAAAATTTAGCGCACGACTCTGTAGAGTGGCGGGAAAATAATTTAAAGCTTGCACTGTCAGATAGAGTTAAGTAATGATGATATAGGGCCAAATTACGAGTGGAGCGTTAAGAGTTGCGTGCGAGCGATAAGGGGTATATTGCAGGTGTTTGCACGCATCAGGTTTTTAACTCATATCACAAGTTGAAAGTAAACATAATTGCTTGAGTGCAATTCAAGTTAATACTCGTTGGTTTAGCGAGACCTCAGAGCTCTGGTTAACTGTTCTGCAAAACAAAAAAGTGGCACAAAACACATTAGTGGCGTTGCATGGATTGTCAGCGCCCAGGGCAAGTATTGCGCCCCCTAACTCATTAGCACTGACTGAGTCTCTTCCACCAGTACAGTAGGGATTGACTATAGTACCTCACTGTACCACCTCACTATAGTACCTCACTGTACCACCTCTATATTGTACCTCACTGTACCACCTCACTATTGTACCCCCCAGCCCCCCAATTCAGAATTTCTCAGTGCTCTGATTATGAAATAGTTGAAAATGTTATCACAAAAAGTATGTGAGAAAAAAAATACACATATAAATAAAAAAGACAAGATGAACCTTGCATGTATAAATATATAACCATCTTATAGCTATAACGTATGGGAGTCTGCACAATATAATAATTGGATACTTGTATATCAGTGCTGACTCGCAGCACTGATAACAAGTATTATTATTACCCAACTTAATGGTACTCATTTTATATCGACCTCGGAAGGATGAAAGACTGAGTCCGACCTTATTGGATGTGGGTTGTCACAGATCTCTGTAACAGTGCATTAGCACGATGAGCTATCTGTCCAGCCTGAAAATATAAAGAGTTTGCACAATATAGAGTTTGGGAGTCTGCACAATATAAAGTTTGGGAGTCTGCACAAGGAGTCAGCACAATATAAAGTTTGAGAGTCTGCACAATATAGAGTATGGGAGTCTGCACAATATAAAGTATGGGAGTCTGCACAATATAAAGTATAGGGGTCTGCACAATATAGAGTATAGGAGTCTTCACAATATAGAGTTTGGGAGTCTGTACAATATAGCGTTTGTGAGTCTGCACAATATAACGTTTAGGGGTCTGCACAATATAAAGTTTGGGAGTCTGCACAATATAAAGTTTGGGAGTCAGTACAATATAGAGTTTGGGAGTCTGCACAATATAGAGTTTGGGAGTCTACACAATATAGAGTTTGGGAGTCAGTACAATATAGAGTTTAGGAGTCGATGAGCTATCTGTACAGCCTGAAAGTATAAAGTATGGGAGTTTGCACAATATAAAGTATGGGAGTCTGCACAATATAGAGTATGGGAATCTGCACAATATAGAGTATTGGAGTCTGCACAATATAGAGTTTGGGAGTCTGTACAATATAGAGTTTGGGAGTCTGCACAATCTAAAGCTTGGAAATCTGCACAATATAGAGTATGGGAGTCTGCAAAATATAAAGTATGGGAGTCTGCACAATATAAAGTATAGGAGTCTGCAAAATATAGAGTATAGGAGTCTGCACAAAATAGAGTTTGGGAGTCTGCACAATATAGAGTTTGTGAGTCTGAAAAAATATTAAGTTTAGCGGTCTGAAAAATATAAGGTTTGGGAGTCTGCACAATATAAAGTTTGGGAGTCTGTACAATATAGAGTTTGGGAGTCTGCATAATATAGAGTTTGGGAGTCTGTACAATATAAAGTTTGGGAGTCTGTACAATATAGAGTTTGGGAGTCTGCATAATATAGAGTTTGGGAGTCTGTACAATATAGCGTTTGTGAGTCTGCACAATATAACGTTTAGGGGTCTGCACAATATAAAGTTTGGGAGTCTGCACAATATAGAGTTTGGGAGTCTACACAATATAGAGTTTGGGAGTCTGTACAATATAGCGTTTGTGAATCTGCACAATATAACGTTTAGGGGTCTGCACAATATAAAGTTTGGGAGTCTGCACAATATAAAGTTTGGGAGTCAGTACAATATAGAGTTTGGGAGTCCGCACAATATAGAGTTTGGGAGTCTACACAATATAGAGTTTAGGAGTCGATGAGCTATCTGTACAGCCTGAAAGTATAAAGTATGGGAGTTTGCACAATATAAAGTATAGGAATCTGCACAATATAGAGTATGGGAATCTGCACAATATAGAGTATTGGAGTCTGCACAATATAGAGTTTGGGAGTCTGTACAATATAGAGTTTGGGAGTCTGCACAATATAAAGCTTGGAAATCTGCACAATATAGAGTATGGGAGTCTGCACAATATAAAGTATGGGAGTCTGCACAATATAAAGTATAGGAGTCTGCAAAATATAGAGTATAGGAGTCTGCAACAAAATAGAGTTGGGGAGTCGCACAATATAGAGTTTGTGAGTCTGAAAAAATATAAAGTTTAGGGGTCTGAAAAATATAAGGTTTGGGATTCTGCACAATATAAAGTTTGGGAGTCTGTACAATATAGAGTTTGGGAGTCTGCATAATATAGAGTTTGGGAGTCTGTACAATATAGCGCTTGTGAGTCTGCACAATATAACGTTAGGGGTCTGCACAATATAAAGTTTGGGAGTCTGCACAATATAAAGGTTTGGGAGTCTGTACAATATAGAGTTTGGGAGTCTGCACAATATAGAGTTTGGGAGTCTGCACAATATAGAGTTTTGGGAGTCAGTACAATATAGAGTTTAGGAGTCGATGAGCTATCTGTACAGCCTGAAAGTATAAAGTCTGGGAGTCTGTACAATATAGAGTTTGGGAGTCTGCACAATATAAAGCTTGGAAATCTGCACAATATAGAGTATGGGAGTCTGCACAATATAAAGTATGGGAGTCTGCACAATATAAAGTATGGGAGTCTGCCACAATATAAAGTTTAGGAGTCTGCACAAAATAGAGTTTGGGAGTCTGCACAATATAAAAGTTTAGGGGTCTGCAACAATATAAAGTTTGGGAGTTCTGCACAATATAAAGTTTGGGAGTCTGTACAATATAGAGTTTGGGAGTCTGCATAATATAGAGTTTGGGAGTTCTGCACAATATAGAGTTTGGGAGTCAGTACACTATAGAGTTTTAGGAGGTCTGGCACAATATATAGTTTGGGAGTCTGCACAATATAAAGTATGGGAGTCAAACACTTGCTACCACACAGTAAAATTTAGTGGATGTTCCATCATGCTGTTGGGTTGTGTGGCCAGTGGTCGGTACTAGGGAATCTTGTTAAAGTTGAAGGTCTCATGGATTCCACTCAATATCAGCAGATACTTGAGAATAATGTTTGAGGAATCATTCACAAAGTTGAAGTTATCCTGGGACTAGATATTTCAACAAGACAACCGACCCAAAACACTGCTCAAAATCTACTGCTGGCATTTATGGCAGAGGAACAAGTACAATGTTCTAGAATGGCCACCCCAGTCCCCAGACATGAATACCATTGAAAATCTGTTGGGTGATTTGAAGCAGGCTGACCCATGCTCGGCAACCATCAAAACCTAATTGAAACTATAGATGTTTTGCAAGGAGGAATGTCCAAAATATACCTTCATCCAGAATCCAGACACTCATTACAGGATATAGAAGCATCTAGAGGTTGTTATTTCTGCTAAAGGAGGCTCTACTAAATATAGATGCAATATTTCTGTTGGGGGTGAACCTTGCATGTATACATATATATTAACCATATTATAGCTATAAAGTATGGGAGTCTGCACAATATAATAATTGTATACTTGTATAGTGCACAACCTCAAACTTAATCGACTAGCGGAACTGATAACAGGTATTATTATTACCCAACTTAATGGTACTCATCTTTATCAACCTCGGAAAGCTGAAAGGCTGTGTGGACCTTGCTGGGATCTCTGTAACAGTGCAATAGCACAATGAGCTATCTGTCCTGCCTGAAAGTATAAAGAGTTTGCACAATATAGAGTTTGGGAGTCTGCACAATATAAAGTTTGGGAGTCTGCACAATACACAGTATAGAGAGTCTGCACAATATAGAGTGGTAGGAGTATGTACAATATAGAGTTCGGGAGTCTGCAACAATATAGAGTTTGTGAGTCTGCACAATATAAAGTTTAGGGGGTCCTGCACAATATAAAGTTTGGGAGTCTGCACAATATAAAGTTTGGGAGTCTGTACAATATAGAGTTTGGGGAGTCTGCATAATATAGAGTTTGGGAGTCTGCACAATATATAGTTTGGGAGTCTGCACAATACAAAGTATGAGAGTCTGCACAATATAAAGTATAGGAGTCTGTACAATATAGAGTTTGGGAGTCCTGCACAGTATAGAGTTTGGGAGTCTGCACAATATAGATGGGATTCTGTACAATATAGAGTTTGGGAGTCTGCACAATATAAAGTTTAGGGATCTGCAAAATATAAGTTTGGGAGTCTGCACAATATAAAGTTTGGTAGTCTGTACAATATAGAGTTTGGGAGTCTGCACAATATAGAGTTTGGGAGTCAGTACACTGCAGTTATGCTAATAATAATACTATCTAATAAAAATTATTCCAAAAAAATATTGCACAAAAATGTTATATGGGCTGAAATATATGAGGTCTCAGGTGTCAGAAGTAAAGTCTGCAAAGGATTTAAGTATAGAGATACATACATATAATACACTCTGAAATTGATATGTATGTATATATATATATAATATAAATATATATATATATATAATATATATAATATATATATTATGTGTGTGTGTGGTGTGTGTGTGTACATATGTATTTATCTATTTATATGTTATTTACAGACATCGCTATATTGTGTCCAAAGGAGTTAACAGTGTTGCTGATATAAGTGCAATTCTACAAGGGAGTCAAGATATAAGAACACCTCTGTTATAATTAATTTAACTTTAAATAGGATACAATGAGTTAAGCGTGAGGTTGTAGTGAACCAAGACCCTAAACATGTTTCACTGCTTGTCGGGCTTTGTCAAAGAGTCAAGTGGCGAAACGTGTTAGGGTCTAGGGAACTCCTGTGTTTTAGGGCATTCTGGGGTCTCGAGTAGCGTGCTCCTATATTCTTTTTGCTCATTTCTTGTATGCAAGTCGGAATTATAACCACACCTAATTGTAGTATGTGTTACACATACGGTACTTATTTGAGTAATTGTTTTGAGAGTGAACTACACCTCACGTTAACCTCATTGTATACTATTTAAAGTTAAATTAATTATAACGGAGGTGTTCTTATATCTTGACTCCCTTGTAGATTGCACTTATATCAGCAACACTGTTAACTCCTTTTTGCATAGTTAGCGTAATTTTGATTACAGCAATGTTAGCATACATCACAGAGGCAATTACATCCACAGTCTAATCATTAGCCATTTTGCCATTTAATAGCTACATGATATCAATAATATCATCAGATACAGTGTATATCCTATATGAACAATTCATTTTGTGTACCGTGTGTATTATCTTGGGAAATTAACACCCTTACAGAATTGAGCAGTTAGGATACATTCACCCATCCATTTTATGGACCAGGTGGTTAATGATTTCAGCGGAGCTTTGAATTTAAGCATTGGTTGCGTCATCTTGTATATGCCCATAATTATATAACACATATTATACCAATATTGCTGATATCAGCATATATCATATGTGTGTCATATCGACCTTACAAGCCGATTTGAATTTATGCTATTATTTTGGTATATGCTAATTACCTCCTACTGAAGCACCCATATGCATACTTTCATTATACTGCTAATACTATATTTACTAACATCATATTAGCAGTCATAAATTCATTAGCCAGCCCCTCAAAACATAATAGAGGGTAATTTATTGCCTTGACATACAACCAGCACACTGTCGAATGAGCAATATCATTGAGACATAAATTATTATCACGCCTCTCTCCACCCCCATCGCAATTGTTAAGTCATAGCCCTGTTTTAATTGATCTTAATAAAGGTTATATTTTATTTGTTTTTTGTACCTGGTTGCACCATTAGGAGACTGTTTCCCTTTGAGTTAAATGTATAATTTAAATTATTCTATTGGACTCCGGAGTGCTATCAGTGTATACTGTGGAGGATGCTATTCCTCTGGGTTCTTGTTTGTTACTATTAATATACACAGCACCATCCTATGAATCCACTGTAATCACTAGGTGGAATTCAATTATTGGCAGCAGTCCTAATATATATGAAGTAGTGCCATTGGCTTCTCCTTCTCTTAATGGTCAAAAACAGCCCACAGACCACCTCCAAAGACCTACAACATCATCTTGCTGCAGATGGTGTCACTGTGCATCGTTCAACAATTCAGCGCACTTTGCACAAGGAGAAGCTGTATGGGAGAGTGATGCGAAAGAAGCCTTTTCTGAACACACACCACAAGCAGAGTTGCTTGAGGTATGCAATGCACATTTGGAAAAGCCAGCTTAATTTTGGAAGAAGGTGCTGTGGACTGATGAAACAAAGATTGAGTTATTTGGTCATAACAAGGGGCGTTATGCATGGTGGCAAAAGAACACAGCGTTCCAAGACAAACACTGTTAAAGTTGAGGGTCGCATGGATTCCACTCAATATCAGCAGATACTTGAGAATAATGTTGAGGAATCAGTCACAAAGTTGAAGCTACACCGGGGCAGGATATTTCAACAAGACAACAGCCAAAAACACTGTTTAAAATCTACTCTGGCATTTATGCAGAGGAACAAGTACAATGTTCTAGATTGGCCCATCCCAGTCCCCAGACTTGAATACCCTTGAAAATCTGTGGGGTGATTTGAAGCGGGCTGTCCATGCTCGGCAACCATCAAACCTAACTGAACTATAGATGTTTTGCAAGGAGGAAATGGTCCCAAAATACCTTCATTCCAGAATCCAGACACTCATTACAGGCTATAGAAGCATCTATAGGCTGTTATTTCTGCTAAATGAGGCTCTACTAAATATTGATGCAATATTTCTGTTGGGGTGCCCAAATTTATGCACCTGTCTAATTTCGTTTTGATGGCATAATGCACATTTTCTGTTTAATCCAATAAACCTAATTTCACTACTGAAATAATACTGTGTCCTTCAGTTATTTGATAGATCAAAATGAAATTGCTGATCCAAACACCCAATTATTTATAAATGAAAATCATGGACATTGTCAGGGATGCCTAAACTTTTGCATACAACTGTATATATATATATATATATATATATATATATTATGTATGTATGTATACATTATGTTGTACCATAAAAGCATCAGATATGTATAAAAATATGTATTTATAAATAAATAGATTACATATTCTTCTATGTTAAGAACAATGGATGGTGAAATATTCATATGTGTTAGTGCACATGAGAATATAACGCTCCACTTGTAATCTGGCCCTTAGTGATTTGAAAATGCTATAATAAAAATATATTGCATATTTGTCCCCAAAGTAACCTGTTTATCAAATGATGTCCAGAGAAAGCTTTATAATTCTTAATAAAATATAACTGTGCACAAAATATACTGTGTAATCAAAATATGTGCAAAAACATGTAACTGCTTACAAAAAATCTGTCTGTGCTTACCTGTCACAAAGAGTCCTTTGGCTATTATATACATAAAAGAAAATGTGCCTACTAATAGCCGTGGGCTATGTGAATGTTCCATTCAGTACTGAATAAAACAGCAGATGATTTTGCATTAGGTGTACAACGACAAGGCCAAACAGGAGGAGGCTAAGGACCAAGTCCCTGCGACACCTGTGGCAGGCTGCTGACAAAAACTCTTGCAGGAGGATTTCTTTATACAGCATTAGTACTCCTCTATTCCCCTTTCTTTTATCTTAGCTTTCAAAGGGGAACTAATGGGTTAGGAAATCCCTTCCAGAGACAGCTGGAGTACCTCAATCCTTCCTCTACTACTTTAGAGGCAAAGAGAAGACTGGAATATCAGAGAGGTGAGAGTGATTCAGAGCTCTTTGAGCTTTGGAATCTTCGCCTCCTCCTAGTGGCCAGGAGTTGAATCCCAAGAGAGTAATGGTTTGTCGGCTCTTACCACCTTATTAAAGAAAAATTTATAGCACAATAACACTTTAATGAGAGGAGTCAGGTCAGGTCAGTTTGGAGCTAAGTGGTCCATGGAGGGATTTAGTCATTCTATGACAGAGCTGAGCTATTAGGGGATGGGGTTTGGCCAGGTTTGGCTTGGTAAGGATGAGGTCATACTTAAGGGGATTTGTGTGATCTCAGGTTTTTGTAAGAGAAACTTGGACAAGAAATGTAGAAGAAACAGAACTCAGAAATCAATCTGTCTTGCAAACTGACTGAGAAATTTGCATTTTTGAAGCAGTAGTCGTGTTCACTGTTCCCTCTAAGGTGCGTGAGTATGCACTTGCACAACTTATTTTCGGACAGTACACTACAGGTTTTCATCTAATTAGAAATCCCCCAACAGTGATCTTATAGAGCTGGCGCTTCAATATAGTAACCAAGTTAGTCACATTAGAGCGACCCTGCAGGGGGCACACAGCTGAGTATATAACGTTTCTTTTTGTTTTTGTTTTTTGTACTCCCTGCTATGATTATAGAGACTCATGTTAATCATTAGCTTATTGTGCAAGATCCAAGATGTATATAGGTTCCCCATGAGCACCAGCTGTTATTACACAGAAACCTAAACCTAAAAGAGGGAGCAGGAACTCCTTGGCTGTGAGTGGGATCTTTCTCTAGTTCACCATCACATTAAGTAAAATTGGTTAAAAAAAACATAGCAAATCCATCAATAAGATTGTGTACTCTATACCAGTGTTTCTCAACCGCATCCCTCAAGTACCCCAACAGGTCAGGTTTTCAATATATCTGAACTAAAGCACATGTGAAAAAATCCCCTGGTCAGTAACCATGGTTACTAATTTGCTATTACCCTTTAGCTGATTATTTTACCTGTGCTCTAGTTCAGCTATAATGAAAACCTGGCCTGTTAGTGGGTGCTTGAGGACCGTTGTTGTGAAACACTGTTCTATACCATGCAAACCATGTGTGTCTTCTATCATGATTGATGGCAGTGAATCTATTGTTTGTACTATATTGATAGATTGCAGGAATGTTGTGAGATGGGCCATGAGGCCTCTGTTGATTTTGCTGTTCTGACTGCCAGAACAAAATGCATTATAGCTGACATTTGAGATAACCTAATAATGACTGCATATTAGTGGTTTTGAGACAATGTATACCTATCATGATCTTACTATTGGAAGAGTTATCTTAATAAATTAATTTACAGAGAATTTGCATTTATGAGATGCCACCAGTTTAGCAAAATGGAAAACTAGGGGACTTTACCAGCATGTGTTAGAGAGAAAGAGAATGTGTGTATGTGTGTTTTTGTGTGTGTGTGCGTCTACTTGTGAGAGGGAGAGAGACTAAGAGAGAGTGTATATGTCTAAGTATACGGTGTGTGTGAGAGTATGTGTGTGTGAGAGTGTGAGAGATTTTGGGAATTTCAGAGACTGTGGGGCATATTTATCAATGTGCGAGTGGATATGATAAGAAGTAGCGTATCATGTCAGCCGTTCATCGATAAATGCTGTCAGCATACGCTGTCTGCATTTATCATTTCACCAGCAGTTAGGGTAAACTGCTGGTGCAATGCTTGGCCGCTAGCAGGGGGTGTCAATCAAACTGATCGTATTTGATCGGGTTGAATTCTGTCTGCCGCTTCAGAGCAGGTGGACAAGTTATTTAGACTGCTGCTTCATAACTTCTATTTCTGGTGAGCCTGAAACATACAGAGCTTGATAAATATGCCCCAGAGTGTGTGAGAAAAGTGAGGTAGAATATGGGGTCAATTATCAAGCTCCGTACGGAGCTTGATGCCCTGTGTTTCCGGCAAGCCTTCAGGCTCATGGAAACAGAAGTTATGAAGCAGTGATCTAAAGTCCGCTGATCCATAACCTGTCCGGGTTGATTGACACCCCCTATAACAGCGCCCAATTGGCTAAGCGAAATCTGCAGGGGGTGGCATTGCACCAGCAGTTTACAAGAACTGCATGGTGCCATTGATAAATGCGACAGCGCACTTGCTGTCGGCTTTTATCGATGTGGGGCGGACATGATACGCTACATCGTATACATGTCATCTGCACTATCATAAATTGACCCCTATGTGTGAGCGTTTGTGAGTGTGAGAGTGTTGGTCATGTTCAGTAAATTTTAGCCCTTCATTGATGCTCTAATTCCATCTGCCCATGTGTCTTTTTGGATAAAATTAATTTGTAAAAAAAAAACCTGTTTTTTTTTGGGGGGGGGGGGGGGGGGGAGTGTTATGATAAGAAAAGAAACCTGATGCTTCAAATTAATACTGTTATGCTTTTATTATGACACATATCTTCCTGATTCCTATCTTCTAACATTTATTACAACCAGCTCTACCTAGATTACGAGTTGGCGTTATGAGTGAAAAAGCAGCGTTATGGCCCATAAGCGCTTCATTTTCCCTAACACTGCTATAACAAGTCTTGTCAGTATAGGGTTACCTGCACACCTTTTAGCCAGTCACGTCAACGTCAGTAACGCACTTTTACAAAATGTCCTTTTTCAATGGGACTCCCATAGTGCCGTTATTACGAGTTTTTGCCTGGGAGGCTAAAAAGTGAGCAGACACCCTATACCGACAAGATTCGTACCGCCATCTCAAAGTTAGTAGTTTATGAGTTTTATGTTACTAAGCTGTATCTTAAAACTCATAACTATAAGTGTTACAAAATGCACTAACACCCATAAACTACCTTAAACCGAGGCCCTCCTGCATCGCAAACACTATAATATACATATTAACCCCTAATCTGCTGCTACGGACACACCGCCACTATTCAAATTTATTAACCCCTATTCCTCCGCTCTCTCCAACATCACCCTCCATTATTCAAATTTATTAAACCCTATTCCTCCGCTCCCCCAAACATCATCGCCAGTATAATAAAACTATTAACCCCTAAAACCTCTGCCCTCCTACATCACAAACACTATTTAAATATTATTAACCCTAATCTGCTGTCTGCCCCACACTACGCTATAATAAATCTATCAACTCCTAAACCGCAAGCCCCCCACACTACGAAATATACTTAAATAATCTATTAACACCTAAAACTAATGACCCCCTAACTTTATATTAAAATTACAAATTCCCTATCTTAAATTAAATTAAAAACTTACCTGTCAAATTACAAAAAATTAATTTTAAACTAACAATTAAACTAATATAATTATGAAACTACAATTAAACTAACTACCATTAAAAAATCCTAACACTACTCTAAAAATTACAAAGTAACTAAATTAAAAAAAACAAAAACTAAAATTACAAAAAATAAAAAAATAAAAATTACAAAAAATAAGAAACAAATGATCAAAAATAAAACAAATTACAACCTATTCTAATAGCCCTATCAAAATACCCCCCCACACACAAAAAAACCCAAGCCTACAATAAACTACCAATAGCCCTTAAAAGGGCCTTTTGTGGGGCATTGCTCAAAAGATATCAGCTCTTTTACCTGTAAACAAATAAAAACACCCCCCCAACAGTAAAACCCACAACCAACCCCCCAAAATAATATAAGGGCATTTAACTCTTTTGCCATGCCCTGAAAAGGGCAATCAGCTATTTTATGAAAGCCCAAACCCTAAGCTAAAATAAAAATCCACCCAAAAAACATAAAAAACCCCACTAACCCCCAATGACCCACAGCATCTTCTATCTTCATCCATCCGGTGCGGAGCGGCTCCATCCTGAAGACATCCGGCGGCAGAGCATCCTCTTCATACGGTTCTCCACGACGGATAGTCTTCAGGATAGACCCGCTCCGATGGATGAAGATAGAAGATGCTGTCTGGATGAAGACTTCCTTGAGGCCTGATGAGGACTTTGCCGGGCTGGATGAAGATCGAAGAGGTCGCCTGGATGAAGACTTCTTGCCACCTGGATGAGGACTGAATGAGGACATCACTGACTGAATGGATCATTCAAGCTGTACTTCAATAACTGTAAGTGGATAAGGGTTTTTTGGGTGGGTTTTTATTTTAGCTTAGGGTTTGGGCTTTTCATAAAGAGCTGATTGCCCTTTTCAGGCATGGCAAAAAGAGGCTACATGCCCTTTTAAAGGGCAATGCCCATACAAATGCCCTTTTCAGGGCAATGGTTATGCTTAGGTTATTCTTAGATAGTTTTTTTATTGGGGGGGTTGGTTGGGTGTGGTGGTGGGTTTTACTGTTAGGGGGGGTTGTGTATTTTTCAGTTATATTGTAGCTAGCTTAGGTTTTTATTTCACAGGTATGTATTTAGTTTAAATAGTTTATTATTTAGTTAATAATTGTAAACTTTAATTTAGCTGTATTTAAATTATGTTAAAGTTAGGGGATGTTAGAGACTTAGGGTTATGTTGTAGGGATTAGGTTTAGGGGTTAATATATTTATTTAGTTGGTAGTTGATGTGGGGAGGCCAGAGGTTTAGGGGTTAATAGTTTATGTAGGTGGCGGCAATGTTAGGGGTCAGCAGATTAGGGGTGTTTAGACATGGGGTTTGTGTTAGGATGTTAGGTTTTTACATTAAATTGTATTTTTTTCCCACAAGACATCAATGGGGCTGCGTTACGGAGCTTTCATTCCCTGATCGCAGGTGTTAGACTTTTTTTTGGCTGGCTCTCCACATTGATGACTAGGGGAAATCGTGCACGAGCACATAACAGCAGTGCTTATTTTCAGTGCGGTATGGAGCCGCAACGCCACCATATCGGCCTGCACAAGCCTGCTTTTTTTAAGACTTGTAATACCAGTGCTTTAGGGGGTTGAAATAACGCCGCTTTTGTGGACAGTCGTTAAAAACCTTTATAGCGCTCAAAACTCGTAATCTAGCTAAGTGTGTTTAATTGATCCCAAGCACTAACTTTGATTTCTTGAAAATTACTACATACTGAGATCGTTTTGGTCTTACCTGTACAGAAGGAGTCAATATTCCAAACCCTAAATTCTCAGACATTACATAGGGCATTGGCTATCCAAGAAGTGATGGTTTCTGGTACTTTCAACCTCTAGTGCTATATTTGTTTTAGATCTGAGAAAATAAAACACAACTTCAGAATTATAATTGTATAATTCTTATATTTTTCTTAACTTTATAAGCAAGACATAGTTTTATATTTTCCTTTCATTACTATACAATGCATAAAAAATAAACAATCATTTCATCGATTTAATGAAATAATATTTAAAAGGACATAAATGTCTTAAAACGAAAAGGAACTTAAAGGTGCAAGAAACCCATATATTTTCTTTCATGATTCAGATCGAACGTATAATTTTAAACTTCTCAAATGTACTTCTATTATCAAATTTCCTTTGTTCTATTGGCATCCTTTGTTGAAGCAACAGCAATGTAATACTAGGAGCTAGCTGAACATATCATGTGAGCCAATGACTATAGGCATGTATATGTAGCTACCAATCAGCAGCTAGCTCCCAGTAATACATTGCTGTACTTGAGCCTATATAGCTTTTCTTTTCAACAAAGAATATCAAGAGAAAGAAGCAAATAAAATAACAGATAACAGAAGTAAATTGGAAAGTTGATCAAAATGTCAAATTTGGGGTTTCATGTCCATTAAAAGCACTTACTGTCTAAACAGTCCCTAATGCTGTGTTTAAAATGTTTACAACAATGCATTGCAACCATAGATTACAACTGTAGTTTACTTATTTGCTAGATGCTCACTTCCAACTGATATGAAAGGAACATGAACCCCAAAACAAAAAAAAAAAGATTTCATGATCCAGACAAAGGGCCCTATGATGAAAGGATTGTCAGACCAACAAGATATATTGCCTTTTTGGTCTTGCCAGTCTCGCAATCTGTGGCTCTAGAGATATTTTATTAAAAAAGTGAGCCGGTCCTCTTCTTCCTGATAAGTGGCGATGTGTTTTCCATAGGAAATAATAGGAATTGCAGTTTCAGCCCATATCCCGCCAACATCACCAGTAATCTCTGATTTCGGGGTGGGGGTGGGGGGGCTCATGTATTTAAAGTATTTTATAAATCATGGAATGTGCATTCACTAAAACAAATAAAGGTTCTGTGTAGTAAAAATTCAACTAATACATATGCAAAAAGTTTAACTTTACATTCAGTACATTTCTTATGGTTGAAAATCTCGCCAATGAAAAATTTGGCGAGACTAATATGGCAAAAAGGTGGATCTAAGATGGAGGACAGCACTTTTAAAATTAGAAACTTGTGGTGGTATTTCCCCATTATAATACAATTTACAATGTAATACATATAAATAAAAGATTGTATACATATATTATGTACAATATACCCACAATCCCCCAGCTCCTATAGATATATTATTCATGTTCTAGTTTCACTATTGCATTGTAACAAAGGGGGTTGAATTTCTAATTACACAAATTGGAAATTGTATTTCCATTCAATACAGTCTAAAGGGATCATTTACATTATGGCATATTTATCAAAGCATCAACTATGTTGCATTCACCGGCATCAATACACTCGCCAGACATCACTGACATGGACCTGAAAACGATTTAATTATTTATCAAAAAAGCCGTCAAAAACATGCGCGTCGAGTATGGTGCGAAGAGCATCGGACTGGTGTTAACTAACAGTCATCGATGTCACGGTTATTCAGAATTTTCCCAACTTTATTTATACCATTGCATTACTGTCCATGAACAACCATATTTCTCTAAAGCTAATCTATTATTTTTTCATCTGTTAATGTCCAAGAAATAGCTACATTTATACCTCAACAAACAACATCTCATAGAAAGTTATTTTTATATTGATGTGTTATATGATACTGTCACAGAAATTAATGTGTATTTGTATTTCTAGGAGTCATATTTTCTATTTATTTTTTAAATTATTATTAATGCTAGAATTTGTATATATATATATATATATATATATATATATATATATATATATATATATATATATATATATATCTCCTTGCACATACTTGTGTGTATATATATGTGTGTGTGTGTGTTATGTCAGAAATCTTTTGCAAACATATTTACATGTCCCTAGGTTCCCTTTTTTGTTCTAAACAATGTTGTCTGTCATATCTCTGTGTTTATTTATACCACTATATGTATATATTGTAAATGTATTATTATTCTGAGGAGGAATAATTGTAAATATAACATGTAATCAGAGTATCATATGTATTTATTTGCAATCAATGGATATTTTAAAGGGATAGGAAAGTAAACATTTAAGATGCATGATTCAGATAGAGCATGCCATTTTAAAACACTTTAAAATTAACTTCTATTTTCAAATGTGCTTTGTTCACTTGGTATCCCTTGTTGGAAAATAATACGCACATATCCTACACTAGTGGGAGCTAGCTGCTAATTGGTGCCTGCACACATTTGTCTTTTCTGATTGACTAAATAGATGTGTTTGCTACGTGCCAGTAGTTGCAATGCTGTTCCTTTAGCAAAGGATAACAAGAGAATGAAGCAAATTTGATAATAGAAGGAAATTGGAAAGTTGTTTTAAAAATTGTATGTTCTATACAAATCATGAAAGAATATTTTGGGGTTTCCTGTTTGAAAGCTCTCTGCACCTGTCTAACCCCTTCTGATTGCAATCTATTTTTAAAATCAACCCGTACACAGGTGTTATAATATGGGCTGGCATATAAGATGACATTTCTTACTAAAAAAAATAAATTCAAGAGAAGGAATTTACAGGCAAAAGAGCTGAACTCTTTGGGGCATGCCCCCACAAAAGGCCCTTTTAAGGGCTGGTAAGGTAAAAGAGCTTTGAACTTTTTTAATGTAGAATAGGGTAGGGCATTTTTTTATTTTGGGGGGGTTTGTTATTTTATTAGGGGGCTTAGATTAGGTGTAAGTAGCTTAAAATTGTTGTAATATTTTTTTAAATGTTTGTAACTTATTTTTTTTATTTTTTGTAACTTAGCTTTTTTTATTTTTTGTACTTTAGTTAGTTTATGTAATTGTATTTAATTTTAGTTATTTGTAGGTAGTTTATTTAATTTATTTAATGATAGTGTAGTGTTAGGTTTAATTGTAACTTAGGTTAGGATTTATTTTACAGGTAATTTTGTATTTCTTTTAGCTAGGTAGTTATTAAATAGTTAATAACTATTTAATAACTATTCTAACTAGCTAAAATAAATACAAAGTTACCTGTAAAATAAATATATATCCTAAGATAGATACAATGTAATTATTAATTACATTGTAGCTATCTTAGGGTTTATTTTACAGGTAAGTATTTAGTTTTAAATAGGAATAATTTATTAAAGTATAGTGTAGTGTTAGGTGTAATTGTAACTTAGGTTAGTTTTTAGTTTACAGGTACATTTCTCTTTATTTTAGCTAGGTAAGCTATTAAATAGTTAATAACTATTTAATAGCTATTGTACCTAGTTAAAATAAATTGAAAGTTGATTGTAAAATAAAAATAAATCCTAAGATAGCTACAATATAATTATTATTTATATTGTAGCTATATTAGGGTTTATTTTAAAGGTAAGTATTTAGTTTTAAATAGGATTAACTTAGGCCTAGATTTGGAGTTTGGCGGTAGCCGTGAAAACCAGCGTTAGAGGTATTTGGAGTCACTCAAAAAAGGGTCTAACGCTCACTTTTCAGCCGCGACTTTTCCATACCGCAGATCCCCTTACGTCATTTGCGTATCCTATGTTTTCAATGGGATCTTTCTAACTCCGGTATTTAGAGTCGTGTCTGAAGTGAGCGTTAGAATTCTAACGACAAAACTCCAGCCGCAGAAAAAAGTCAGTAGTTAAGAGCTTTCTGGGCTAACGCCAGTTCATAAAGCTCTTAACTACTGTACTCTAAAGTACACTAAAACCCATAAACTACCTACGTACCCCTAAACCGAGGTCCCCCCACATCGCCACCTACGTTATACTTATGTACCCCTAATCTGCTGCCCCTAACACCACCGACCCCTATATTATATTTATTAACCCCTAACCTGCCCCCCACAACGTCGCAGCCAGCTACCTACAATAATTAACCCCTAATCTGCCGACCGCAAAGAGCCGCCACCTACATTATAGCTATGTACCCCTAATGTGCTGCCCCTAACACAGCCGACCCCTATATTATATTTATTAACCCCTAATCTGCCCCCCTCAACGTCGCCCCACCTGCCTACACTTATTAACCCCTAATCTGCCGAGCGGACCGCACCGCTACTATAATAAAGTTATTAACCCCTAATCCGCCTCACTAACCCTATAATAAATAGTATTAACCCCTAATCTGCCCTCCCTAACATCGTCGACACCTAACTTCAATTATTAACCCCTAATCTGCCGACTGGAGCTCACCGCTATTCTAATAAATGTATTAACCCCTAAAGCTAAGTCTAACCCTAACACTAACACCCCCCTAAGTTAAATATAATTTTTATCTAACAAAATTAATTAACTCTTATTAAATAAATTATTCCTATTTAAAGCTAAATACTTACCTGTAAAATAAATCCTAATATAGCTACAATATAAATTATAATTATATTATAGCTATTTTAGGATTAATATTTATTTTACAGGTAACTTTGTATTTATTTTAACCAGGTACAATAGCTATTAAATAGTTAAGAACTATTTAATAGCTAAAATAGTTAAAATAATTACAAATTTACCTTTAAAATAAATCCTAACCTAAGTTACAATTAAACCTAACACTACACTATCAATAAATAAATTAAATACAATTCCTACAAATAAATACAATTAAATAAACTAACTAAAGTACAAAAAATAAAAAAGAACTAAGTTACAAAAAATAAAAAAATATTTACAAACATTAGAAATATATTACAACAATTTTAAACTAATTACACCTACTCTAAGCCCCCTAATAAAATAACAAAGCCCCCCAAAATAAAAAAATGCCCTACCCTATTCTAAATTACTAAAGTTCAAAGCTCTTTTACCTTACCAGCCCTGAACAGGGCCCTTTGCGGGGCATGCCCCAAGAAGTTCAGCTCTTTTGCCTGTAAAAAAAAACATACAATACCCCCCCCAACATTACAACCCACCACCCACATACCCCTAATCTAACCCAAACCCCCCTTAAATAAACCTAACACTAAGCACCTGAAGATCTCCCTACCTTGAGTCGTCTTCACCCAGCCGAGCCAAATTCTTCATCCAAGCGGAGCAAGAAGAGGTCCTCCATCCAGTAGAAGTCTTCATCCAAGCGGGGCAGAAGAGGTCTTCCATCCGATTGAAGTCTTCATCCAAGAGGCATCTTCTATCGTCATCCATCCGGAGTGGAGCGGCAGCATCCTTAAGACCTCCGACGCGGAACATCCATCCTGGCCGACGACTGAACGTCGAATGACGGTTCCTTTAAATGACTTCATCCAAGATGGCGTCCCTCGAATATTCTGATTGGCTGATGGAATCAGCCAATCAGAATCAAGTTCAATCCGATTGGCTGATCCAATCAGCCAATCAGATCGAGCTCGCATTCTATTGGCTGTTCCGATCATATGCTCTACGCTCCTTTTTTGGAGCCTAACGCAGCCATTCTGTGGACTCTCAATACCAGAGTTATTTTAAAGGTGCGGCCAGAAAAAAGCCAGCGTTAGCTTTTCGGGTCGTTACCGACAAAACTCCAAATCTAGCCATTAGTTAATAAGAGAAATATTATTTAGATTTATTTAATTAATATTTTAGTTAGGGGGCATTAGGGTTAGGGTTAGACGTAGGTTTAGGGGTTAATAATTTTATTACAGTGGCGGTGGTGTAGTGGGGGGCAGGATAGGGGTTAATAAATTTATTATAGGTGGCGACGGTCTAGGGGTGGCAGGATAGGGGTTAATTAATTTAATATCGGTTGCAGGGGTCCGGGAGCGGCGGTTTAGGGGTTAAACTATTTATTTAGTTGCAGCGAGGTGCGGGATTGGCAGGATAGGGGTTAATAACTTTATTATAGAGGGCGGCGGTATAGGGGGGCAGGATAGGGGTTACTAGGTATAATGTAGGTGGCGGTGGGCTCCGTGAGTGGCGGTTTAGGGGTTAAGACATTTATTATAGTCAGGGAGCGGCGGTTTAGGGGTTAATATGTATAGAGTAGCTTGCGATGGGCTCCGTGAGCGGCGGTTTAGGGGGTAATAACTTTATTTAGTTGCGGCGGTGTAGGGGGGACAGATTAGTGGTGTTTAGACTCGGGGTACATGTTAGGGTGTTAGGTGTAGACAGCTCCCATAGAAATCAATGGGATGTCTGGCAGCAGCGAACTTGTACTTTCGCTATGGTCAGACTCCCATTGATTCCTATGGGATCCGCCGCCTCCAGGGGTGGCGGTTTGAAAACCAGGTACGCTGGGCCGTAAAAGTGCCGAGCTTACCTGCTAGTCATTTGATAACTAGCAAAAGTAGTGAGATTGTGCCGCACTTGTGTGCGGAACATCTGGAGTGACGTAAGAATCGATCTGTGTCGGACTGAGTCCGGCGGATCGAAGTTTACGTCACAAAATTCTACTTTTGCCGGTCTCTAGCCTTTGATAACTAAGGCGAATCAGCCGCGCCACAAATACGCTGCGGAATTCCAACGTATTTGAGGTTGACGGCTTGATAACTACCCCCCATTGTGTATTATACTTTGAAAGTATGTATATGTGTATTTAAAATTAAAGATAAACATTGATGCTGACATTAGGACACACAGTGTAATATTTTAGACAATGATTTTAAAATTCAAATTGATTTTTGATTCAATATAATCTTAAACTGATAGCTTGAAGGGATAGCGCACCTAACTTTAAACTGTCATGATTCAGATATAGCAGAAATTAAAATCACCTCTTTACTGCCATGCTATTTTCAGGGTATTTATGAAAAATACAACCCCCCCCAACATTAAAACCCACCACCCACATACCCCTAATCTAACCCAAACCCCCCTTAAAATAACCTAACACTAATCCCCTGAAGATCATCCTACCTTTAGTCGTCTTCACTCAACCAAGCCACCAATGGAACTGAAGAGGACATCCGGACCGGCAGAAGTGATCATCCAAGGGTCGCTGAAGAAATCCTCCAAGCGGCGCTGAAGAAATCTTCCATCCGGGCGATGTCATCTTTCAAGAGACGCTGAAGAAGTCTTCTATCCGGGCGAGGTCATCTTCGAAGCCGGGTCTTGAATGTTCATCCCGCCGACGCGGAACATCCTTCTTTCCCGACGGACTACCGACGAATAAAGGCTCCTTTAAGGGATGTCATCCAAGATGGCGTCCCTTCAATTCCGATTGGCTGATAGGATTCTATCAGCCCATCGGAATTAAGGTAGGAAAAATCTGATTGGCTGATTGAATCAGCCAATCAGATTCAAGTTCAATCCGATTGGCTGATCCAATCAGCCAATCAGATTGAGTTTGCATTCTATTGGCTGATCGGAACAGCCAATAGAATGCGAGCTCAATATAGTTAATAACTATTTAATAGCTATTGTACCTAGTAAAAATAAATTGAAAGTTACCTGTAAAATAAAAATAAATTCTAAGATAGCTACAATATAATTATTATTTATATTGTAGCTATATTAGGGTTTATTTTAAAGGTAAGTATTTAGTTTTAAATAGGATTAACTTAGTTAATAAGAGAAATATTATTTAGATTTATTTAATTAATATTTAAGTTAGGGGGGCGTTAGGGTTAGGGTTAGACTTAGGTTTAGGGGTTAATAATTTTATTACAGTGGCGGCGGTGTAGTGGGGGGCAGGATAGGGGTTAATAAATTTATTATAGGTGGCGACGGTGTAGGGGGGGTAGGATAGGGGTTAATAAATTTATTATAGGTGGCGACAGTGTAGGGGGGGCTGGATAGGGGTTAATAAATTTAATATAGGTTGCGGCGGGTTCAGGGAGCGGCGGTTTAGGGGTTAAACTATTTATTTAGTTGCGGCGAGGTGCGGGATCAGCAGGATAGGGGTTAATAATTTTATTATAGAGGGCGACGGTATAGGGGGGGCAGGATAGGGGTTACTAGGTATAATGTAGGTGGCAGTGGTGTCCGGGAGCGGCGGTTTAGGGGTTAATACATTTATCACAGTTGCGGCAGGGTCTAGGATCGGCGGTTTAGGGGTTAATACATTTATAAGAGTTGCGGCAGGGACTAGGAGTGGCGGTTTAGGGGTTAATAACTTTATTTAGTTGCGGGGGGCTCCGGGGGCGCCGGTATAGGGGGTAGAACAGTGCAGTTTAGTGTGAGTGCTTAGTGACAGGCTAGCAATAAAGCTGGGAAAAAGCCGAAGAGCAGCGAGATCGGATGAGTGATAACTCTCACAGTCCGCTGCTCATCGCCCCTTACTTGGTGCGCGGCTTTTTGACAGCTTTATTTGATAACTTAGGCGAACGTATTCAGGTCCGCGGCGGCGAAGGTAGGCGAGCTTAGGCGGGTGTATTGGGCCGGCGAAGGCAGGAAAAGTAGACACGTTGATAACTACCCCCCAATGTAACAAATTGCACTTACAAGTTCTGATGAGTGATCAATGACACAAGCATCGAGCAATTTAATTTATTAGTGATAATTTATAATGTATATTTGAATCCAATTGGCTGATGTCATAAATCATGTGATTATGCATATTCCAATCAAAAGTGGTGGAACATTTCACTAGTGTGTGGGGTATTTAGAAGTTTGTGTCATAATTGGTGCGAAAAGTGTTGCGTCAAATATGGCGCGAAGTGGAGAGTGTGACTTGTATTACATGACTTAAACATGGTGCACATAGATTTTTCAAACAAATACAAAGGAAGTTAGCTATATTATGTTGTGTATTTATTTCATTTTTATCTCTATATCTATTAGTGCAACAAGTTTGGGGCAAATCTTTGCACCAAATATGTAGAAATAATATTGTCCCTTTGCTTTGTAATGAGAGACAATGTTGTAGCATAATCCATAAGTAGTAATGTATCTTTAATTTTTATCCCTATATCTACTACTACATCAAATGTGAAGCAATAATATTGTTTGATTTAGAAAGGGTATAGAACTTTAATAAAGTTTCTAATTTATTTTTATTATGTAATATACTTCATTCTCTTGCGGAATCGAAAATAAGATTACTGTGTTTTCAGACTCCCATTGAGTTCTAAAGCATCTGCGACCTCAAGGGCGGCCAATTGAAAACTAGGTACGCTGAGTCGTAAAAGATGCGAGCGTAAATGTAGAATTTTTGATAACTTTGTGAGAGCTTCAAATAGTGTCGATTAGGAGGGCGAATGAACACGATTCAGCTCGAATTACACAGGTTTTCAAATCGCATCGATCTGCATCGGATTGAGATTGCGGGATTGTATGTTATGTCACAAATTTCAACATTTGTCAATCTTGACGCTTTGATAACTACGGCAGATCAATCTTGTGACAATTACGGCACAGAATTCCAGCGTATTTTCAGTTGACGCTTTGATAAATAGGCCCCTATAGCTTCAATGCAGTGGCAATGCTGCTTTAAAAAGTCTGCCAGTGTCAGAGAAGCTATCCACAGAGATATAGTATAGTAAAATGCCTCTATCTGCCTTCAAACACTGAGTTTAGCCCTTTATAACATTAAATCTCGATGGCAAGTCGGATCCCTTTATAAAATATAGTCATTACCACAATGATTTTATCATAGTGCCCAGAGTGTTCAACTGTAAATACCAGTTTAATTTGCTTTCATTATTAGATTTGATTAAGTTCCTTTGTTGAAGGAGCAGAAATGCACTAGTGGGAGCTAGCTGAACACACTGGGTGAGAAAATGACAAGAGGCATATACGTGCAGCCACCAATCAGCAGCTAGCTCCCATTAGTATATTGATGCTACTGAGTCTGCCTAGGTATGATTTGCAACAAAGGATTCCAAAAGGATGAGGCAAATGAGATAGTAGAAATAAATCGTAAAGTTTTTAAAATTGTACGCTCCATCTAAAACAAATTGTTTTCTGTCCCTTGAAATTTTTACAATCCTCATTCATAGTAGAGTGCTTTTTGGTGGCAGTGGGAAGTGCCAGAGGAAGTAATGCTGTTACATTTTTCATACATGGGTATGTAGGGATGTGTAACAGGTAAAAAGAAAAAGCATGTTAAATGCACCTGAGATTAAAGGGACAGACAACTCCAAAATGTTAATTGTTTAAAAAGATAGATAATCCCTTTATTACCCATACCCCAGTTTTGCATAACCAACACAGTTATATTAATATACTTTTAACCTCTGTGATTACCTTTTATCTAAGCTTCTTTTGACAGCCCACTGATCACATGGCTATTTATTTATCATCTATTGACGCATTTTATCCAATTTGTGCAGTATCATCCCTAAACCACGGGCGTGAGCACAATGTTATCTATATGTCCCACATGAACTAGGAGTCTCCTGTTGTAAAAAGCTAACAAAAAAGCATGTGATAAGAGACTGTCTGTGGCGGCTTAGAAACAGGCAGAATGTTAGTAGAGGTTTAAATGTTATAAAGTATATTAATATAACAATGTTGGTTGTACAAAGCTGGGGAATGGGTAGTAAAGGAGTTATCTATCGTTTTAAACAATAACAATTTTGGTGTTGACTGTCCCTTTAATTCAAAAAATATAAACCCTGATGGACAAACAATACTTCCTGTAGGCTGTAGACTCCTAATATCCTTCCTAATCCTCACTAGAAACACAAAGCACACCAGGGAAAGATTCATCAACATAAAAAGAAAACGAGAAAAAAACTGCAGTTTTCAAATCCTCCAATGTAAAATGTACATTTGAGGATCAGACACATAGGTGCCTCAGCAGAATCCAGAAAGAGGTATCATCTTTCCCTTCAGTTCTCTCAATCATGTAATAAAGGAGACACAGGGCAGCACTGCAAGCAACAGACTGTACATTCAAATGGAAAATTCTTTCAGGAGGGCTGTGGGCATGTCTTTAACTTTTGGGATATACTCTACAGTTTGCATCAGCAAGAAAGCTTATTTTTGTCAAGCACTGCCTTTTACAGGAGCCAGTTTAGTGTAAATGCAGATAAAGGTGTCATCCTTTGTTATCAACAATTTCTCATGTTAATGTGATTGCACAGTTTATGTTAGTGGAGGCTGAAAATGTTAGTGTTAACACATAAATAAGCCTCTGGGGTAGATTTATCATACCCCGGATGAACATGAGTCGCTAACGCTATAGCAAACGTTGTCAGCATTTAAAATTGCACAAGCATTTCTGGTGAAATGCTTGTGCAATGCCATCCCCTGCACATTCGCGGCTAATCCGCCGCTAGCAGGGGGTGTCAATCATCCCGATCGTATCTGATTGGAATGATTGCTGTCCACCACCTCAGAAGTGGCAGATTAATTAAGGAGCAGCAGTCTTACAACTGTTGCATCTTAACTTATGTTTCCGGCGAGCCGGAAACTTCAGGGGTAGATTGCAGCATCAGCTGCTTGATAAATCTATAACAAGAAAATTATGGAGGAGCGCTCAAGCTGAAGGTGTATAGAAGAAAAAAAAGAAACACATATAGAGTAAACAATAAAAAAGTGGCTATGCCAATTTATTTAAAACTATAATTGCAAAGGCAATGAAACTAATCATTAAAATAAGTTATTCTAATAACGGACGTCTCCGATATATATAGTAATAACAATACTAAAATAAAAGCTAAAAAATGAAGTTGCCACCACAGGAAGAAAAATAGTCTCTTAGGAGAATTTATCACCAAGATGTAATAAATCATAATGTCCCCAACATAAAGTCATTGGTTGCGAAATCTCAGCATATTATGGTGACCGGGAATCTGTTACCTTACTCCTCCGGACACCGTTCCGAAACGATCGACTTTCAGGGCTCCACACCTCCGTAGAGGCGCACACGTGACTAATGATGTCACGAGAAGTAGGCGCTATCTTTAGTGTAGCGATGCTATTGGTCAGGACCGTCCTTGCAGCGGAGAAGCTTTACCAGCTTATAGTAAGGAAAATGTATCCGCTCTTTAGTGCAGTTTGCACGCAGGACACCTGTGGTCCGGTGAAGGTGATAGCTCCACGGCAATGCTCTGTAACAGCCTTAAAGACAGTGGTCTCTGTATACTCGGATTCCTCTGTAACCTTATCTGGCTTTTCGTATGCCTTAGTAAGAATGTCCAGCAGAACAAGGACAGTCTCTGCCTCAATTCACAAAAGTGAACACTATATCCTCCTTTAGATGGAAATAAAAGACAACTGCAACTGTATAATCATCAACGAGTTTCTCCCTCTTACAGGGCTTTTTCAAGATGAGTTTGTTTAAGTCACAGCCTTCCTTTATACGATGAGCCAAGTTCCTTATTGGTCAACCCAGATTAATTGATATTAAAGGTGGTTTCTATGTAAATGAAGTGGTATTGGCAACACTGTGGGCAACAATGTTAAAACCATAATATATAAATTATCAAAAATAAGTGATATAGTGTAGCGATTTAAATGTTCCAAAAAATTTTTTTAAAACACATAAATCTTGCAAATAGCAGGTGAAATCTTAACAAATATTGTGGCATTACTGCCAAATCCTATAAAACATTAGTAAATAATTACAGCAGACAGGGAATCCCTATCCGCTGAGTGGTGCATATCCTAAAATTATAATAGTGAAAATAAAGAAAGAACGAATAGTTCATAAAATCATCAAGTGGAGTGATATTTTAATCTAATAGAAATGGTGAGATATTCAATTCTGAATTCAAACCAGCAGGATATAAAGTATCATACTTATATATGTATTCTGCCTCCTTTAAACGTAAGATCTTATCTATATCTCCTCCCCTCCAATTACGTTTTATATATTTTATTCCCCAATACTTTAATTCCTTTGTTCTCCCATTGTGAACCTCTTTAAAGTGTTTGTAGAGTCTTGTGTCTTCTACCTTTTTCTCTATACAAAGGAGGTGCTCTCTGATTCTGTCTCTTATCATCCTTTTAGTCTCTCCAAAATATATCAGATTGCATGTGCACTGTAATATGTATATGACCCCTTTGGTTGTACACGTAATGAAGTCCTTTATTGGAACTTCTTCCCCTGTCAGGGGGATTATTAGTGAGCATTTCTTGCAGCTGTGTTGACAGGCTTTACACGAATAGCATGGAAAAAAGCCAGAAACCTTATTTCCAGACAGATCTTTATGTGTTTGAGCCTGTCTCTTATTGTCCTGAAATGTACTAGGTGCTAGCATTAGTTTCAAATTTATTGACTTCCTAAATATATTTTTGGATCTAGATGCACGTTTCTCCCCTATAATGGGGTCTGCCTGTAATATATGCTAGTGTCTATTTAGAATCTTCCTCATTGTACCATGATCGTTACTATAATCAGTAATGAAAGGAGTGTCAATGATGTCTTTTTTAACCTCAGTGTGTTTCTGTTTATATGTAAGTAGGGATCTCATCTCAGTCAGTCTGGCTCTTTCTACTGCTTTGTTAACCAGATCTTTGTTATATCCCCTATCCCTAAACCTTTCAACAAGGGTTCCAATTTGTTTTTCAAAGTCAGATAGTCTAGAACAATTTTTCCTGATCCTCAGGCTCTGTCCTACAGGGATATTGTACTTCCATTGTTGTAGATGACAATTTTCAGAGTGTATAAAACTGTTTGAATCTACCTCCTTATAATTAGTTTTTGTCTCAAAGGAATTACCAACCACCATAATCTCCAAGTGCAAAAAGGTGATGGTTTCTTTGCTGTAATTAAAGGTAAATTTCAAACCTCTGTCATTTGCATTCATATTTATAAACATATTGTTAAGGTCTAATTCAGTGACCCTCCAAATAATTAAAATATTGTCAATATATCTCCTATAGAGCACGAGGTTTGCACCTTAGCTACTCCCTTGGAAGAAAATTTCCTCCCAGCTACCCATAAAGAGATTAGCGTAGCTTGGTGCAAACCTCGTGCCCATAGCTGTCCCTTCGACTTGGAGATAAAATTTACTGTCAAATACAAAATAGTTATTCCTTAATATAAAGGCTATACTTTTTAACAAAATATCCCTCTGTTCTGGTCTCATTTCTGAATCTGCATCAAAAAACCTTTTGATAGCTAATATGCCTTTTTCATGGTCAATCACTGTATAAAGTGAGGTTATGTCACAAGTCACTAAAAATAGATTTTCTTCCCATTTTATAGTGTCTAAAATATTCAACACCTGGGTAGAGTCTCTTAAGTAAGAATCTAACTTTCTGACATATTTCTGCAGAAAGGAATCCACATAATGGGAAAGATTAGAGGAAAGTGCCCCTATTCCCAAAATGATCGGCCTTCCTGGCGGATTATTTAGATCCTTGTGAATTTTGGGCAGGAAGTAGAAGACTGGAATCCTAGGATACCTAGGATCCAAGAAAGCCACTTCCTTTTCATTTAGAATTCCCAAATCTTTACCTTCCATAATGATTCTCTTTAATTTAGCTGTAAATTTATTAGTGGGATTCAATTCTAATTTTTTTGTAAGTTTTATTGTCATTGAGAAGTCTCAAAGCCTCAGTTTTCTAATAGCTGGTATACATGACCACAATTCCACCGCCCTTGTCGGCGGGCTTTATGGTCACATTGCCATTCTTTTTCAGGTTATCCAATACCAGTCTATCTTTCTTACTCATATTAACTTTATTATACTGGGATGATTGACTTTTCTTGAGATCTTTGAGACCATTAATTCAAAGGTCTCAAGGTTACTTCCTTTGCAAAAAGTGGGATTGAAAGTAGATTTGTTCTTCAAACCAGTATGGATAAACTTCTCTTGTTTTACCTCTATATTGGGATCCCTCTCTAGTGGGTTCTTACTAAGGCATACGAAAAGCCTGATAAGGTTACGTAGGAATCCGAGTATACAGAGAACACTGTCTTTAAGGCTGTTACAGAACATTGCTGTGGAGCTATCACCTTCACCGGACCACAGGTGTCCTGCGTGCAAACTGCACTAAAGAGCGGATACATTTTCCTTACTATAAATGGCTGGTAAAGCTTCTCCGCTGCAAGGACGGTCCTGACCAATAGGATCGCTACACTAAAGATAGCGCCTACTTCTTGTGACGTCAGTCACATGTGCGCCTCTACGGAGGTGTGGAGCCCTGAATGCCGATCGTTTCGGAACGGTGTCCGGAGGAGTAATTTAACAGATACCCGGTCACCATAATATGCTGAGATTTCGCAACCAATGACTTTATGTTGGGGACTTTATGATTTATTACATCTTGGTGATAAATTCTCCTAAGAGACAATTTTTTCTTCCTGTGGTGGCAACTTCATTTTTTAGCTTTTATTTTAGTATTGTTATTACTATATATATCGAAGACGTCCGTTTATAGAATAACTTATTTTAACGATTAGTTTCATTGCCTTTGCAATTATAGTTTTAAATAAATTGGCATAGCCACTTTTTTATTGTTTACTCTATATGTGTTTCTTTTTTTTCTTCTATACACCTTCAGCTTGAGCGCTCCTCCATAATTTTCTTGTTATTTCTTGCTCTTTCCTATTGTGAGGGACATATAGGTTTTGGGGAGTTTGGTGGTTCTTGAGCGCACACTACTTTGCACATGTGCTTGATAAATCTACCCCTATATGCATTTGCATGTAATATTTTTTTAAATGGAAATGAAAGTACCAACAACAAAAAGGTCTGTTAAAACTATTGAAAGGTATTATTATTATTTATTGTTTTTCAGTTATTTGTAGTGTGCTGACAGATTACACAATTAAAAGGATAGTAAACTCAAGATTTTTATATTAAAGCTTTAGTTGTGTGCAGTAAAAGAACTTTGCAATGTCCTTTCATTATTTATTTGGACTGCCTTTCATGTAATATAGCTTTGAAAATTGTATCTTTTTTAATTCTCAACACTGAAAAAGCACATTGCAGACTTATTAAGGCTAACTCTGCTACATATATATCCCTAATTGGCTTTAACAGATAAAAGATGCAAGACAATGTAGTTTTTACTAACAATATCATGGCTAGCATTGTTGTCTGCATACTCAAGCCTGGATTGGCTCCGCCAAATGAGGCAAGTGTTGGACGGAGTTTAGCACTGATATTTCAAGACCTATACTTTGCCATTAGTACTCTCCATGCTATGCCTTTAAAAAAGTAAATGTCTGGGAATTTATAGGTGGATATTATGTTCTTACATTAAGACTGCTTTATAAATGTATTTTCAAGATGCTTTTAATAGCTGAATGTAGTGATGAAATTGGGGCCAATTCCTTAAATGTGAGATGTGGAAAGCGCCAGTTCAAGCAGTTGTACTCACAGCAGATACAGTATACTTGCAATCACCTGAACATTTATGGATATGGAAATATGGTAGGGGTATTGTGAAAACTCCCAAGATTATACCTGTACAACTAGAGCCCGATGCATTCACACATGCTTCACACATTACTAGCGACATTCCAGATGCACTCAGTGAATTGACACAGAATTTATGGGCCACTGGGTCTAATGATCCAGGTTTCATTTCATGCACACCATATCAAGTTACTCTCAAACCAGATGCTAAACCTGTATATATTAAACAGTACCCTTTGTCAAAAGAAAAGGAACAAGGAATAGCTCCTGTAATTGAGGACCTATTATCTAAGGGTGTTATTAAACGTACACTGTCACCACTGGGTTATAAAATATATAACATCCAAAACAACAAAACAAAGTGTATTTACAAACAAGCAATATAGAAAAATATAAACGGCAGTTGTCATTTACCTCATTTTAATTTCTTTCCAAATCCATGTCTCCGGGAAATAAGATTTTACATGAGTTTTACTCAAATCAAAAGGAAACCAAGGCCTGGGCATTTCCTCCATTGTATCTTCCAATGGTGTATACCCTGTGAAAGTAACAGTTTAGTTTATAAACAAGTTTGAATCTACCAGTCATTACCATTCACTACCACTCTGAATGCATTAAAAGCTTTTACAAAACTCATTATACTTGAATTCATGAGCTTTGTAGGATATGAATTTTGTTTCTAGATAACATACTTACACGTTTGCTTGTTATCATCTTGTGCAAGGTTAGCATCAGTGATCACGCCAATGTTACAACTCTAAATAAATAAAAAATATGATTGCATTTTATAAACATTTAAAGGTCATTAAACTACTGGACACAACTTCAAGAGAATCAGAATAGTTACTACCCCCATGCCTGCAGCTCTCTTTAGAGCTATAACTCTTTACGTTGGTGAAGCTCGACATTTTCATGTGGGGAGCTGCCGTTTATGTATACACAGCGTATAAAAAGGCCACATGAATAATATTGAGTAATGCAAAAATGTAAAGCATCCACTCTATATCATGCACAGTTCACTCATTCCATGCATAATACAGCTGTCAAAAATATTGTATCATTACCAACTTGTGAATGCCCATGTAATACTATGTTTTCAATCTATATTATTAAATGTCTTTTTGGATTGATTTCACACAAAAAGTGAAAAATAGGATTGTACAACACAAATCAAAGATTAGGTGCAGGGATTCTGCAACACCAGTGGCCATGTAATACTATGTTTGCAATCTATCTTTTTAAATGTCCTTGTGGATTGATTTACATTGGAGAGGCGACACAAAAAGTTAAAAATAGCATTGTACAACACAGTTCAAACATTAGGTTCAGGGATTTTACAGCACCAGTGGCCAATTATTTTTGGCTGTGGGTCACACGATAGCCCAGCTACGGTCTCAAATGATAGACCATATCCCTCCATTAAGAAGAGGGGGGTGATTAAAACATTTAAAAAAACAGGAGGTCCTATGGATCCACAAATTAGACTCCATACATCCTAAAGGTAAAAAAAAAAAATTTAGATTGGCATATTTTTCTATAAGGGTGGGTAATATGGTTATGTATACTGTCTCTATTTTACAAATTTGAAGAGATAACCACTAGGGTCACTAGGTGTATGCAAGCATGAAATAATTTTGATATAAAGGGTTAACCTTAATTGAAACACCTGTTTGAATGGTATTTAAGTATTGGTTGCTCTCATGAAATGTATGTACATGACCAAGGGCAGTTGAGCCTGAAACATTGTACTTTTTATTCTTCCGTAATAAATTCTTTATGAAACTACACTGGAGCAGTGCTGCTGCATTGGTGTTCTTTGAAGATACAAGTTTGGGCAGCGACTTGAGCAGTTTGCATGCTAGAAGATTTGCAGGTGATGGTCTTACACTTTGGGGGATATTTATCAAGCCGTCAACCACAAATACGCTGCAATTCCACAGCGTAATTGTGGCGAGCTTTATTCAACCTAGTTATCAAAACCTACAGACTGGCAAAATTTGAAATTTGTGACGTAACATACGATCCGCCGGTCTTAATCCGTCACAGATCAATGCTTACGTCATTACAGATGTTCTGAATAAACATTCGGCACTATTTGACACATTTTCAAAGTTATCAAATAGTTAACTGGTATGCTCGCGGCTATTCCGGACCAGCATACCTGGTTTTCAATCCGCCGCCCTGGAGGCCGCGGATGCCATAGCAGTCAATGGGAGTCTGAAAGCAGCGAAAGCTCATGTTTTATGCTGCCAGATATCCCATTGATTTCTATGGTAGAAAACCAGTTATGTTTAAACCTAACACCCTATCATAAATCCCTAGTCTAAACACCCCTAATCTGCCGCCCCAACATCGCCACCACTAAATAAAGTTATTAACCCCTATTCCGCCACTCCCAGACCCTGCTGCAACTTTAATAAAGTTATTAACCCCTATCCCGCCGCTCCTGGACTCTGCCACCACTTAATAAATATATTAACCCCTAAACCCCTGGCCTCCCACATCACTACCATTAACTAAACCTATTAACCCCTAAACCACCAGCCCCCCCACATCGCCATAAACTAAATTAAGCTATTAACCCATAAACCTAACAACCAGCTAACTTTACATTAAAATTACCACATCCCTATCTTATAATAAATTTAAACTTACTTTTAGAATTAAACTAACTATTATACTACAATTACATTAAACTAGCAATTAAATTAACTATATTACATATTAAAAAACCCTAACCCTACTCATATTATTTAAATATACTATTAAAAATTACTGTTACAAAAAAAAAACACTAAGTTACAAAAAAAACCACAGTATAAAAAATAAAAATGAATTACACCTAATCTAATAGCCCAATCAAAATAAAATAGCCCCCCCTAAAATAAAAAAAAACCCTAGCCTACAATATACTACCAATGGCCCTTAAAAGGGCCTTTTGAGGGGCATTGCTCCAAAGAAATCATCTCTGTTACCTGAAAAAAACACCCCCCCCAACAGTTAAAGCCACCACCCACCCCCCAAATAAAAAGCTCCACATTGCCCTGAAAAGGGCATTTGTATGGACATTGCCCTTAAAATGGCATTTAGCTCTTTTACCTGCCCAGACCCTACTCTAAAAATAAAACCCACCCAAAAAAACCTTAAATAAACCTAACACTAACCCCTGACAATCCACTTACAGTTCTTGAAGTTCCGCTTGAAGGATCCATCCAACCTGCAAGAAGTCTTCATCCGTGCAGCCTCTTTTATCTTCATCCATCCGGCAAAGTCTTCATCCATGAAGCCTCTTCTATCTTCATCCATCCGGCGCGGAGTGGGTCCATCCTGAAGACATCCAGCGCAGAGCTCCTCTTCAATACGGTCGCCACCATAAACTGGAACTTGAATACAAGTGACGTCATCCAAGATGGCGTCCCTTGCATTCCTATTGGCTGAAAGTTTCCAATCAGCCAATAGGATTAGAGCTGCTAAAATCATATTGGCTGTTCCAATCAGCCAATAGGAATTGAGCAGCTCTCACCTATTGGCTGTTCCAACCAAGGATGGATGAAGATAGAAGAGGCCACATGGATGAAGACTTCTTGCAGGTTCGATGGATCCTTCAAGCGGAACTTCAAAAACTGTAAGTGGATCATCGGGGGTTAGTGTTAGGTTTATTTAAGGTTTTTTTGGGTGGGTTTTATTTTAAAAGTAGGGTCTGGGCAGGTAAAAGAGCTAAATGTCCTTTTTAAGGGCAATGCCCATACAAATGCCCTTTTCAAGGCAATGGGGAGCTTAGTTTTTTTTAGACAGACTTTTTATTTGGGGGGGCTGGTTGGGTATGTGGTGGGTTTAACTGTTGGGGGGTTGTATTTTTTTTTCAGGTAAAAGAGCTGATTTCTTTGGGGCAATGCCCCGCAAAAGGCACTTTTAAGGGCCATTGGTAGTTTATTGTAGTCTAGAGTTCGTTTTTATTTTGGGGGGGCTTTTTTCTTTTGATAGGGCTATTAGATTAGGTGTAATTTGTTTTCATTTTTGATACTGTGTTTTTTTTTTTAAACTTGGTGTTTGTTTGTTTTTGTAACTTAGTAATTTTTAATAGTATATTTAAATAATTTGAGCAGGGTTAGGGTTTTTTAATATGTAATATAGTTAATTTAATTGCTAGTGTATGTAATTGTAGTATAATAGTTAGGGTAGGTTAATTAATATCAGCACACCTTTTGAGCACACCTGAAGATCTCTGATGAAGCGCATTGAGCATGCACGAAATGCGTCAGTCTGCACTACCTAACCTTGTACACAGTTTAGTGCACCACCTGTATCCCTTGAATAAAACCATTTGGGCTATTGTTCCTGATGGCCCTCGTTTTCTGTTGCTTTAGGTTAATTAATAGTTTAATATAGTTTATTTTAATTCTAAAGGTAAGTTTTAATTTATTATAAGATAGGGATGTGGTAATTTTAATGTAAAGTTAGCGGGTTAATAGCTTAATTTAATTTATGGAGATGTGGGGGGCTGGTGGTTTAGGATTTAATAGGTTTAGTTAATGGTAGTGATGTGGGAGGCCAGGGGTTTAGGGGTTAATACATTTATTTAGTGGAGGCGGGGTCTGAGAGCGGCTGCATAGGGGTTAAAATCTTTATTAAAGTTGCGGTGGGGTCCGGGAGCGACGGGATAGGGGTTAAACATTTTAGTATAGTGGCGGCGATTAGTGACAGGATATAAATAAAGTTGGGAAAAAGCCGAATAGCAGCGAGATCGATGACTGTTAGTTAAAAACAGTCCGATGCTCATCGCCCCGTACTTGGTGCGCGTCTTTTTGCTGGCTTTTTTATAAATATGGAGAGCATATTCAGGTCTGTGGCCTTGATGTTAGGCGATGTTAGGTGAGCGTATTAGTGCCGGCGAATGCAGCATAGTTGAGGCTTTGTCTTTTCAATTTGTGAATGTGCATTGCTTCTGTCAAAGAGTGCAACAATACTTTAGGTCCAAGATGTTGGTGCCCAATATGAAGATTTGGCGCCTGACCAACCAGGGTTTAAAGAAGAGAACAGCTTTAAAGATAGCTGTAGGCACAGTAGGGAAACAAATATCATGGTGAGAAATAACCTTGTTTGCTGTGTTTTAGATTACGAGTCTTGCGTTAGACTTAAAAAGCAGCATTGCTTTTTTTCAGCGATTTTCGCATACCGCAAATCCCCTTACGTCAATTGCGTATCCTATCTTTTTAATGGGATTTTCCTAATGCCGGTATTACGATTGCTTGAAAAAGTGAGCGGTAGACCCTCTCCTGTCCAGACTCCTAACGCATTTAAAAGTCAGTAGTTAAGAGTTTTATGGGCTAACGCCGTAACATAAAACTCTTAACTAAATTGCTACAAAGTACACTAACACCCATAAACTACCTATTAACCCCTAAACCGAGCCCCCCCCCCACATCGCAAACACTTAACTAAAATGTTTAACCCCTAATCTGCTGACCGGACATCGCCTCCACTGTAATAAATATATTAACCCCTAAATCGGAATTCGAGGGACGCCATCTTGGATGACGTCCCTTAAAGGAACCGTCCTTCATCGGGAAGTCGTCGGAAGAAGAAGATGGGTCTGCGGTGGAGGTCTTCAAGATGGAGCCGGTCGTCATTGGATGAAGATAGAAGATACCGCTTGGAAGAAGATGGTTGCCGGTCCGGATCTACTCTTCTTCCCGGATAGGATGAAGACTTTGGAGCCTCTTCTGGACTTCTTCAGCCATCGCTTGATAGAAGACTTCAGCCGGATGATGGATGTCTAGCCCCCGCTTGGGCTTGGATGAAGATTTCGGAGCCTGGAACGATCGGTGATACCTGGCATGGTGAAGACAAGGTAGGAAGATCTTCAGGGGCTTAGTGCTAGGTTTATTTAAGGGGGGTTTGGGTTAGATTAGGGGTATGTGGGTGGTGGGTTGTAATGTTGGGGGGGTATTGTATGTTTTTTTTACAGGCAAAAGAGCTGAATTCTTTGGGGCATGCCCCGCAAAGGGCCCTTTTAAGGGCTGGTAAGGTAAAAGAGCTTTGAACTTTTGTAATTTAGAATAGGGTAGGGCATTTTTTTATTTTGGGGGTCTTTGTTATTTTATTAGGGGGCTTAGAGTAGGTGTAATTAGTTTAAAATTGTTGTATTTTTTTCTAATGTTTGTAAATATTTTTTTATTTTTTGTAACTTAGTTCTTTTTTATTTTTTGTACTTTAGTTAGTTTATTTAATTGTATTTATTTGTAGGAATTGTATTTAATTTATTTATTGATAGTGTAGTGTTAGGTTTAATTGTAGATAATTGTAGGTAGTTTATTTAATTAATTTATTGATAGTGTAGTGTTAGGTTTAATTGTAACTTAGGTTAGGATTTATTTTACAGGTAATTTTGTAATTATTTTAAACTAGGTAGCTATTAAATAGTTATTAACTATTTAATAGCTATTGTACCTGGTTAAAATAATTACAAAGTTGCCTGTAAAATAAATATTAATCCTAAAATAGCTAAGATATAATTATAATTTATATTGTAGCTATATTAGGATTTATTTTACAGGTAAGTATTTAGATTTAAATAGGAATAATTTATTTAATAAGACTTAATTTATTTCGTTAGATAAAAATTATATTTAATTTAGGGGTGTGTTAGTGTTAGGGTTAGAATTAGTTTAAGGGGTTAAACAATTTATTAGAGTAGCGGTGAGCTCCGATCGGCAGATTAGGGGTTAATTATTGTAGGTAGCTGGCGGCGACATTGTGGGGGGCAGATTAGAGGTTAATAAATATAATATAGGGGTCGGCGGTGTTAGGGGCAGCAGATTACATAGGGATAACGTAGTTGGCAGCAGTGTACGGAGCGGCAGATTAAGGGTTAAAAAATTTAAATATAGTGGCGGCGATGTGGGGGGACCTCGGTTTAGGGGTACATAGGTAGTTTATGGGTGTTAGTGTACTTTAGAGCACAGTAGTTAAGAGCTTTATAAACCGGCGTTAGCCCAGAAAGCTCTTAACTACTGACTTTTTTCTGCGGCTGGAGTTTTGTCGTTAGATTTCTAACGCTCACTTCAGCCACGACTCTAAATACCAGCGTTAGAAAGATCCCATTGAAAAGATAGGATACGCAATTGACGTAAGGGGGTCGCGGCTGGAAAGTGAGCGTTAGACCCTTTAATGACTGGCTCCAAATACCAGAGGGCGGTAAAAACCAGCGTTAGGAGCCTCTAACGCTGGTTTTGACGGCTACCGCCCAACTCTAAATCTAGGCCTTAGTAAGGCTGTAGCCATGTAGGGGACAGTTCTTCCATGTCCATATATGTTGAGCCGATTGTCAGATCTTCTGCCATAGCGGGGATGGGACAATGTCATCTTCTGCAACACACTACATGCTCCTGCACCATCTCCCCTTTAAGATGAGAGCTTCCAGACTTATAAGGGCAAGTGAGCTTGACTGCTTATCATAGAAATGTCCAGGAACTGTCCTTAGAGCTCTACTCTCTGCTAGAAGATTTGATGCAATAATTCCCTGAGGGCTGTGCTGTCGTTTGGTAATGGAGATCTTCCGGCGGTGTCTGAGCTATCCGCCCGGTCACATCTATCTCTACCAAATCAGAGCCTTCTTGTTTAGATTCCTGTTTCAAATTTAATTGTACTGGTGGACACTGCCCACAATGCAATGGCTTCACCACCGATTCAAACAGGGTACATAGGTCTCTCTCCAATGCTACAAAGCAATCTTGTAACAGCTGCATCACTGTCGTCTCCCACAAACTTAGGCAATCCATATTAGTAGCGAAGCAACTTTAAGTCAGCTTGAGCCGTCCCCACAGAAAAAGCGTAATCAATTAAGAGCTACAAGTGAATTATAGCTTAAAGATTTGGCAGTCCACCTGCGACTGCGAAAGAAATAGCGATCTTGTTTGAATTTTGAGGTATCAAAGCGTCTCTATGCACTGTTAGTGCCGTTCTTCAGCGCAAATGGCTGGTAAATCTGACTTGCAAATCAGGAAAGTGGTGGGGTAGATGAAGGTCTAGGTCTTTGTCAGGCCTCCGCTGCGTACCTTCTCTATTGCAGTGTGCTGGGCTGTATTTTCAGATAAAAGGTGCTCAAAGTAGCTCCACAGATGTAGATGTACATCATATCATTAGATACAACGCCCCCCATGTTAGGTTTTTTTAAGGGGGGATTGGCTTGGTTTTAGAGTAGGATTTGGTGTGTGGGTGGTGGGTTTTAATGTTGGGGGGGTATTGTATTTTTTTTTTACAGGTAAAAGAGCTGAATACTTTGGGGCAATGCCCTGCAAAAGGCCCTTTCAAGGGCTATTTGTAATTTAGTATAGGGTAGGGAATTTTATTATTTTGGGGGGCTTTTTTATTTTATTAGGGGGATTAGATTAGGTGTAATTAGTTTAAAAAACTTGTAATTCTTTTTTTTTTATTTTCTGTAATTTAGTGTTTTTTTGTACTTTAGTTTATTTTATTTAATTGTAGTTAATTGTAGGTAATTTATGTAATTAATTTAATGATAGTGTAGTGTTAGGTGAAATTGTAACTTAGGTTAGGATTTATTTTACAGGTACATTTGTACTTATTTTAACTAGGAAGTTATTATATAGGTAATAACTATTTAATGCCTGTAAAATAAATATAAATCCTAAGATAGCTACAATGTAACTATTAGTTATATTGTAGCTAGATTAGGGTTTATTTTATTGGTACATATTTAGTTTTAAATAGGAATTATTTAGTTAATTGTAGTAATTTTATTTAGATTTATTGTAACAATATTTAAGTTAGGGGGGGTTAGGGTTAGGGTTAGACTTAGTTTAGGGGTTAATACATTTAATATAGTTGCAGCGACGTTGGGGGCGACAGATTAGGGGTTAATAATTGTAGGTAGGTTGCGGCGACATTGGGGGGGGCAGATTAGAGGTTAATAAATAAAATTTAGGGGTCAGCGATGTTGGGGGCATCAGATTAGGGGTTCATAAGTATATGTAGGTGGCGACAATGTCGAGGGCGGCAGATTAGGGGGTTAATAAGTGTAAGATTAGGGGTGTTTAGACTCGGGGTTCATGTTAGGGTGTTAGGTGCAGACTGTTAGGTGCAGACATAACTTTTATTTCCCCATATGAAACAATGGGGCTGCGTTAGGAGCTGAACGCTGATTTTTTGCAGGTGTTAGGTTTTTTTTCAGCCAGCTCAGCCCCATTGTTTCCTATGGGAAATCGTGCACGAGCACGTTAGCCAGCTCACCGATACCGTAAGCAGCACTGGTATTACAGTGAATGTGAGCTAAATTTTGCTCACCTTTTCTGAGGCTAACGCCGGCTTGAAGAAACCTGTAATACCAGCGTTGCCTTAAGGTGAGCGGTGAGAAAAAAAGGCTTGTTAGCCCCGAACACCATTACCGACAAAAACTTGTAATCTAGGTGATAGATTTATACATGTAACTGTTTTTTTTAAAGGGACATGAAAACCCCAACTTTTTTATTTTCATGATTCAGATAGAGAATATAATTTTAAAAATGTTTCCAATATATTTCTATTATGAAATTTGTTTAGTTCTCATGTAATTCTTTGTTGAAGAGATAACTAGATGGGTACCGTGCACATGTCTGCAGCGATACATGACAGGAAATAGTGATGCTATCTAGCGCTCTTGCTAAAGTATAAAATTGTTTGAAAACTGCAGCAGACACTTGCACACTCCTGAACGTATCTTCCTGCATTTCAACCAAAGAATAAACAAGAAAATAAAGTGAATTTGATAATAGAAGTACATGGAAAGTTGTTTAAAATTGTATGTTCTATCTGAATCATGAAAAACATAGGTTTTATATCCCTTTAATGTTATTTTATTCAGTCTATGGAAATATACAGAATTTATCAAAATAATGGCACTAAAATCTTAGCTATATAACTTATTTTCTTATTCTTATGTTTCTTTTTTTTACTTGCAGTTTGAGATTTGTTGAAATTACAGAGTACAATGTGTACACTTAGTTCCGAATCATGATTACAAGATTCCATGCACCTACAATTACAATTAAATATGTCATCTCATAGACATCTCTGACATTCTTTTCTGTGAGTCCTTTAGGTTTACAGAATAACTGACAGGCTATTTAATAAGTATGGATTACCGTCAGCCGGCTTTTATTTCATAATGTCAACAATGGCTTTGTTTTGTTTTAATGCTCATTATATAACAAAAAGATAAAACTATAGAAATCTAGAAATTATACCTCAAACACTTGAGCAGGACTTATGATCTGTCTCATGTAAGTCTTGCTATGATCACTGAGTTCCTCTGCCACCTAAAACAAAATGTGAACAATAACATATATATTGTACGTTTGTATTTATATATTGACAACATACATATTGTTAAAATTTTACATGATGGTATTGGACAAAGCATTGCAACAGGGTGACATGTAAACTGGATGTATTAAAAAAAAGCAATATAAAAGTATGCTTTTCCACAAACAATGAAAAAGAAATTGTAAATAAACGGAAAGCATGAATGTGATGAGTGGACCTTACTTGTAGTGCATCCACTAGTGGTTTTTTTCTGATGTTGGGAGAACAAGCATTTGCATGCCTTTTACTAAAAATTGCAAGACCTCTAAGTACAGGCTATGCCACACACATGCATACAAACACGTGTATACACACAAACACTCTGGGCTAGACTATAAGTGGAGTGCAATTGTTTGTACAATGTGTGTAATTTTGTACAAGTAGATGGCTACAAAATTTAACCAAAAGTATCTTAATATGGCTAAAATGTTTTAAGCACCCTATACTTTTAATGGATAGCACATAGTCTTAGTAGCGGGCCCGTTGGCCCTTGTATTACATGGTGTGAGTTCAAAGGGACATTAAAACACTAAGGGGTAAATTTACCAAGCAGCGGATGCTGTATCTACCCCCGTACTTCCCCAGCTCACTGGAAATGTAAGTTAAGAAGCAGCAGTCATAAGACTGCTGCTTCTTAACTCGTCCGCCACCTCTGAGGTGGCGGACAGCAATCAGCCCAATCGGATACGATCGGGTTGATTGACACCCCCTGCTAGCATCCGATTGGCCACGATGAGCAGGGGGCGGTATTGCACAAGCATTTCACACAAAATTGCTTGTGCCAATGATAAATGCAGACAGCATATGCTGCTCTCACCCCAAGAAGGGGAAAGGGCTAAAAGGCAGCACCTTCCACAAGCCACAAAGCCAAAGGCTAAAGGAAGAGGTCAATCCCCAACTCAGAAGCCCTGTTGAAGGTGATTCCCCTAAAAATTAGCCTGCCAACACGCAACCAATGTGCAATAGTAGCAAGTCCATTCACCTGCAAAGCAGTGAATTCAATGGATACTACAGCAAACTGACCAAGAGAAACTGCCTAAGGAGCAAAACAAGCCCAATGAACAATGACACAAACCTGGCCAACCAAGACCAGGTCAAGTAATCTGAGTAAAAGAACATAGCCCAAGTTTCCAGGAACTGGGAAACCCCAAACCCAACCCTGGAGCCCAGAGGTCCAGTAACAACCCCACAACAGGATCCACAAGGGAAAATGCTGAATGAAAACCCAATCACCGGAAGCCCCAGGGAGAACAGATCCGAACCCCCAATTGTTTAGACAAACAATACCAGCAAACTTAACACCCCGTCTGAATAACAACCCATACCACAGGGGATATAATGCACTATCCAGATCAACCCGGATAACGAGAAAAACTTGCAAGTCCCGACCTAAGGAAGAAACCGCCCCTTTCTGAAGTCCAACTCTCCAAAGGAGCAAAGGCGTAAAAAGTTGTACAACGACGCTAGAGCTTCTAGAATCACAAACAGCCTCAGGACAATAAGGCAAGGGGTTACCTCGAGGTCAAAACCACTCGAGCAAAGACTGGTCTCCACATCACCTCCATACAAGCAGATGATCACAGGGAGAAAGGGGCGCAAACCAACCCCCGTTCTGGGAGGAATCCCAAGCAAACCCAAGGAGACCACACCCAGTGTGCCTCAACAGGAAACAAACATCTTCCAGGCCCCTGAAAGGAGACCAAACATGGAGATCACAAAGGAAGACCAAAAAGTCTCAGAAAAACAGCTAGACAATGCACAGTCGATGTGCAATAGCTGCAGCTGGTTACATCTGCAACCTAACCACTGCAAGACTACCCTTCAAACTCCTAGCTGCTGAGGACCAAGTCCAAAGGACAATCCTCAAAAGAATAAAGCCAAACCTGCTCCACTCGGCAGTAAGAAGGCGCTAAGCCCTCCAACTCTCCACCACGTGGGGAGGAACTCTAGGGTCCAACAATACCACCAGAGATAATGACGCAGCAGAAACTCCACTAACCCAGTCATCCAAATTGAAGGCTATAAGGTCTGAGATAATCCTTCCTGCCTTGTAGACCCACAGGTCCTCTAGAATGCTTAGTTGAATGTAAAACAATGATAACATGAGCACTCAGCACCTCGAACGGACCAGCCAATCAGAATGGCGCCACGTGTCTGAACAGCCACAAGACAGAACCGAACCTAACCCACACCTGCACACCGGGTCCTAACCGCGTAATCCTCCCCCCAGAGGGGAAGAATGGAAAACAGACAAACAGAGGACTAAACATGTCCCCAAAAACACTTCAGCAGAAGTAACCAGAGAGTATTGATCCCAGTTTAAGATTTTCGAAGGAAAATAATACACAAATTAAACGACATCCTAATTGGATAAAAAGAAAATATAAGGCAACCCGTAGGTTAACTGCAGGACCAGCCAAATGGAGTCCTAATCTTCCAAAAAAACTGGGAAGGATCTCAAAAAAGAACAGTCAGGAGATTACGTCATCCCCACATGTCTAATGAGGTGCACCATTCGAAGCAGACTGAAAATTCCCATATCCGAGAAGGATAGGATCATTTAGTAACTGAAAAACATGTCTGAGTAAGACGCGAAGGCGCGCCACTCTGTAACGAAAGGCACAACACTCAGGGACAGTTACACCCGCAGGGAACTGTACAGGCCCTCCCCAAGGCGGTAGACCTGGAAACAATAGGGCACGAGCAAAATCACGCATAAACGCCTTGACTCTGCAGACGAATAATCGGCAAGAATATGTGGAAGTGAAAACATGCTGCAACCTCCGGGGGGAACAAGCCACCCCGTGTGGAGGAATAATCAAAATCTGGTTACCCGCATGTGTAGAAGTATGGAGCGGTAGGGAACTTGCCTCTTGGAGGACAGGAGCCCCCAAAGGTGGATGGATCAGCTGACCCTTGATTCCCAGAGCACAAGGAACCAGGCACTCTAATACGGCATACCGAACATAACATGATTGACATGTATCAGTGAGGCCAATCCGGATTCTTCCCCAGATGAAGAATCTGAATCTGAAATTAGAATAGTCTCAGTATCAAAATCCCTCTGTAACTGAGTCGGAAATTAGAATAGTCTCAGCATCAGAATCCTCCATAACTGGATAGAGAATATGCCAATATGGACTATTTTAAGACAAAACAAAATGGCACCTGACACCCACAATGGCTGGGTCACTCACCACCTCCTATGAACCAGACCCCCTCAAACTAGAATTTCTCCATCACCACACGGTCAGGAATGTGGAAATGGAGGACGGAACGTATTCACGCCCAGCCAGAACGCAAACCGTATAGTCCAAAAAACTGCGCCCAACCATAAGTTTGCGTCACTTCCAAAGGAAGTGACACATAAGCAGATTGAATCACATAACAAACATGATTAACCCCCCCTGTTCAATAACCCCCCTCAGGAGATATTAACCCTTGATTCCAAGATACTAAAGGAGACTAACTGAGACCCTTATGTTAAGTTAGTCCCACAAGGTGGTAGCCTCTCGGGAAAACGAAAACATTAGTACTGTACATTCACGAAGAAAGAAAATGAAACGATCTTACCGGAATCTACACCCTGGAACAGGAACACGGCCCTTCAAGTGTGACGGATAGTAGCATCGCCTCCGCATTGACTTGAGAGAAGAAAGCAGGCATTGGAGCAAAGTTTGACCAACGCCGATTGCTTGAGAAGCTGTTAAAAAGAGTCAGGATGGTTTTGCAGAAAGACTCTTCCTGCATCTCCGGACTCTAACTTTCATCCAAGCCCTCACTGAGAGACTGACAGGATTACTTAAAACTCCTGTCCCATGTCAAAGAGTACTACCCTCCATAAGAGACAATTAAATTCTGACACTTCTCTGCCAACCTCCTGGGACGAAAGGCGAAAGAATGACTGGGGATGAGTGGAGTGGGAGGAGTATTTAAGTCTTTGGCTGGGGTGTCTTTGCCTCCTCCTGGTGGCCAGGTTCTTAATTCCCAAAAGTAATGAATGCAGCTGTGGACTCTTTCCATTTAAGGAGAAAATATAATTTGTATATGCTGCTAGTAACATATTACATGAGAAATAAAATCTATTAACAATAACATTTAAACATAATGATGCAACTATTATACAGAAAAAATGAAAATGTGTATTCTGCACTGGACATGTCTGCCACATTTTATGCATTACTATAAACTTTTAAAAAATTAAAACAAAAAATCATAAGCAAACATGCTCAATATACCCATCATCCCTATATACAAATAGCATTCAGATTGTTTAACACTTATAAGGATGGTTTCAGAAGATAAAAGTTAATTTTACACATGTAAATTATTATTGTCCTCACACACTCTAAAAGGTGAATCAATCAAAACACATGTAATGCTATCTTTAGAGGTGCCAAATGGCCATTGTAATTCATATGAACATTTGTTCATGTTGGGGATACATTTCGGATTGTTATTACTGGAAAAACACACTGACAAGCCGGAAGCAGTTATCAGAAAGATAATGGACCGGCCCCATAAATAGATAGATATATTATATAATTCTCTCCATTGGTTGCCCCAGCCTCAGGGCTGGCTCAAGACATTGTGCTGCCTGGGTCCGAGATCAAAATGACGCCCCCCACCCCCACACACACACACACTTCTACCTATCTAACTCCATCCATAACACTGCAATTAAATTTGAATGCCATTTTAATTAAAACTTGAATGCCACAATGACTATACTATGCACACACAAACACACACATATATATATATATATATATATATATATATATATAATATATATATAAATAATAGTTTAATGACCTTTATCTCCACATTATCATAAATACACAGCTTTGCAGTTTGACTACCTTTTATTTGATTAACTGTTCACATATACATTTTATGTACCTGCCTCCACCCAAACAGCATAACACTGTCACAGCAGAGACCAGACATCACCCTTTACTAGTCCCTGCCTCAGGCTGCATATTCTGTCACATGCTAGCCTGGCTGTCAGACAAAATAACAGGAGAAACTTCAGACCAGCATGTCACATGATCAGAGCAGCAGCAAACATTTCTAGTAGTGTTTGCTACTGATCTGAATCATGTGACATGCCGGTCTGAAGTTCCTCCTGTTATTTTGTTATATTCATTGATTCATGACATCAGCAAATGCAAAATCATTTGAAAACTGGTGCTTAGGGGAAAATTTACCTACCTTCCATTCCCCAGTCTTCCTATCTCCACTGGGCTAATGGGCTTGGACCTCAGTTCCCTGCACACCCAGCCTAGAGGGGAATAAACGTGCTGCCTGCTGCTGCTTCTGCTTGCTTCCCTCCCGAGTCAGCTGCCCTGCCCCATAGAAAAGTTTAGGCAGCTGAGTGATCCACACTTTGTTATTGGGCGGGGACTCAGGAGGGAAGCAGCAGCACTGAGCAGAAAATCTGTATGGGAAGTGACTGTGTGTGTCGCTCCTGACCCGCTGCTGTCAGTCCCACCCACTAACCCGGAGTGACCCCACAGAGATAGTCAATCTCATAGTGTTTCATTGACCAAGGTAGGTTAGGAGCGGCTGTGCCGCTTGTCAATATTAAACGGATTCCCCAGAGAGCTGAGAAGACGGTCCACAGGAGCGGCAGACAGGAGCTGCAGTCTGACTATAAATGTGATAGTCACTGACTGAAGTGCCGCCCCCTGTCATGTGGCCGCCTGGGTCCATGGGGACCCTGTTGGTCCCATTGTTAAGCCGGCCCTGCCCAGCCTTGGTATTAAAATAGGTTATGAAGTTTTGTCCAAACAAACCATACAACAAACTAACTTGTCCACTTCCACAAAGAAACCACAATAGCAATATTATATACAGTAAAAACAGGCTCTGTAGTAACTTGAAACATAAACAGATTATTTATTGTTAGAAAACTGACACCAAATTAATTACTAGAGTTGAAACTGAGAGATAAGACTGCAATTTAGTATGTTTAAGGCCTAACTTTAATGTTTACAGTCTTAATTGCAAAACATCATCTGTTTTATATCTGATATAACAAATTGCATACAAAGTATGTCATTAAAAAAGCTTCCTTTTAAGAAACAAAATATATTTATAAATCTGACCTGGAATATTCACAAAATTATAATTTATGTTTGCCTAAGGAAAGCAGATGTTTACTTACACGCTTTGATGTGATATCCATCCGATCTCCAAGAAGCTTTACACTTTTATCCACAACTGACAGTGCAACTATTGAGTTGGGCTCAGTCACATTAACAGTGAGAGAAACTTTTTTAAATGGTCTTGCCTGTGTCGTATTCCATAACAGAACAATCTAGAATGAAATATAACAATAAAACCCTTATCAGTTATGTAGTTTTATGTAGAAATATAATAATTATCTAGTTCACTGAATTATTTATATATAAAAAACACACAAACACATCACTAAATCAAAGTCTTTTTCTGCACATTAAATCAAATGAGAGCTTATATATATATATATATATATATATATATATATATATATATATATCTTATATATATGTGTGTGTGTGTGTATATTGTGTATATGTGTATGCATTTATATTTGTTTAACATGTTAGTAAACACAGTTGTTTTTTTATTTAATTAAAATTCAAACCATACATATGTACATACAATTAATACAATCAATGTAATGTTTTTGGGTGATTTATCATTGCAATTATTTGTTTAAATTGTAAAAATGTTATTTGCACTGCTTTTTAAATATATAAAATTATTTATCCTGGTTAAAATAATTACTTGTTTGAAAGTACCAAAGTCACTGCTGAATCCAGAGATTTCTACTTCCCTTATACACAGTGATCCTGTCAGTTACTATTGTCTAAGTTACAAGCATAACTGTAACCAATCCAGATCTAATCCAGTTTTAATATTTGTGCATTTGGAAGGCTGTAGAAAGTGCATAAGGCAGTGGTTCCTTTGCCTCTTTCAAATCAACAAATTATTATTATTATTATACTTTATTTATAAAGCGCCAACGTATTCTGCAGCGCTGTCCATGGGTACAATTCATTTAAATAAAACAATGATATAAAACTTGTAAGAGACAAGACAAAATTTTACAAACACATACAGGAGGAATTAAGGGCCCTATTCCTGTGGGAATTTATAATCTAGAAGGGTAGGAGGTTGAGAAACAGGAGGCGAGGACTGCAAGATTGAGAAAGATGTTAATACAGAGTTAGATGAGGGAAATATTAGGTAAGTGGAATTAATTTATTACTGAGTTAGGTGGTAGGCTTCTCTGAACAAAAAAGTATTCAGGGAGCATTTAAAAGAAGAAAGATTAGGGGAATGCCTGACAGGATGAGGAAGAGTGTTCCAGAGGGTAGGTGATGCACGACAGAAGTCCTGCAGTCTAGCATGGGAAGAGGTGATAGTTGAAAATGCAAGGAGCAGGTGATTATTGGATCTTAGTGGGTGGGCTGGAGTATACTTGTTGATTAGAGAGGAAAAGTAGTGGGGAGTGGCATTGGTGAGAGCTTTGTATGTAAGGGTGAGCATTTTAAATTTAATTCTGCTGTGAATAAGGAGCCAATAAAGGGACTCGCAGAGAGGTGCAGCAGATACAGAGTGACGGGAAAGGTGGATTAACCTGGCAGAGGCATTTAGGATGGATTGAAGGGGGAGAGGTGGGAAAGAGGACAGCCAGTAAGTAGGTTATTGCAGTAGTCATGTCGGAAAATAATAAGGGAGTGGATTATTTGCTTTGTGGTGTTAGCGCTCAGAAAAGGGCAAATCTTGGAAATATTGCATAGGTGGTTGGGGCAGGATAAAGAAAGAGATTGGATGTGGGGGATAAAGGGTAGATTTTAGTCAAGTGTAACTCCGAGGCAGCAGACTTGGGGCGATGGGGAGATGCTGATGCTGTCCACAGGGATAGCAAAGTCAGAAGTCGGCGTAGAGCTTGAGGGGGGATTAGAAGGAGCTCAGTCTTGGACATGTTAATCTTTAGGTGGTGAGAGGCCATTCAGGAAGAGATACCAGATAAGCAGTTGCTGACATGAGAAAGGACAGAGGGAGAGAGAGTGGGGGTGGAAAAATAGATCTGGGTGTCATCAGCATAGAGGTGATATTTGAAGCCATAATTGTTGATAAGTTTACCCAGTGAAGAAGTATAAATGGAGAAGAATAGATAGAGGACCCAGTACAGATCCTTGAGGTACTTCAACAGACACAGGCATTGGAGAGGAGGAGTCACCAGCAAATGACACAGACAAATACCGTGAGATAGATAAGAGTGAATCCAAGAAAGAGCAGTGTCACAGAGGCCAAAAGTTCTAAGGGTCTGTAGGAGGAGGGGGTTGTCAACTCGGTCAAAGGCAGCTGAGAGGTCAAGTAAGATAAGTATGGAGTAGTAGCCATTACTTTTAGCAGAAAGAAGATTGTTAGTAACCTTGGTAAGGGCAGTCTCAGCTGAGTGTTTAGGGCGGAATCCAGATTGCAGGGGGTCAAGCAAGGAGTTTGTGGACAGGAAGTGGGTTAGGTGATAGTAAAGTAGTTTTTCAAGGAGTTTTGATGTTAGTGGAAGCAGTGATATGGGGCGGTAGCTTTCAGGAGAAGTAGGGTCAAGGGAGGGTTTTTTGAGTATGGGAGTGATTTTTGCATGTTTGAAAGAAGATGGGAATGAACCGATAGAGAGAGGTAGGTTGGAGATGTGAGTAAGAGCAGGAGTGAGGGTGGAAGACAGGGAAGGTATTAGATGGGAAGGGATAGGGTCGAGCGGGCAGGTAGTGAGGCATAAGGAAGATAGTAACAAAGAAACTTCATTCTCAGTGGCTGGATGGAAAATGCAGAGAGTGGCAGAGGGAGTAACTGGGCCTGTTGTTGGAAGATGTCAGGTTGGTGTTGGGATGTTGTTCCGGATAGTATGTGTTTTGTTTAAAAAATAGTCTGCCAGGTATTGAGTACTAAAGACAAATGGGGTGGGTGGAGCAGGTGGGTAGAGGAGAGAGTTAATGTTGGAGAAGTAATTTATGGTTTGAGGAAAGAGTAGATATGAGAGAAGAGAAGTAGGTTTGCTTGGCTAAATGAAAAAGTGCAAAAATGCAAAAGTGTATGAACGACGAATAAACTTATAGTGGATGAAATCAGGATCAGAATGATTCTTTCTCAAGGCACTCTCAGCAGTATGGGAGCATCTTTGCAAATAGAGTGTTTGCTGATAGTGCCAGGGCTGTAACTGACAGCGTGATGTTTTGCGCAGTTGGGGAAGGGCAAGTGTGTCTAGTGCAGAGGAGAGAGTTTTGTTATTGTCAGGCTTACCACTGCAGGGCATATTGTTGTGTCTGTTCCTTTAAATTAACACTCTTTTAATATAGCATTGCCTATAAATCCCCTGACTTACTAATCTGCAATGCTTGTTATGACCGTCTGCCACCCACTGGTAGCTAAACGGTACTATCCTGAGCCCACGCCTGTTCCTGTTTGTTGCTGCAAACCAGCCTGCACAATTCTTCTGGCTCCTAGTTCCGGATCTACATTGGATCACTCCGCGGTGATGTCACACGCCGACCACAGAGTTACCGGAGCTCTGATCAAGCCCGCAATACCGGATCTGCTAATTCCCTCAGTGGCGCTTCCTATACCGGATCTCTCAGACCTCTCATAGGGGATTTACTTCCAACTCAGGTACTTAAGGCTACAGTAATTTTAAGTTGTCCTTATTCTTGCCGCTAATCCTAAAGCCCCTGTATCTAGAGTATAGTACAAACAAACTTGTCAGTTCTCTCTAAACTGTGTATATTACTCATATATACCTAATTCTACTTCTATGTTGTACAACAGTAATCTGATCATTGTTATGTTTTAAGGTATTTATTTACCAAGGCTTTTTATTTTTATTTTGTTTTTTATGGAATACATTGTGAGATACACTGCTACAGAATTCCAGTGTTAATAAGTAGCACATGTGGTAGCAAAAGTGTCTGCTCACTTTTTTCCCTGACATTAACCTTGCTTACTGTTTTATCTGCTGCTTGACACTATCACTGTTGATAGACATGTCATACAGCAGTAATTCATCCTGCTACAACTACTCAAATTTTAAGTACATAGTTAAAAGTCTCAGCAGCTGTGGTTCTCAAAACTCATTGTATGATTCTTATCACTTAGCTATCGTATCAGAGTCTGACAGAATAACAAGCCTATTTTACAAAATGGACCCAGCTGAGATGACTACACGTATGCAGACTTTAAACCAAAGAGTTGATTTACTAACAGAGGGCTTAACCACACTCAAGGCAGAAAATAGTGCCCTTAAGGCTTACATCAAAGAATACATAGAACCTAAGTTGCATGCATCAGAACCACAAATAAGTCTCACTGAGAAATTTTCTGGCGACAGATCTCAATATATAGAGATTTTAAAAACGCCTACCTTCTGCTTTTTACACTTAAGCCACAAACCTACCCAAACGATAGGTCACGTGTGCTGACTATCATTTCTTTCCTGAGAGGTGAGCCCCGTACCTGGGCCAATACTTTTTTTGAGACTAACGACACTATATTGAACTCACTTGATGCCTTTCTAACGGCTATGGGTCAGTTATACGAAGATCCATTCAAACAACAAACCGCTGAGACAGCTCTTAGGGCACTGAAACAAAAGAAAAGAATTGTGGAAGAGTACATCTCTGACTTTAAAAGATGGGCAAAAGATTCCCAGTGGAATGATGTATCTCTTAAAAACCAATTTAGAATTGGCCTATCCAACCCTATTAAAGATAAGCTGTCTCGCATAGACCTACCTACCACCTTAGAAGGACTTATGAATCTCACTATTACAATAGACAGACGCCTCAGAGAACGTATGCATGAGAGGTCTTATCAGGAGACACATTACAAAAAACACTATACTACTCCCACACCTCATGCCTCTAGTAAATCAACAGCTGAACCTATGGATATTGGGTTCCTAAAAGGACCCCTATCTACCCAAGAGAAAAATAGAAGACGTGAGAACAACTTGTGTTTATATTGTGCCTCAGAAGAGCATAACGTGAAAGACTGCCCCTCTTTGCCGAGACAACAAAAGGGTAAGAATACTACAGTTGGAGAAAGTTGTGGAGAGAAGAGGGTTCTGCACAACAAGTATACACTTATAGCACTCTGAAGTCTGAATAAATGAATCACCCTTGGGTGATAGTTAAAATCATAGAAAATCATATGTAAGTACTGGGGTGTTATGGGCAAGATAGAACAAAGAGAATTAAATTAAAAATTAACTTTTATTGAGTTGATTAAAAATTCTCACATACATACAACACACAATTAAAACTACGACTAGAGGGAATTACTATAGACGTGCCCTTCAGATATTATGTGCTATAGATATAGCAAATGGAAATAGTACTTGTGGATTCTGAGGGATAAATTCTATATGTTGTCTGACTTGTGTGCAAGTGTCAGATCACTTAGATATCCACCCAGGAATATTGGGACTATTACCAAGTAAAAACTCTTAATTAATACAGCACTGGGGTGAATGAACTTAAGTTATAACATTGCCTGTAAAATATAAGGCACTTGGATACTAACAAACTGTTAATTATTGGCACACTGGTTAGTGGTGGATGGTGTTATTGGTAAGATGTTGTGCAAAAAATCACCTCTTATTTGATCACAAGATCAGATAGAGAGTTATTCCACTAAAATCAGCATCCCTATGAATAATGTGTAGTTACAAGCACCCGAGAAAAGTTGATTATAAATGGGTTTTATGACACCTCTAATAATCACAAAGGGTGGCTTGTTTATCAAAGGTGATTGGATATGAAGGTACTAAGAAGGGATTTAAATATATTGCAGCGGGAACTCTAATATATTTATATATGGGTGATTGGCCGTTTGTGGCTTGAGTTGATTCGCACAGCGTGTGAATAGAAGGCTGTGTGCTCGATAATTGGAAGTGGTTCTAGTATGGCAAATATATTGCTAGGAGATACATATACATGTGAACATAGTAATTTGTACAGAGATATTTCTTACACTGTATCGGTACTATAAATAGTACTATAAATAGTACCGATACAGTGTAAGAAATATCTCTGTACAAATAACTATGTTCACATGTATATGTATCTCCTAGCAATATATTTGCCATACTAGAACCACTTCCAATTATCAAGCACACAGCCTTCTATTCACACGCTGTGCGAATCAACTCAAGCCACAAACGGCCAATCACCCATATATAAATATATGAGAGTTCCCGCTGCAATATATTTAAATCCCTTCTTAGTACCTTCATATCCAATCACCTTTGATAAACAAGCCACCCTTTGTGATTATTAGAGGTGTCATAAAACCCATTTATAATCAACTTTTCTCGGGTGCTTGTAACTACACATTATTCATAGGGATGCTGATTTTAGTGGAATAACTCTCTATCTGATCTTGTGATCAAATAAGAGGTTGATTTTTGCACAACATCTTACCAATAACACCATCCACCACTAACCGGTGTGCCAATAATTAACAGTTTGTTAGTATCCAAGTGCCTTATATTTTACAGGCAATGTTATAACTTAAGTTCATTCACCCCAGTGCTGTATTAATTAAGAGTTTTTACTTGGTAATAGTCCCAACCCAATATTCCTGGGTGGATATCTAAGTGATCTGACACTTGCACATAAGTCAGACAACATATAGAATTTATCCCTCAGAATCCACAAGTACTATTTCCATTTGCTATATCTATAGCACATAATATCTGAAGGGCACGTCTATAGTAATTCCCTCTAGTCGTAGTTTTAATTGTGTGTTGTATGTATGTGAGAATTTTTAATCAACTCAATAAAAGTTAATTTTTAATTTAATTCTCTTTGTTCTATCTTGCCCATAACACCCCAGTACTTACATATGATTTCTATGATTTTACTATCACCCAAGGGTGATTCATTTATTCAGACTTCAGAGTGCTATAAGTGTATACTTGTTGTGCAGAACCCTCTTCTCTCCACAACTTTCTCCAATTGTAGTTCCCAATATACACAGCACCTATCCTGGAACTTGGGTCAATAATACCCAAGTATCCTAATATTGGATATAAGTCTATAAACATCAAACAAGTATTGCCATTGGTCATTTTCTTTTCTAAGAATACTACAACCCTATCCTGCTGTAATACTTATGACTCCACCACAACCTATTGTAAAATCAATCTTTTATTACAGTGGAATCTCCTACGAGTCAACGTTCCAGCCATTATTGACTCTGGTGCAACAGCCTGTTATATTGATAAGGAATTCACCTATAGTAATAAAATACCACTTGTGCACAAAAAATCTCCTATTCATTTGCGTGGTATAGATGGTAAGATCCTTTCCTCAGGTCCAGTCGAATATCAAACGATACCCCTATTGGTATCCACGACTGAACATCACAGGGAATATATATCTTTCAACGTTATTACTTCACCAGTATCCCCTGTTATTCTGGGTTTAACATGGTTAAGTTTATATAACCCCAAAATATCATGGGAAACACTCTCACTCACCTTTAACTCCAAATACTGCACTACTACATGTATCCCTATTGCTATCCTCCACACTTCCCAGGCAGATACTGAGATCCAAATACCTAGTGAATATAGGGATTTTATGGATTTATTCAATAAGACCGAGTCTGAGAGTTTACCTCCTCATAGGAAGTATGACTGCCCTATAGAGATAATACCTGGTGCAGATATTCCCTGTGGGCACATCTTTCCTCTCTCTAAAACAGAACTTGATCACTTGAAATCCTTCTTAGAGGATAACTTAAGGAAAGGGTTTATACGCCCTTCAACATCACCGGCGGGAGCCGGAATATTCTTTGTGAAAAACAAAGACGGCTCCCTAAGGCCCATTATAGACTATAGACAACTAAACAAGATCACAGTAAAGAACAGATACCCGTTGCCCCTGATCCCAGAGCTAATCGAGAGATTAGAAGGAGCCAAGTTCTTTACGAAATTGGACCTTCAGGGGGCGTATAATTTAATCAGAGTGTGAAGTGGAGACGAGTGGTTAACGGCGTTCAGGACCCAATACGGCCACTATAAATACACAGTCATGCCGTTCGGGCTCTGTAACGCCCCGGCCATTTTCCAGTATCTAATAAATTACCTGTTTAGAGATATCTTAGACATTTTCATAGTCATATATCTCGACGACATATTAATATACTCTAAGACGCTTTCTGAACACATATAACATGTCAGGCAAGTCCTCTCTAGTTTAAGAGACAATCACCTCTATGTCAAACCAGAAAAATTTATTTTCAAATCTCAGAGTATAGCTTTTCTTGGGTATATCATCAGCTCCTCAGGTATCCACATGGAGGAATCAAAGATACAAACCATTAAAAATTGGCCTAGCCCTAAATCAAGAAAAGAAGTCCAAAGATTCCTGGGCTTTGCGAATTTTTATCGCAAATTTATAAAAAATTTCTCTAAACTCACTAAACCGTTAACCATCCTAACAAGAACCAGCATACCTTTTAAATGGAACCAAGAAGCACAAAAAGCTTTTGAGCTTTTAAAACAAAAATTCACTACCGCTCCTATTCTTAGGTTTCCGAATCCAGAGTATCAATATATACTGGAAGTCGATGCCTCAGACGTTGCTGTTGGTGCTGTTCTTTCACAAAGAGATGGCTTAAAAAAACCTCTACATCCTGTTGCTTTTTTTTCTCGATCACTGAATTCAGCTGAACAAAACTACCCCATTGGGGAAAAAGAAATGTTGGCTATTAAATTGTCACTTGAGCACTGGAGGCACCTTCTGGAGGGTACAAGTGTTCCTATATTGATCTATATGGATCACAGAAACTTGCAGTACCTAAAAAGCACTAGGACCCTCTCCTCTAGACAAGTAAGGTGGAATTTATTCCTCACCAGATTTAATTATCAAATAGTCTATCGACCAGCAAGTAAAAACCATAAAGCAGATGCCCTATCTAGGTTACCATGTTACGAACGTAAGCCTCCACCTGATGATAGCTTGATACCTAAAGACAGGTTTGTTTCTTTTATCTGCGACTTCAAACCACAGTTGCTACGTGAACAAACGGAAGACCAAACAAAACCACTATCCCTCCTGGACAGGAGGGATGATAAGTTGTACTACCACCAAGGACTGTTGTATATTCCTCCAATTCGCAAACAAATGGTTCTACAAACTGTCCACGATTCTTTGCTCGCAGGACACCCACGAATAAAAAAGACACTAGAACTCGCAAAGAGATCCTACTGGTGGCCTACTATGGCTAAAGAGGTAAAACAGTATGTAGCTTCCTGTCATACATGTACCATTTCCAAATCAACAAAACAAGCACCCTATGGGTTTCTACTACCTCTCACTACTCCATCAATTCCATGGTTAGAAACCCGAATCAAACAAATCTAACACCATTTTAGTAGTAGTAGACCTATTCAGTAAAATGGCACATTTTATTTCATATCACAAATTGCCTACCGCTATGGAAACCATCCAATTACTTATAAAACATGTCTTCAAACTCCACAGTCTTCCTACTACTATCCTCAGTGACAGAGGAAGTCAATTTTCTAGTAGGTTATGGATAAACTTCTGCAAGTTATTCGGGATTGACAAAAGGCTCACTACTGCTTATCATCCTCAAAGTAACAGGCAGACAGAGCGATGTAACCAATGGATCAAGCAGTATATATGGCTTTATTGCTCTGATCAACAAAACTCATGGTCCCTACATTTACCCTATGCTGAGTTTTCATTTAACAACACTATCCATACCACCAATGGGACTACACCATTCTTTGGCAATTATGGTTTCCACCCCAGGTTTCATTTACACCCTGATAATCGTACCACTTTTCCAGGTTTATCTGAACTCTCCGATGCCATCTCTACCAGTTTCTCTGCTATACAAACTGCCATTGAAGCATCAAAGGAAACACAAAAAAAATATTATGATAGGAAAAGAAGGAAACCACCCTCTTATGCTATCGGAGACCTCGTATGGTTATCCACTAGAAACCTGAAGCTCAACACTCCTTCAAAGAAATTCTCTCCTTTATTCATAGGACCCTATCCTATAACCCGGATTCTCAATGTAAATGCAGTTACCCTAAAACTTCCAGAAAACATGAAGGTGCACCCTACTTTCCATGTCTCCCTCCTCAAACCATACAAGGCTTTAAGAAACATCCCATCAGATTGTACCCCACAGGTCTCAATAGACTCTACCACCGAATACGAGGTTCAAGCAATTCTGGATTCCCGGTTGTTCTGGGGGATGTTGCAATATCTCATTAGTTGGAAAGGATATTCATCAGAGCACGATTCCTGGGAACCCGCTAGTAAATTCTCTGCACCACGGTTGATATCACTTTTCCATAGGAGGAACCCGGACCGGCCGCACCCTGAGCACCGGAGCTGCTCCTAGACGGGGGGATACTGTCAGGCTTACCACTGCAGGGCATATTGTTGTGTCTGTTCCTTTAAATTAACACTCTGTTTAATATAGCATTGCCTATAAAGCCCCTGACTTACTATTCTGCAATGCTTGTTATGACCGTCTGCCACCCACTGGTAGCTAAACGGTACTATCCTGAGCCCACGCCTGTTCCTGTTTGTTGCTGCAAACCGGCCTGCACAATTCTTCTGGCTCCTAGTTCCAGATCTACATTGGATCACTCCGCGGTGACGTCACACGCCGACCACGGAGTTACCGGAGCTCTGATCAAGCTCGCAATACCGGACCTGCTAATTCCCTCAGTGGCGCTTCCTATACCGGATCTCTCAGACCTCTCATAGGGGATTTACTTCCAACTCAGGTACTTAAGGCTACAGTAATTTTCAGTTGTCCTTATTCTTGCCGCTAATCCTAAAGCCCCTGTATCTAGAGTATAGTACAAACTTGTCAGTTCTCTCTAAACTATGTATATTACTCATATATACCTAATTCTACTTCTATGATCATTGTTATGTTTTAAGGTATTTATTTACCAAGGCTTTTTATTTTTATTTTGTTTTTTATGGGATACATTGTGAGATACACAGCTACAGAATTCCAGTGTTAATAAGTAGCACATGTGGTAGCAAAAGTGTCTGCTCACTTTTTTCCCTGACATTAACCTTGCTTACTGTTTTATCTGCTGCTTGACACTATCAATGTTAATAGTTCATGTCATACAGCAGTAATTCATCCTGCTACAACTACTCAAATTTTAAGTACATAGTTTAAAGTGTCAGCAGCTGTGGTTCTCAAAACTCATTGTATGATTCTTATCACTTAGCTATTGTATCAGAGTCTAACAGTTATAGTGGGCTGTAGCGAGATCAGGGCAGGTTATAGTGGAGGTGTGAGGGAGCAGATCTTGAATGGTTTTTGAAAATTGGAGTGTATCCACAGCGTGTAGATTTCTACAGGTGCGGGGACGGGATGGAGAAGTGGGTTTAGCTGTTGCATTAATTTTATAGGTGACCAGGTGATGGTCTGAAATGGGAAAAGGGTGACAGGTTAGGTCAAATATAGAGCAGAGGTAGGAAAATACCAGGTCGATGGAGTGTCAATCACGGTGAGTAGGGAATAGGGTGGATTGTTAGAGACAGAAAGAGGATGTGAGTGAAAGAAGTTTAGAGGCAGCAGGGGCAGATGTGTTGTCAATGGGAATGTTGAAGTCCCCAAGAATTAGAGTTGGTATATCTGTAGAGAGAAAGTGAGGAAGCCAGGCAGCAAAGTTGTCAAGGAATTGGGAGGTTGGTCCAAGAGGGCGATAGATGATTGTCACTCTGAGGGAGAGGGGGGAGAACAGGCAAATGCAGTGGACTTCAAAGGAGGAGAAGGAGAGAGATGGATGGAAGATAGGTACTGATAAGTGCAGGAGGGGGAGAGCAGGATCCCAACACCGCCACCATGTTTCTCACCTGGACTCGGGGTATGGCTAAAGTGTAGACCACCATGGGTGCCATGTACTAAAGCACGGGCGGACAGCTTCTTAACTCGCGAAGCTGTCCGCCCGCCTCCGCTACACACGGGCAGATCTATTGATCCGCTTGCCCGTATGTACCATTAAACACTCATCGGAGTATGTAATGCCCGCCCCTTCAATCGCGCGACCAATCACGCAACTGAAGGGGCTGTCAATCACCGAGAGCGAGCGTGCTCTCTGTGATTTTGCTTCGCCACCTAAGAGGTGGTGTAGGCTGTAGGAAGCAGCGTTCTAATGACCGCTGCTTTTTACATTGCAGGAAGCAGGCTCGCATATGCGAACCTGCCCCGCAAAGGCTCTGGAGCAGCTTTCGCTGCTTCGTACATGGAGCCCCATGTGTGAGAGCAGCAATGGAAACGATGTCAGAAGAAAATAGCCAGAATGAGAGTTTTAAGAAGGGTAAGTGTATTTATATGGTGGTCAAGTACAAAGTGCCATCTGTCTAATACAGTTATTTGTAAGCCCCTAAGACTCAAGATATAAAAACTGAATTTGCAGAGAAATGACTGTAGGAAATAGCATTTTGTACTGTTTGTGTAGTAATTCATGTCAAATTCATAGACTGAATAATAATTTTAGCAAGTGCCATGAAATTATTTTATGGTCAAAAGAATATCATATTAGTGTAACTGTTGGGATCTGCTGTGCTGTGTCTTTAGTAAATTTAAGCACTACATATTTTTTCCCTAATCTGAGCTCTTATACTTTAAATTACATGTTTTATTTGTATAATTTCCCCTCAGTTGGTATTTGCTATCTCAATGGAAGACTGTGTGCTCTGTTCATGCCTATACACCATCAGCCAGTATGACTGTCCCTCACAAACTTGGGGATGAGCAATTTAAACAATATGAATGTATTTTATAGAGCTAAATTTTATCTTAATAAAAAGAATTAACAATAATAAGAAGCACTAAAGCCATTTAGGAGATGCTATGTCCCTTAAACAGTAGCTTGATATTATTAGGAACTAAAACATTATTACCTGGTTTTCAAATATTGGTTGAATTGTGACTGTTACAGCATCATTTATAATTGTGCCGTCATTTGCAATATTATAAAAAATTAGGCATGCTTCAGGAGTCCACGAGATTTCAGGTTTTAATGTTATAGCTGTTGTGTTTTCTTTACCCATGGACACAATTTGTCCTCTTGAAACAACCTAAAAAATAAAACACTGTTTTCAACATATGCAGTAAGGTCTAAAAACTTTATAAACAAACCAAGGTTTTCAATAGGTTGTGGGTATGTAGAGGTTTCTATTAGCTTCAGATTGTCTATAATAGGAATTGAGCACTGGAGGATAGATTTTTAAAACAACTTACTGGCATGAAGAGAAATCATCAGCTTATTTCAGTGAGCATTATATTATAAAGTAAGTGTTTCTTCTTAGCATAAAGCATTAGCAAATTCTCCTTAATAAGAAACAATCTTTTAAGCAATCTTCGCAGGGCCTCGTAATACTGATGAGGCATCTTAAAAAGATTTCTCCAGACCAATTAGAGAATTTGGCACTATATAAGATCTAGATTGACCTGACCTTCTAGATTTATTATATATTTAATCACTTGCTTTTAAAAAAGTAATATGACTAACAAACAACAAGATATGTAAAGGAAAGAATTTGGGAGGATCTAAATGTAATTGTTGTAATTCTACTAAAACATGATTGGCTAGACATGAAAAGTAGAAGAAAGCCCTTAGACCAGCCCATGTTCATGATTATTTAATGATAAAGAGATAAGATGGATTTTTTTTAACTTAAATACAATAGAATTAAAAGAACTCAATTTAAAATGGAATATAGCTTTGTATCAAAGTCTAAAATAAGATCCATATATAAGGCCCAATGAGCAAAACTTTGCTGGATAGAAAGTGGAAAACCAGGCCGATACTAGCAGGGGCTGCCCTCAGGGAATTCTCTAAAAAAAGGGGGGCGAAATTTAAAAATGTACAAATCAGATTGCTCTGCAATTGGCGTATAGTATCTTACAATCACCTCTATTTTTGTATAAATGTGTTTGTCTATAAGGGTAAGAAGTGTTTTGAGTATTTTTACATATTTTAAGATCTCGCCACTTTTTAGTTTGTGAGAAACAAACAACAAGATCTGCAGGGGTGAAAATGTTTTGAGAATATGCCAGACCCAACAGGAAATGTTTAGCATCGGTGGGGACCTCATTTAACAATAAGGGCATATTAACAGTGTAGTTTTACTACAATTTCTACTATTTTCATTACATTGGTATTTTTCAAGTGTAATATCAATATGAATTTTAATTTCTCCATAAAATAAATTTTTTGCAGAACTATTTCATTATGATTTTTAATTTGATAAAACAATTACATTTTTACTATGTATTTTTATTGCAATACCTCATTTATTAGTTTTATACAATTTTTTTACTTTTTTTGTATGAAACCTATTCTAGTGCATGCATTGCCTTCACATGCTTATAAGCAGGGAACACTGCTTTGCAAGACACACTTATCAAGGTAAAAACTACCTTTAGATCATTTGGACTTTACTGTCTTGTGCAATCTTAACTATTACAAGCAAATGCTGGATTGCTGGAGGTACCTTATAAAGGGCCAGATAAAGAGGGCAAACAAAGTAAACTTTTAACACAGGTGTTACAAGTTGAAAGTAAATTGTTTGTATGCAAGCGAAAACCTGATGCGTGAAAACTTCAGGACTTTGGATATCACTACTGCATTAACTTCTTCTCGGGCATAAACTTTATTTGCACTCAAGTGCAATAGTTTACTTTCAAATTTTAACATGCGTTAAAATTAGCTAACTTTAGCGTGCCACTTGTAATCCCTAAATGGGGTCCTATAAGTTTAACTAATAGTTAGAAATACACAGCCATGAGAACTGAAAAGGAAACATAAATATTTAAACTTATAAAAAGTCATAGGGGTAGATTTATCATAGTGCGAGCAGACATGATACGATGTAGCATATCATGTCCGCTGCACATCGATAAATGCAATGCCATCCCCTGCAGATTTGTGGCCAATCAGCCACTAGCAGGGGGTGTCAATCAACTAGATCATATTCGATCAGGGTTTTTTTTTGTCCGCGGCCTCAGAGCAGACGGACAAGTTATGGAGTGTTAAAGTGGAAACATGTTTACAAAAAAGAAGAAAGAAGGAAAAAACAAGATTTGTAACCTCTTAAAGTCTGTATCAATATAGGTGCCAAATGGTCATAAATATACTGAATCTTTAATATTAAATATTTTTTTATGTAAAATTAGCTGAAAATAAAATTTTACATCCCACACAGCAACCAATACCAGGCCTGGACTAAGCATAGGGCATTCAGCGCATTTGCCCGATAATCAGGGGCCCGTTGCAAGCCAGGGCTGGTTGCTTTAGCCACAGCTAGTGGCCAGCATAATTACTTATGCATAATGCAGAGCAAACCCTGCCCTGCCTTTCACTGCCATGCTGTGTTAGTGAGCAAGGTAGGGCCAGTCCTGCTCCCTGCCCCATTTCTGTGAGCTGCCTCCCCAGTATCCCCCTCACAATGGCTGGCTCTTTAGGTTGCTAAATGGTTCCCTACAGAGCTGTCGGCTCTGAAGCTGTCACAGATCAATCCTGCACTGAATGAGAATCAAATCATAAACCAGCTTTACATCTGTGTCTGTAAGGAGTATGCGTGGATTGTTGCTGGTCATATTAATATGTGTCTTTCCTTTAATATATACTTACATACTAACCCTTTGTGTTATCACCTTGTGGCTACCTATGAAACTATAATTAGCTTAAATAGTGATAAAGTTTAAATCAGAAACTAATAGAATTAATTTTAACAATCATTTATTTTATAGTAGATTTCCACACACTTATAAGAAGTTTAACTATAACAGGGCCTTTGTTTCTATATTATGCTACGTAGTTATCACTGCAGTTAAATGACAAAATTACCAAGTAGTTAATCTCTTTTAACGGTATGTTGCTGTCAATGGTCAGGCTAAATGGTGTTCCAACCTATATGGAAAAAGAAAACAGAACAGATAAATTACTAAAGTTTCTTGTTGAATAGCCACAAGCATAGCCCCTACATGATAGGCATATCGGATATCTGTATCTGAGAATTAGCTTATATAGCAAAACACAGTGCACACATTTAAATAACGACAAACTGCAAAACAAGGGGGAAAATATATTTAAAAGCTTATGTTTTAATTAGTTAATACATTAAGATTGTGCACCCGTAGTACATAAATTGTACAATTAGTCAATATCCATACATTTGCACTACACTCTCTTTTAATTGCAAATTCTTATCGCATCTGAGGACAAGGAGACATGAAAATGAGAAGAAAGGGGATTTTGGAAGAAATTCAGGAATTAGTAATAAAAAATGATGACCCTTTGCACTAGTATCACCCTTCCCGTCTGACATGTATGTTTATCACCCCTAATTTTAACAACTCAAACTGTTCATGACTATCTAAGAGAAAAAATAACATACCTAGGCTTTAGTTTTTACTTTTTGTAAAGTTTTCACTTGGATTGGTATCTATACCTTGATAAACAATTCAAGCACAGACTTGTAAACATAAAATATTACTGATTCATTGTATAATAACATTAACAAACATTAGTAGTATTGCACGTCTATTGCACAAGTGAACATTCTGGTGATTGGAAGCTACCCACAGAAACCAAATAAGATGCATGCACCTTTTAAGGGTTCTTTGCTGGCATATAACTGTCATAAAGGTGATCCATCAAGTATAAGATCTGACAAGAACATATTGATTGCAAAATGTAGGTGCATCTGTCTATGATGTAAGCAGGTATGGCATAAAGGGTTTGCAAAGGACATACACCTAACCTATGGTCGTATGATGAGTGCATATAGCTGGCCCACTAGAGTTGCAGGGGACATATGGTCTGGGGTCAGATATGGTGGCACAGCTGGCATAAATAGTGCTAAGGTGGATGCCGATGAAATTAAAGGGACAGTGTACACCAACTTTCATACAACTGCATGTAACAGACACTTCTATAAAGAAGAATATGCACAGACACTGATCTAAAAATCCAGTATAAAGCCTTTTAAAAACATTCTTAGAAGCTTCCAGTGTAGCACTGTTGATGAGGTTAGGATGGGACAACCAGTGAAAGGGGATGGGAAAGCAGGAAGAGCAGAAGCTCCCCCTCTCTCCCTCCCCTGCATATGAAAAGCCCCTTTACACAAACAGGAGCAATCAGGAATCTGTAGACATCAGTCTACATCTGAAACTTTGGAGCTTGGTTAGGAGTCTGAAAGTCAGCACAATGTTATTAAAAATAAGCAAAACTATACATTGTTACAAAAAACTCTGAGATGGGTTTTATAACTGGATCATCTACAAAATATTTATGCGAAGAAAAATCTAGTGTACAATGTCCCTTAAAATCTGAGGGGGCAGATATTTTGTTTAAAAGAGGCCCAACCAAGAACAGAAAAAATGGTGAAGTGTGGTGAGTGGTTTAACCAGCAGGCTGACAGATAAGGCACATTTATATTATGGGATACCTTTTATTACTGAATACTATTGGGCCGATTTATCATGATGCGAGCGGACATGATCGCTGTAGCGGATCATGTCCGCTCGAGTTTGCTAAATGCCGACAGAATATGCTGTCGGCATTTAACATTGCACAAGCATTTCTAGTAAAAAGCTTGTACATTGCCGCCCCCCTGCAGACTCGGCCGCTAGCAGGGGGTGTCAATCATCATGACTGTATCTGATCGGGATGATTGCCGTCCACCGCCTCAGAGGTGGCGGATAAGTTAAGGAGCAGCGGTCTTATGACCGCTGTTTCTTAATGTCCGCTTCAGGCGGACCTGAAGCGGAGTGGGTCAAAAGCAGCATGCACTGCTTCATAAATCGACCCCCTAGAATTATTGAAGACTCATACTTCTGCATTTTACCTATTCCCTTCTTATTGTGTTATATAGTGTAATGCAAGCTGATCATTTTCATCACTACAGTATCATCAAGCTGGAAAAATATCATTATACTTTGCTAGACAGTGGTTACAACTTTTTAGCCAGAGGGAAAATGTTTCTAGTTTGTTCAATGTTTGTTTGCTTTTAAATTGTCGGCTGCAATTTTTTACTCATTCAGGTCTAATGGAAAGCTAGAAATTTCAAGCCTTAATTTTCACAATTATTATACCTTTTATTTATTTTTTTATATATTGTATTGAAATTATCAGGATGCTGAGAAAATGGGGCCTGCGGTGCAAATCTAATGGTTTTACACTGCCTAAGGTTTATGATGCTAGGATATGATTGGATTCTAACTCTGAAATAATAGACGTGAATGTGGAATGACTTACCTTGATATTTTGATTTGACTTTTTAATCTGAAGGTAGGCCTTACTTGGGGAGTTAAACACATCATTTATAAAGATATGATTTACACTGTCCAAAAATTCAGCCTGTAAAATATCATTTTAAAGATTACAAATTTACTAAGGTAATATCAAGTTTTCTTGCACCTGCAACTAACAACATACTCTTAAACCAAAGCATGTTTTAGGTTCCAAATAGGATACATCTAAAGAAAGATATACAATAATTACATTAAAACAATATACATTCAAATAAGTCAAATAATGCAGTAGGTAATTAGCCGGTGTTCCTGTGTAAATTCCAGATTATGTAGCTAAAATTTTAAAGAATTTACAAATTCTTATATAAATTAGAACAATGTATAAATTCTCTAATGGTGAAATAGTCATTTCCTATAGTTAGCACTTCCTTTCATGAAGGAAAAAAGTACCACATGTATTTGTGCGTTTATCAATTATAAGTAAAGTATGTCCTTAAATATTGAATATGTAATTCATGAGGTTTAATTCCAGTTCTACAAATGGATTTGTCCATTAACCCAAAATACATGCAATCCTTTCACCATGGGAAGCTGTATTTGACTAAAATAAACCTCTATGACTCATTTTACCATATATTTTATTGACAGTGACAAGTAGTTTAAGATTTAAATTAAAAAGTGTTTAATTTCCACTACAAATGCATACTTGTAAATGTGATTAACAAGTTTTTATCACTAATGGTGAGGCAGTCTATACAGAGGATGATTTATATAAATTTTAATCAATTGTTTTTTAAAAAAATATTATATATAAAGAGAGCGCTCTCTTCAAATAAACATAACCCCTTCACTCATGGTGCTCCTCACGCATAATACACATACAAATCAAATGATATTATTTAAGGAACTGCCATCTCTTTGTGAAAAAGACACCCAGGATATTATTCAAGAATGTATTCAAAGCATATTAAGTGATTTCATAATGTTTTGGTTCATGCAGGAAATGTTGTCAATTTTTTCACAAGGAGGTGGAGTCTTTTTTTCACAAAGAGGTGCGAGTTCCTTAAAGGCTACCATTAGTCTGTAATAATTATAAGTATTAATGTCTATTTAGTACACAATAATATGTAATATCAATGCTTTGCAGATAAGATTTGTAATGTCTGCTTTGCAAGTAGTTTGCAGTCGTTCCTTTTTGGTTTAAATATAGACCTGACAAACATACTCCCAAAATAAATATATATTTAGCCTCAATAAATATATAAATAAAAATATAAAAATATTAATGATAATTATTTTAACTTGTAGCTGACTGAGTGCAGGGGAACTTACTAGGTTGAAGGCAGAAGATTTAGCAATTATGGATTACTGCTAGGGATGAGCGAATGTGTTTATATTCGAATGTTAGAACGAATGTGATTGTATAAATTAAATTTACGTAATCAAATGTTGATAAGAACGAATATTTTTAAATTTTTTATAATCGAATGCAATTTACAGTTTTCGAATGTCACTTTTGAATTTGAATGTTTATAATTAGATCGAATGTAGCAAAATGTAGAGAAATTTTGAATGTAGCATTCGATTTAACAAATACTATTTAGAAGTTCAATAGTTAATTTGGTAGGGAATTTAGTAAATTGATACATAATAGATACAAATATATCAATTTGAATATTTATATTTCGAATATTGCTTAATTTGAATATTAAATTTAAATAAAGCATTAGAAATACTATTACAAATATAAAAATTTGAATTTTTTTAATTCTAATATTGCATAATTCTAATTGAATTATTAGAAAATTCAAAAAGAATATTATATTTAAAGAAAGCATTACAAATACTGTAAATGAAAACAAAAGGTTTAATATAAAAAAACAAGTGCTCTAATTATTATATTTAATATACTGTACCTTGATTTTTAAATGAGTTGTATTAGCCAGCAATGGAATTTCCATATGAATTATGCCATTTTCAGGAACTGAGTAATACAGCAATTCTTTTTCCACAATCCTTTCCCCATTTTGTACAATGTCTTCAAAATTGTCAGCTGATGTCTCCCCAAAAAGTGACCGTGTTATTGTGATTGCAACAAAAAATTTTCTCTCCTCTGAAGTAAGTTGTTTGCCATCATATCTCAGGATTTTAAGCTAACAAATATAGGAAGGTCACAACGATTAAAAAAATAAAAAAGAAACAATCACACTGTCTTACTGTGCACTATTGTAATACACTATAAAATGTGTTTAAAAAGAAATATATTTTAGCTTTTTTTAACTCACATTGTGCAAGTACTTTGCGCCAGTGTCCTGGTAAAAAAAGCTATCTTGTCGAAATTTGCTACCTCGACATGTGCATGCTCAGATTTACATAACTGCACTCCACATATGTTAAAAAGGAATGAGTGGAATACGATTATGTAATGAGCAGCATGTGCACAAAGGAGGTAGCAAATCTTGACAAGGAAATTGATCTAGTGCTTTCATGCGTCCATGCACATGCGCGCATGAGCAGTTGTCTTTTTGAGCAAATTTCTACACTCATTGTTTTTGCTAATATACATAGTCACATTGTGCATGTGTAAAAAAAATGCCATACAGCCCGCTGTTGAAATAAAAATTATATATATATATATATATATATATATATATATATATATAATATCGAGGACATGGCATGTACAATGTGACTATGGAAATTAGCAAAATAATGTGTCAAAATTTGCTCTGAAATTCAACTGCTCATGTGCGCATGCCCATTTCCGCATGAAAACACTAGATCAAATTCCTTGTTGATATTTGATACCTCCTTTGTGTGCATGCTGCTCATTACATAATTGTATTTCCCACATTCCTTTTTAACATATGTGGAGTGCATTTGTGTAATTTTGAGCATGCACATGTCGAGGTAGCAAATCTCGACAAAATAGCTCTTTTCGATCCCTAGTCAGGTGCCGATTAGTGCATAGTCAGGTGTTGATTAATGAATATGTACCATGCATTTGCTTCCCTGTCAATCAAACTCATGCACAATAGCATAGTCACCAGTCAGGAAGTACAGAAATAATACTGTGACTCTGTATGAACTATTTAACATTATTAAAATACAGACTGTGAGGTTAGAGTGACACAGCACTGCACAATATAACTGACATTACAAAGCACAGATTGTGCAGTATGAGAAACATATGATCTGTGCAGAGTGGTGGAAACAAGGAAAACTTGGACTCAGCACGGTGTGAAAAAGCATTATCTGGAAACTGTACATTTAATAATCCCTTTGTTTAAAAAAAAACCCATAAAGGGATACTAAACCCAGATTGTTTTTCTTTAATGATTCAGATAAAGCATGCAATGTTCAGCAACTTGCTAATTTACTCCTATTATCAATTTCTCTTCGTTCTGTTGCTATATTTTTTTGAAAAGCAGGAATGTAAAAGCTTAGGAGCCGGCCCATTTTTTGTTCAGTACCTGGGTTGTGCTTGCTGATTGGTGGCTAAAGATAAAAATTGAGTTTAGTATACCTTTAAGCAGCCTTTTTATTTTTTAACATACTTTATATTGTAAAGTGTTGTACCAAAATATATACAGCCCAAGCATACTGTTTTATGTCCCTTTGTTACTGTTTTCAAAACTGCATGATTTTGACACACAATTTAATAAAACCACAGCAGGATTTAGTGAATAAAATATCTTCTGCTGTCTCTTTCAGCCTCTTCTACATGATCAAGGCCAATTTTTCCAATATCGATTGTAGTCGTAATCATTACCAAGTTGAAAAAAATTCTACAAAGTTCTGACAAGATATTCCCTTGAGTCAATAATCTTGTTCTTTTAAAAAACATATGTAAACATATTTCTGTTTTCTAAACACAACTTACCGATGCTGTAAAGTTGAGTGTAGGTTTCAGAACGGTAGGATAGTCATAAAACTCACTGTAGTATTCTCTGTTGATTAGATATATGGTTGTGGTTTGATTCTGTGAAATTCCTGTTTCAAATAACATCATTATTATTCCTTGTGATCAGCAAGTAATAACTAGATCGATTTCAAAGCTTTAATTTAAAGGCACAGGAAACCTCAAACTTTCTAATTTACTTCTATTAGCAGATTTGCTTTATTCTCTTGTTATCCTTTGCTGAAGGAGCATCATTGCACTACTGGCAGCTGCCTAAACACATCTAGTGCAGGATATGTGCGTATTCATTTTCAAAAAGGGATACCAAGAGAACAAAGCACATTTGAAGTGAATTTAAAAGTGTCTTAAAATGACATACTCTATCTGAACTATGTAACTTTAATTTTGACTTTCCTATCCCTTTAAGAGCTAATTGTATTTTATTTGCACAGACTTTGGAAAAATATCATGGAGCCCGAATGTTCCCCCATGATAAGAATAACCCATAATCTTATATTCAAAGTCTATGGTTAAAACATTTAACCAGGGCATCTTAACTTAAAGGGACAGGAATCCTCACATTTTTCGTTCATGATTTGGAAAGAACATACAATTTTAAAAAAACTTTTCAATTTACTTCTGTTCTTAAATTTACTTCATTTTCTTGTTATCCTTTGCTAAATGAACAGCATTGCACTACTGACGGATAGCTGCTGAACACTTCTAGTTAGCCAATAACAAGAGGCAAATGTGTGCAGGCACCAATCAACCAACTAGCTCCCATTATTGTAGCATATGTGCGTTTTTTCTTTTTTTTGTAAGGGATGTTAAGAGAACAAAGCGCATTTGAAAATAGAAGTTAATAAAAAAAAAGTCTCTTCAGCTCTAGCTGAATCATGCAAGCTCAATTTTTAATTCCCTATCACTTTAAAGTGAATGTAAATTTTTGCAGATATGAAAGTATCATTCAATAGGTTATCAGTATATAAAACAAACCGCCACTTTCAATTTTTCATAAAATGTGTAATAGTTTTTATATTTATAATTGTAAATCTCTAACGATGTATTTACCTGCTCCTCCCACTCGCAACTTCCTTGTCTTTTTCAATCCTACGTATACAGCGGTCCCACCCGCTGTTTACGTAGTGGCAATGCGCGCTCCAGTCTATGTTAACCCCTGCGCATGCGTCAAACCCCGATGCCAATGTCTGGCAACATAGTATTACTGAAATATGTTTTATGTTCAGTTACTGAAATATGATTTGAGAATACGGAGCCCCTGTGATGCAATACTTACCTAGCGCTACAACAATTTTAATGAATGTCAGAGAAATGTGTAATTGCGCATGCACGAAATGTGCACAAGCTTCAGAGAATGATATAGGAAAACCTGTCTAACGCAAGCGCAATACGGACGCGTGACAACAGCAAAAGGGGTTTGGTCCCCCCGTGGTAAATCAAATTATTGGTTCTCATGATCGTGCCTATCATGACAATCCATAATAGAAAATCCCGGGTGGAGGATTATAAAGATGAATGCGAGGATATGAAGTAAAAATAAATAGTCATTAAAAACATTAGAAAAATTTGATGAATTAAAGTCATGTTATTTTAACTTTATTGTTAAGGAGAAGTTTAGAGAGCGCGCTGACTTTACATTCACTTTAAGCAAAATATCTTTTAAGATACCCTATACTTTCAATAGGTGGAGAGTTAAGCGTCACACTCAAGTAAAGACCAAAACAATGATGTAAAATGTAGCTGTTGGTGAAGTAAACCATTATTATTTGTAGTACAGAACAGAACTACATTGAGAAGTCAACTACCATCGGACTAACAAACCCTTGGCTTAGTGTTCCATCAGCTCTGGAGCGCTATTAGACAGGAATTGTGTGAGGGATTTAGTGCCCCCACTCTATTCATCATGCACACGTTAGCACACACTAGACTATCGCTCAAGTAAGAAAAATAGCTTTAGACTCATGAGCCTGGCTGCCTGTGTTCAGCTGAGAATCTGCTCTGCATTGACACAGCAGAGCTCATTTTAACTATGTATTTAACGTATTTGCAGTTTTATGCAAACAGTAGTACAATACTACAATGCTCCAATGCAATAGAAGATTTTCTTCATTGCACTTTATGCCCCTTTAAGGTTTAGAATCCCCTCTGCTTTAACTGAATATTGCTTTAACATTATGAACACAAAATATACAATACAGAATACAGACAAACTGAGCCCATCAGAATAATCATGTTCATTAGCATTCATTTTATTTGTATTACTTTATTTAATTAGACAAATTGCTAATTAGCTCCTCTGTGTTCTATAAACAAACTCTTACAAATATTCTCTCAGTCAAACCGTTGTCTTTAAATGGTGTTTCTAGACAAACCTTTTTAATTAAATTAGTTCAAAATAATTTAAAATTAAATAAAGCTATGACTCATTCAAGTAAACTATCTAAAGGAATGTTACATTTTTTTGGTTCCTTGTTGGAAATTATGGAAATATAAGGTCAATGTTCTAAGTATTATCTTGGCCTTGGATTGTCTTCATTTAACTACCACTCTGTTTGCACCTAAATGTTAAAGGGTGAAATTCCAACTTTTAATAAGTGGAATATAGGACATTTTTATGCTTTGACTCACTGTTGACTGCTACTTATTCAAGTACATTAAATAAACTCTGATCAATTCTTGTTCTCATTCCAGGGATATTGCAAAACATTTCTTTACAGAAAACACCTTTTTATATTCATATGAATTATATAGATGACAAGAAAATATTAAACAAAAGTCTAAATATATTTCAGAATGTAGATATGAATAGAAGGAAGGAGTGCCTAAAAAGGCTAAAGTATCTACATATGCTAAAATATCAAGGTTAAAAAATAATTTATTACAAACTTAACATACAGTAGGGTTCCCTATACACAATTCAGAATGACAGATAAAAACTATTAAAAACAATTTAAACCAATTATGATCAATTGATTAGGGGTAGGTCAATTCCTCAAGACAAGTACAATCAAAGTTGTGAGGAAATAATATAGCTGTGAATAAAAATAAGTGTCCAAGAAAATATATATACAGTAGCTTTATATATATATATATATATATATATATATATATATATATAAAGTGTCCAAAGTGAATATAAGTGTCCTTGATAAGTGTCCTCTGTGAATGTCCAATGTGTCCAAACGGAGACTCCTAGTGTGGTGAATCCTAATTAGGTTGTATCCAGTGTTCCCAAAAAATTCATAAAAACAAAAATAAAAATAAAAGTAAAAAATCAAAAAATTACAGTCGCTGCTCGAGTCTGAAAATAGGGTAAGCCTATTCCTAATAGTCTCAATTTATTTTATGAGTATTGCACTATGTAATTTTTGTTTTCACAGATATCAATTATATTGGATATTGTATTGGATTTTTGGAGCTTCACTTTTTGGTTCAATATATTTCATTTTTCATACTTCATATTTTACTTTTATTTTTATTTATTTTTTATTAATTTTCTGGGAACACTGGATACAACCTAATTAGGATTCACCACACTAGGAGTCTCCATTTGGAAACATTGGACATTCACTTTGACACTTATCAAGGACACTTATATTCACTTTGGACACTTTTATATATATATATATATATATATATATATATATATATATATATATATTTATTTTTTCTTGGACACTTATTTTTATTCACAGCTATATTATTTCCTCATTTTGATGATACTTGTCTTGAGGAATTGACCTACCCTTAATCAATTGATCAGAATTGTTTTAATTGTTTTTAATAGTTTTATCTGTAATTCTGAATTGTATATAGGGTACCCTACCATATGTTGAGTTTGAGTTTGTGATACATTCATTTTTAACCTTGATATTTTAGCATATATAGATACTTTAGCCTTTTTTAGGCGCTCCCTACTTCTATTCATATCTACATTCTGAAATATATTTTAGACTTTTGTTTAATATTTTCTTGTCATCTATATAATTCATATAAGTTACTTGTTTTGCTCATTTGAAACTATCACCCATAAGGAAAATTTTAGTACCAAATCTGCCCTTTGGGTATAGAGAAAGAAAACATAAGCATTTGCAGGTCTGCTATTTCTGCAGGCTCAGCCCATTTAAGGGCTAGATTACGGATGGAGAACAATTGTTTGCGCAAACCCAATAGTGAGAGCGTTTTATTTTTTGTTTTTATTATAAGTGGAGCAGTGTTTAAATTAGCGAGAATTTGTTTATGAGAATTTGCGCTCTCTATACTTTTAATGGGCCCAGTCGAGTGCAAAAGTATTACAGGTTGAAAGAAGAGGACAGCCCCAGAGGAGCGAAGCCATAAACCCACCACTGCCCTCCTAAGGAGCTAGATTCAAGTTGGTGAGTACCAACTTTTGGGGATTAGCTGTAGGGCCTTGTTTTTGTTTTTGTTTAGTATAGAAGTTTTTTTTTGTTTTTTGTTTTTTTTTAGACAGCAACATAGTTTAATTACTGATTATTAAAAACAGGATTGTTTTTAATATAGTTTTTTTTTAAAAAAAAAAAACAGCAAAAGAGCTTAATGACTAGTGCACTTTTCAGGGCTTTTTTTTTAGTATAGGGTTTTGGGTTTTTTTAATCAGCAAAAGAGATTAATTACTAATGCCCTTTTCAGGGTATTTTGTTTTAGGATATGTTTTCTTAACTTAGATTTTTTTCCGATGGGGGTAATGGTGGTTTAGGGATTAATAGTGTAGGGAATAGATTGTGGTGGGGGTGTGGCAGTTTAGGTGTTAATAGTATAGCATTGTAGTTTGTGATGGGGGTGTGGTGGTTTAGGGGTTATTAGAGTAGGGGGTTTATTGCGATGGGGTTACTGTGATATTGCAAATGCGATTTCCTGTGGTTAACTTTTTGTGCATGCCAGGTTTTGTGGGAATGCAAAATTTACTTTCAACTTGTAATACCAGCGCAAAAAGTTAACTTCTAGCTATGTTAACGCTCGAGTGGGAGCGGTAATTACCACTCCACTTGTAATTTAGCCCTCAATCGCCATGTTCTTGAGAACAGTGAGTTTTGACAGCAATAAGAAAAAATGCTATTTCAAATACTAAAATAAACATTAACATTCAATTACTTACAGTTTAAAAAACAAGCAAAAAAAAAAAAAAAAAAAAAAAAAAAAAAAACAAGCATACTCTTACTCATGAAAGTTGTTTTTTAATGATAATTTCCTTTAAAGCATAAAACATACTTCCCTTCTTCTTGAGGACTTATTTTATTTTTTAAAGAACTACAGACAATGCCATCTCTTTTGTGTTCTACTTCCCTCCAAATGTTTGCTAATGTGAACAACTCACACATCAGCTCCAAACAGGTTGTTGGCACACACAATGCCAATTCAGAGCTGATACTGGCGCAATTGCATAGGAACACACATACAGACCACTGATGAAAGTGCCAGAGGCAGCAGGGCATTCAGTGCTTTTTAGAAAAGGAAAAACTGGATGATTTTTTATGTTACTTTCAATCTAAACAACATGATATTGCCCATTTTTCTTTTTCTTTCTTTCTTTTTTTTATAATTTCTGGACTTAGTGCACAGCTTTAAATGTAATTAGCTTTATGACTTCGCAAATGTGTTTTGATGAAAGAAGTCAGATTTCTAAAATACATTATTTTATTATTAACCTGAGAAATTCATACAACCAAAGTATGATGGGTACAAATAAAAAATGCTTACCCTATTGAAGACAAAAATGTGCATAATGTTTTAGTTTCTACCAAACTAACAAGATATAGGAATATATCATATTTAAAAATACACATTACCTGTTAGATAATCTGTAACAATTACCAATAAATCCACTGGTCCAGTAAATGATAAACTATCAGAAGTCAATAGCTCTTTCAACTCAGATTGGCTAAATTGTATCTTTGCATATCCATTTATCTGTAGATGTAAAAGATAGGTCAGATAATTGGTACCAAAGAAAGAAACAGAAAGAACCAGGAAGAATGGACATTTAGTGACAGAAACATAGATAGAGAGCATTGCCGGCATGTTCAGAAATCATGCAAAATAAATTTATTGTAATCTATGTGTTTATCCTTCATATTCAAAACATGCATAGCTTTTTTTTTTAGGGATCACTGATGAGAATCCGTAGATAATTTCGACCAGAGCGGAGAGCTTTAGATTGTCAGACCCTGATTGCGAGAGAATTTTAACAAAGAATGTCCAAATTGTACAATATCTTGTTCAAGATAATTATGACTAATATCACTTTATCCATTTATATGTATTATTTAGTATTTATATATTGAGTGCATGAAAGAAAGAGTACATTTGTGAGTGTTTATACACAGCACTGTCATTTAGATCATTTACTGACAGCGATGCTAATTTATTGTACTTGCAAATCAGTTGATTATGTGATTCCCTTAAAAAGTCCTTGTTTAGCCAAATTAAATAATAAGAGGTGCAATGATCTGTGATTTCATGAAGTTCTGTTGTAGTTTAGAATGCTTTATTTTATTATTGTATGTTATTGTAACATAAGGAATCAATGTCACTATAGTGTGTCTTGTCCCACAGGGTTAATAATTGTATTGTATATTTTATATTTGATTTATATTTTAATATTACATTAAATTGAAGGCAGAATTTAAAAAAAAAAAGTTACTTGGTATATAAATCAACATAATCACAGACATGATTTACATCAGATGTTAGACATTATTATAAATGCTACAAGGAAAATCTATATACAGCTAATAAATAAAGACTATCAAACTTCAGTAGTCTAGATTAATTATTTGGCAATTAATATCTCCCCTAATTATATCTCTACTAAGATAACAATTAAAATCATAGAGAGACAGGATAAATACAAAAGCAACCATATCAATCATCTTATGTTGGAAGCACATTATTATAATCAATGTACAATTGCTTTTTGGCTGACAATAATTAAATTAATGAGCTATTCTTCTTAACCTCTCCCTTGATCTGGTGCTAAAGTCTAACATCAGAATAGGAGTAAACTCAATATGTGTTTGTTGAAGTTGTTGGTAAGTATTTGACAGAGGAAGCAGTGCCAGCCAAATGCACCCAACTATGATTAATAATAACTACAACCCAAAGGTAAACTGCCCTTACCTTCCCCAACTAACATTAAGCATTAACGGCTAGATGACAAGTGTCGTGCTAACTTGTGCACATATGCAATATTTGTTTTTTTTTCCGTCTTTTTGCGTGCAATGGAAAAGTATTGAAAGTAAATGCGAACGTGAAAGCGCAATCGCTATTTAGCTTGTCGTGTTAGCACAATTGATAACTTCTCGTGAGAGGTAGTGAGTTAAACAAAAGTTGCACCAAAAACAACATGAATATACTAGAATAAACTGTTACAGTCATATAAACACTATATGATAACAATTTGTAATACAAATATTCATAAAGGTTAAAAGATATATGGTATTTGGTCATGTATTTGAATGTAAATGTGTTTAATATATATGTATGTGTCTAAATAATAATTCCATAATAATATTTAATTAATGTGTTTTACTGTGTATTTTCTATAAATATATCACATTCCTATGTTCTTCACATACAGGAAAATGTTACTTTACTGTTAAATACATATATATATATATATATATATATATATATATATATATATATATATATATATATATATGTATACTGTACCAATACCTGTTTATCTTTTCCTATAAATATATATATAATGTAATTTTAATTGTTAAATATATATCTTTATATATATTTATATATATATAGATACATATTTAACAATTACATTTACATTTTCTATGTGAAGAACATAGGAATGGAAAATATGCCTAACGCGATTTAGGTCTAACGTGGACATGAATAATTTAATCTTATGGCATGTTATTGAAATATTACATATAAAATATTAATATAATTATTAAAAATTATTATAGACGGTTTATATATATATATATATATATATATATATATATATATATATATATATATATATATATATATGTGTGTGTGTGTGTATGTATACATATAACTAAGTATATACACATACATATTCTATGTATTATATAGATTTTTTTTACAGTACCTATAATAATTTTTAATAATTATTATTTTTTAATATCTTATATGTAATATTTCAATAATGTACCTTAAGAATATTGTTTTCATGTACGCTAATCCGACACCTCGTTAGACCTAAATCTCGAAACATGAATTGCATTATGCATATTTTACATTCCTATGTTCTTATCATAGAATTTTTTAAAATTTGTTATTATTAAATATATATTTCTATACATATGTAATAATGTTAATGCAAAATAGATATCTAAACCTATAAATCTATTGGAATAGATACAATTGTTAAGGTATACACAGATATATAGAAATATGTATTTAAAATAAAAATAATATTTTCCTGTTTTTGAACAACATAGGAATGTGAAATATTCATAACTCCTGTCGAGTTAGATAAGTGTTAGTTTTTTTTCTTCTGCACTCTTCATTGAAGTTTATGGGGCAAATGCGTTAGTGTGGCTACGATATCTGAAGTCTGGAAGTTAGTGTGTGTTTAGGTTTCGCTTTTGCGCAAACTTATTATTTGCAACTTGTAATATGCGCGCTACTCGACACGCAAAAATAGTACTTCTAGCAAAGTTTGTGCTTCAGTGGAAGCACTAAATAGCATGCCTCTTGTAATCTAGCCTTAAGTTACTGGGACATTCAAAATAATGTAAATCAACAATATTTCCAATCATTAGTTTCATTTGCCAGTGTTCTTAGACAAATATAGAAGTATAGATGCAGACTTTCATACAGAGGAGGTGGGGGGTCCCTTAAATTTTCAACTCAGCTATAGAAGAGTGGTTGGCTGGCTGGCTTATTGGTTGGCTGGATGGTTGGTTGGCTGGTTGGTTGGCTGGCTGGTTGGTTGGAGGCTATCTTAGGAAGTTCCTGGTTGAGACAGCAGGAATCCCTCATTTGCTGGTGTTATTACAAGAGATCACACTTAAGCACACTTAAAATAATGCACACTTACAAGACTTACAGCCTCAGGACATAAGTAGAGATTTAGATTGATCTGTATTTTTGTGAATATGGTCATTTGGATAAGGTAGAATACTAGGGTTAGAACATCTTATGTTAAAATATATTCTTGTGATGAAATGTTCTTTCTATATTTTAGGTTGTAAAAGGTTATTTTTTGCAGGGATTAAACACACAGTAGTGTAGGGTCGAGTGTTTAGAGCATGTAATTTTTTGGCTATAATGGCCTTAATATCTTGCAATGCTGGTCCTGAGTGGAAACTGCAGCTAATCCAATCAGCACCTCTACTTGCATAGCTGGTTTTGTGATTAGTGTGATTGATTGAATCAGCAACATTTTCTGCCTGAACTCTACTTTTATTATGTGTTTAATCCCTTTGCAGAAGTTAAACACATAGCGGTGCTGGATTGCTAGTACTAAAATGACATGCCCTAATGAATAACAGCATTTAATTGTTTTACTATAATGGCCTTTTTAGCTATATTTTTCTATTATATTGTTTTCAAATTAAAAAAAAAAAATTTCTTATTCAAAGGTAGCATTTCTAATTCATAGAGATAGCATTGACACTGATTTTATTTTTTAAAGAGACCTTTTAATGTGCAAATTTGGACTGAATGCAATGGAAGCCATTATACCATTACTTACCTCAAATGTCTTGGTAATGTTTGTCTTCCTCTTGTATGTTGCTGTATGCAATAACTGAGCTGTGAGTTTTCCTTGTACCGGCATCCCATAAGTATATCTACAATATAATATAAACAAAAATGTCTCTGGACAGTCATGATTTATTTTTATTTTATTTATATTTTTCCTGATAATATTATTAGAGGAAAAGGATTCAATGAATTGTAGTCTAGATTAACCAATATTTATAATATTCAAATTAGATTTGATTAAAGATTAATTCATATAGGGTTTAGAATAGTAATTCAGTTACAGGGACTTTAAACACTTCTTTCTTTTGTGTTAGGGTTGCACCTTGGGCCATTGACCAAGTGAACCTTTACAGAATGAGTTACACATGCTGCAGGGTGTACAGGGAGGAACTTGACTAGAACTGCCCAGCAGCACTATGCAAGTGGTATCCAGAGGTGTAATACGTGTTCCTCTCTGCACACCCTGCAACATGTGTAACTCGTACTGTAAAGGTTCACTTGGCCAAAGTGGCAACTCTGTTTTCTGTTCAAATGTGTGCTTATCCCACTGTCCACACATACTGGAGAGGTCAAGAAATAAATTATGTAACCTAGATTTTCAATGTGCTTCAAATCAAATAGCTGGTTTAGGCAATTTGCAGAATTAGCTTTTCGGTGTGGGACAATAGTTTACACAAAAGCAAGAGGTGTTTAATGTTTACATTTTAATGTCCATACTAATCATTTGACTTCTTATACTACATTTACGCCTAGATTTAGAGTTCTGCGTTAGCCGTCAAAACCAGCGTTAGGGGTTACTAACGCTGGTTTTGGGCTACTGCTGGTATTTAGAGTCAGTCAGGAAAGGGTCTAACGCTCACTTTCCAGCCGCAGCTTTTCCATACCGCAGATCCCCTTACGCCATTTGCGTATCCTATCTTTTCAATGGGATCTTTCTAATGCCGGTATTTAGAGTCTTGGCTAAAGTGAGCGTTAGAAATCTAACGACAAAACTCCAGCTGCAGAAAAAAGCCAGGAGTTAAGAGCTTTCTGGGCTAACGCTGGTTCATAAAGCTCTTAACTACTGTGCTCTAAAGTACACTAACACCCATAAACTACCTATGCACCCCTAAACCGAGGTCCCCCCACATTGCCGCAACTCTAATAAATTTTTTTAACCCCTAATCTGCCAACCGCACACTGCCGCAACCTACATTATCTCTATGTACCCCTAATCTGCTGCCCCTATCACTACCGACCCCTATATTATATTTATTAACCCCTAATCTGCCGCCCCCAACGTCGCTGCTACCTACCTACAATTATTAACTCCTAATCTGCCGACCGGACCTCACCGCTACTATAATAAAGTTATTAACCCCTAATCCGCCTCACTCCTGCCTCAATAACCCTATAATAAATAGTATTAACCCCTAATCTGCCCTCCCTAACATCGCTGACACCTAACTTCAAGTATTAACCCCTAATCTGCCGACCGGACCTCACCGCTACTCTAATAAATTTGTAACCCCTAAAGCTAAGTCTAACCCTAACACTAACACCCCCCTAAATTAAATATAATTTTTATCTAATGAAATAAATTAACTCTTATTAAATAAATTATTCCTATTTAAAGCTAAATACTTACCTGTAAAATGAACCCTAATATAGCTACAATATAAATTATAATTATATTGTAGCTATTTTATGATTAATATTTATTTTACAGGTAACTTTGTATTTATTTTAACCAGGTACAATAGCTATTAAATAGTTAATAAGTATTTAATAGCTACCTAGTTAAAATAATTACAAAATTACCTGTAAAATAAATCCTAACCTAAGTTACAATTAAACCTAACACTACACTATCAATAAATTAATTAAATAAACTACCTACAATTATCTACAATTAAACCTAACACTACACTATCAATAAATTAATTACATAAAATACCTACAAATAAATACAATTAAATAAACTAACTAAAGTATAAAAAATAAAAAAAGAACTAAGTTACAAAAAATAAAAAAATAATTTACAAACATTATAAAAATATTACAACAATTTTAAGCTAATTACACCTACTCTAAGCCCCCTAATAAAATAACAAAGCCCCCCAAAATAAAAAAATGCCCTACCCTATTCTAAAATATAAATAGAAAAGCTCTTTTACCTTACTAGCCCTTAAAAGGGCCTTTTGCGGGGCATGCTCAAAAGAATTCTGCTCTTTTGCCTGTAAAAAAAAACATACAATACCCCCCCAACATTACAACCCACCACCCACATACCCCTAATCTAACCCAAACCCCCCTTAAATAAACCTAACACTAAGCCCCTGAAGATCATCCTACCTTATCTTCACCACGCCGGGTATTACCGATCCGTCCAGAGGAGGCTCCGAAATCTTCATCCAAGCCCAAGCGGGGGCTGAAGACATCCATCATCCGGCTGAAGAGGTCCATCATCGGGCTGAAGTCTTCTATCAAGCGGCATCTTCAATCTTCTTTCTTCCGGATCCATCTTCATCCCGCCGACGCGGAACATCCATCCTGGCCGACGACTACCCGACGAATGATGGTTCCTTTAAGGGATGTCATCCAAGATGGCGTCCCTTGAATTCCGATTGGCTGATAGGATTCTATCAGCCAATCGGAATTAAGGTAGGAAAATTCTGATTGGCTGATGAAATCAGCCAATCAGATTCAAGTTCAATCCGATTGGCTGATCCAATCAGCCAATCAGATTGAGCTCACATTCTATTGGCTGATCGGAACAGCCAATAGAATGCAAGCTCAATCTGATTGGCAGATTCCATCAGCCAATCAGAATTTTCCTACCTTAATTCCGATTGGCTGATAGAATCCTATCAGCCAATCGGAATTTGAGGGACGCCATCTTGGATGACATCATTTAAAGGAACCGTCATTCATCGTCTAGTCGTCGGTGAAGAAGGATGTTCTGCGTCGGCAGGATGAAGATCTCTTCAGCCCGATGATGGACCTCTTCAGCCCGATGATGGACTTCTTCAGCCCCCGCTTGGGCTTGGATGAAGACTGCGGAGGTTCCTCTGGACGGATCGGTGATACCCGGCATGGTGAAGACAAGGTAGGGAGATCTTCAGGGGCTTAGTGTTAGGTTTATTTAAGGGGGGTTTGGGTTAGATTAGGGGTATGTGGGTGGTGGGTTGTAATATTGGGGGGGTATTGTATGTTTTTTTTACAGGCAAAAGAGCAGAATTCTTTGGGGCATGCCCCGCAAAAGGCCCTTTTAAGGGCTGGTAAGGTAAAAGAGCTTTTCTATTTTTATTTTAGAATAGGGTAGGGCATTTTTTTATTTTGGGGGGCTTGTTATTTTATTAGGGGGCTTAGAGTAGGTGTAATTAGCTTAAAATTGTTGTAATATTTTTATAATGTTTGTAAATTATTTTTTTTATTTTTTGTAACTTAGTTTTATTTTTATTTTTTGTACTTTAGTTAGTTTATTTAATTGCATTTATTTGTAGGTATTTTATGTAATTAATTTATTGATAGTGTAGTGTTAGGTTTAATTGTAGATAATTGTAGGTAGTTTATTTAATTAATTTATTGATAGTGTAGTGTTAGGTTTAATTGTAACTTAGGTTAGGATTTATTTTACAGGTAATTTTGTAATTATTTTAACTTGGTAGCTATTAAATAGTTATTAACTATTTAATAGCTATTGTACCTGGTTAAAATAAATACAAAGTTGCCTGTAAAATAAATATTAATCCTAAAATAGCTACAATATAATTATAATTTATATTGTAGCTATATTAGGGTTTATTTTACAGGTAAGTATTAAGCTTTAAATAGGAATAATTTATTTAATAAGAGTTAATTTATTTTGTTAGATAAAAATTATATTTAACTTAGGGGGGTGTTAGGGTTAGGGTTAGACTTAGCTTTAGGGGTTAATACATTTATTAGAGTAGCAGTGAGGTCCGGTCGGCAGATTAGGGATTAATACTTGAAGTTAGGTGTCAGCGATGTTAGGGAGGGCAGATTAGGGGTTAATACTATTTATTATAGGGTTATTGAGGTGGAAGTGAGGAGGATTAGGGGTTAATAACTTTATTATAGTAGCGGTGAGGTCCGGTCGGCAGATTAGGGGTTAATAATTGTAGGTAGGTGGCGGCGACGTTGCGGGCGGCAGATTAGGGGTTAATAAATATAATATAGGGGTCGGTGGTGTTAGGGGTAGCAGATTAGGGGTACATAGGGATAATGTAGGTTGCGGCGGTGTACGGAGCGGCATATTAGGGGTTAATAATAATATGCAGGGGTAAGCGATAGCGGGGGCGGCAGATTAGGGGTTAATAAGTGTAAGGTTAGGGGTGTTTAGACTCAGGGTACATGTTAGGATGTTAGGTGCAGACTTAGGAAGTGTTTCCCCATAGGAAATAATGGGGCTGCGTTAGGAGCTGAACGCTGCTTTTTTGCAGGTGTTTTTTTTTCAGCTCAAACTGCCCCATTGTTTCCTATGGGGAAATCGTGCACGAGCACGTTTTTTAAGCTGGCCGCGTCCGTAAGCACCGCTGGTATTTAGAGTTGCAGTGGCGGTAAATTATGCTCTACGCTCCCTTTTTGGAGCCTAACGCAGCCATTCTGTGAACGCTAAATACCAGCGGTATTTAAAAGGTGCGGGGGGAAAAAAGCACGCGTAGCTAACGCACCCCTTTGGCCGCAGAACTCTAAATCTAGCCGTTAGTGTTGCGACTATAACAGGTTGAAAGTAAATGCGTTCGCAGAAGCGCAATTGAATTTAACGACGTGGAGATAGTGCAACTTTAGATCTCTGGTTAACTGTTATGTTAAAAAAAAAAGTTGCACAAAAATGTTTTAAAAATACATTTAAAAGTACAGTTATACTCAAACTAACACTGTGTAATAAAAAAAAAAGGTAAAAATAAAAATTGCAATAAAAAGTTATAAGGGCTCAAAGATATCAGGTCTCATGTGTTAGGAAAAAAAGGCAGACAAAGGGCTTTAACATAGAGATACATACATATACATGTCTAAATATGTATATGTATATGTGTGTATGTGTATGTATATATATATATATATATATATATTCATATATATTTTCATCTGTATTAATATGTGTATATATGTATTTACATACTTATATACACATAAAAACATATAAATACATATATAGACATATATGAGCATTGGAGACCTTTGCAGTCAAGTAGCTGATATCATGAATAATACTATTTATGCAATATTCATATTTAATAAAGTGTTTAACTTTTTATTGTCATCTACATGATGAAAAAAAATTGGAGCTGAGTTTACACTTAATGGGAGTTCACTGAAAATTCCTGGATTTCATGGTAAACTTCCTTAAAGGGACAGTAATGCTAAATTTGAACATTCCTGTTTCGGACAGAACATGAATTTTTAACAAATTTCCTTTTTTTTTTATTGAAAAGTAAACCTAGGTAGGATAATGGGAGCTGTCTTTAGCAGTCTATGACTGTATCTGCAACAATGTATAAGATTGCTATAAACGTTGTTGCACACACTTGTGCTAGGTGACTTAAGGCATGTGCACCCTCCTGAGCTCATCTAGGATTTCTCTTTAACAAAGGGTATCAACAGAGCTAAGCAAATTTAGCAACATAATTAAACTGGAAATTTGTTTCAAATGTTATGCTCTATTCAACCCATTTAAGTTTAAGTTTAATTTTGACTTTGCTGTGCCTTTCAACTGAGGACGTAAATAAAGGGCAGTCCCTGCACATCTTAGAAGCACCTTTTCTTGAAAGTGTCAGTACTAGAATCCTGATTGGATGCTTAAAGTCCTTTTACAGTGGGAGGTGGCTTTCAAGTGATTCAACATTTGGGTATAATGTCCCTTTAAAATCATTTAGCACTGCCATTTTCAAAGGAAAGTATACAAGTTTTTTTTTCAAATCGATTGCTGTTCAGGGACAAACTGAATTAAAACCTAGTAGTTTGGGACATAAGTACATGAGCTGGTGCTATGTTATAATCACTGTATATAGTCAAGCAGGCTCAAGTTAAAGGGACATTCAAGTCAAAATTAAACTGTCATGATTCAGATAGGCCATGCAATTTTAAACAACTTTCCAATTTACTTTTATCATCAAATTTGTTTTGTTTCCTTGGTATTCTTTGTTGAAAGCTCAACCTAGGTAGGCTCATAAACTAACTTATAAACCATTGAAGGCCACCTCTTATCTCATTGCATTTTACAGTGCCATATAAATAACATTGTGCTCCCTCCAGTGGAGTTATTTATGAGCCAGCACTATTTGGCTAAAATGCAAGTCTGTCAAAAGAACTGAGATAATGGGGCATTCTGCAGTGGCTTAGCTATAAGGTAATCACAAAGGTAAAAAGTATATTTATATAACAGTGTTGGTTATGCAAAACTTGAAAATGGGTAATAAAGGGATTATCTATCTTTTTATACAATAAAAAAATTCAAGTAGACTGTCCCTTTAATTTCAACATATTTTAATATGAAGGAAGCACTACAGCCTCTCTCAAGGAAAAAAACACAATTTTAAGTGATTTCATAGCAAAAGAAAATAATACATTTGAGTTACCATGCTGTTTTATTTTCCCTATTGGAACATTTTGTGATTGTTTAAATTTTGAGTTTAATGTCCCTTTAAATACCTCACATTTTTTCTTACCTTATAAACATTTGACATGTTATTAAATCAGTTTATTTGACTAGCTAAAAAAATATAACCTTTAGGAAAATTGCACATTATATTGCCTTTTTGAGGTTTGGAAAAAAACTTACTTGACAGTAACTGTTCCCTCTAGAAACTCATTTTTCATTGAATGATATAAAGGTGTTGTCATAAGAACTTCAAATCTTGGTAAAACTAGAGGAATATGAAAACTTTCTTTAGTACAGTTATTCAATTATAACATACTAGTCCTAAAGCCCGTGTACACGGGCCAATTTTTTAGGTACTGCGGTTCCAACCCTTGCTCCCTCTCTCTCCCCCCTCTCTTTTGTGCTCTCTCTCTCCCCCCCTCTCTTTTGAGTTCTCTCTCTCCCCCTTATTTTGTACTCTCCCCCCATTTGCTCTCTCTCTCTCCTCTTGTGCTCTCTCTCCCCCCTCTTTTGCTCTCTCTCTCCCACCTCTTTTGCTCTCTCTCCCCTCTTTTGTTCTCTCTTCCCCCCTCATCTGTTCTCTCCCCCCTCTTGCTCTCTCTCTCCCTCTTTTGCTCTCTCTCTCTCTCCCCATTTTGCTCTCTCCCTCTCTTTTGCTCTCTCTCTCCCCCCTCTTTTGCTCTCTCTCTCCCCCTCTTTTGCGCTCTCTCTCTCTCCTCCCCCTCTCTTTTGCTCTCTCTCCCCCCCTCTCTTTTGCTCTCTCTTCCCCTCTCTTTTGCTCTCTCTCTCCCCCTCTCTTTTGCTCTCTCTTCCCCTCTTTTGCACTCTCTCTTCCCCTCTTTTGCGCTCTCTCCCCCTCTTTTGTGCACTCTCTCTCCCCCTCTTTTGTGCACTCTCTCTCCCCCCTCTCTTTTAAACTCTCTCTCCCCCCCCTCTCTTTTGAGCTCTCTCTCCCCCCCTCTCTTTTGAGCTCTCTCTCTCCCCCCACTCTTTTGCGCTCTCTCCCCCCTCTTTTTTGCACTCTCTCCCCCTCTTTTTTGCGCTCTCTCCCCCTCTCTTTTGTGCTGTCTCCCCCTTGCGCTCTCTCCCCCTCTTTTTTGCGCTCTCCCCCTCTTTTTTGTGCTCTCTCTCCCTCTTTTGCACTCTGTCTCCCCCTTCTCTTTTGCGCTCTCTCCCCCCTCTTTTGCGCTCTCTTTTAAACTCTCCCCCCTCTCTTTTGTGCTCTCTCTTCCCCCTCTCTTTTGTGCGCTCTCTCCCCCCTCTCTTTTTTTTTCAATAATTTTTATTGAGGTTTAGTTAACGGCATACATAAAACATCATAACAAATTCTTATGTCACATGAAATAAGGCTTCAATGTTACAGGAGTAATAAAAAGAGACATAAAAGAGACGTATAGCCAACAAGTTACATAGCTTGTAAACATTATACAGATAGAGTGTTGATCCTTCAGGAACCTTCTATATGACATCATAAATTACTTTTGGGCCAACAAAAGCAACAGGTAGTAATGAAGCGAAAGAAGGAAATTGTAACTAAGGAGACCACTTTTGGATCTCATTAATAAACCTCGAATTTTTTAATTTTTAGAATAGTTAGGAATTGGTATTGGAAGCAATAATAAGAGTAAATATATAGACTTGCTGTGTAAATAGAGTGGTAAAGTATGTAGGTATAAATAGTTAGAGTATGGCATAGACAAGATAAGCCATATAGATAGCCCTCCAACATTAGGAGGTATATTATAAGGGGAGTGGAGTGGAGTGGGGGGGGGAGGTGGTAGGTTAGCTAAGAGAAACCACTTTTTTAATTCTTCTGAAGCTAGGAGACAAAATAAATACTATGGGTAGAGTATATGCCAAATATGGAGGTACATTATAATATAGTGGGGGAGGAGGTGGTTATTGAAGCATAGTAGATAGCTTATAGGCTAATTATATATTGAGCAGATACTATACTTGGTGCATGTATAACTAGAACTAAATATAAGGATGAGAAATTGTACAGTTTAATGTTATTGCAGGTCCAGCCTGCGATGGAAAACAGGGCATCCTGGGGTATTGGAAATTCACCTATGGGGTAGACATTAGTAAGCCATGTAATTACAGCACTCCCATATACACCCGCAAATAAAGTTAATATTGAAATCTCAGACATCTGTCCATTTTATACACCAGTTGTAAATAGAATACTGAAAACAAGTGCACAGTTTTAGTATGAGGCAGAGGATAAAAATCCCCCCTCTCTTTTGAGCTCTCTCTCCCCCTCTTTTGTGCGCTCTCTCTCCCCCTCTCTTGCGCTCTCTTCCCCTCTCTTTTGCGCTCTCTCTCCCTCTTTTGCGCTCTCTCTCCCACCTCTCTTTTAAGCTCTCTCTCCCCCCTCTCTTTTGAGCTCTCTCTCTCCCCCCTCTCTTTTAAGCTCTCTCTCCCCCCTCTCTTTTGAGCTCTCTCCCCCCTCTCTTTTAAGCTCTCTCTCCCCCCTCTCTCTCCCCCTCTTTCTCTCCCACTCTCTTGCGCTCTCTCTCCCTCTTTTTTGTGCTCTCTCTCCCTCTTTTGCACTCTGTCTCCCCCTTCTCTTTTGCGCTCTCTCTCTCCCTCTTTTGCTCTCTCTCTCTCCCTCTTTTGCACTCTGTCTCCCCCTTCTCTTTTGCGCTCTCTCCCCCCTCTTTTGCGCTCTCTTTTAAACTCTCCCCCCTCTCTTTTGTGCTCTCTCTTCCCCCTCTCTTTTGTGCGCTCTCTCCCCCCTCTCTTTTTTTTTCAATAATTTTTATTGAGGTTTAGTTAACGGCATACATAAAACATCATAACAAATTCTTATGTCACATGAAATAAGGCTTCAATGTTACAGGAGTAATAAAAAGAGACATAAAAGAGACGTATAGCCAACAAGTTACATAGCTTGTAAACATTATACAGATAGAGTGTTGATCCTTCAGGAACCTTCTATATGACATCATAAATTACTTTTGGGCCAACAAAAGCAACAGGTAGTAATGAAGCGAAAGAAGGAAATTGTAACTAAGGAGACCACTTTTGGATCTCATTAATAAACCTCAATTTTTTTAATTTTTAGAATAGTTAGGAATTGGTATTGGAAGCAATAATAAGAGTAAATATATAGACTTGCTGTGTAAATAGAGTGGTAAAGTATGTAGGTATAAATAGTTAGAGTATGGCATAGACAAGATAAGCCATATAGATAGCCCTCCAACATTAGGAGGTATATTATAAGGGGAGTGGAGTGGAGTGGGGGGGGGGGGGGAGGTGGTAGGTTAGCTAAGAGAAACCACTTTTTTAATTCTTCTGAAGCTAGGAGACAAAATAAATACTATGGGTAGAGTATATGCCAAATATGGAGGTACATTTTAATATAGTGGGGGAGGAGGTGGTTATTGAAGCATAGTAGATAGCTTATAGGCTAATTATATATTGAGCAGATACTATACTTGGTGCATGTATAACTAGAACTAAATATAAGGATGAGAAATTGTACAGTTTAATGTTATTGCAGGTCCAGCCTGCGATGGAAAACAGGGCATCCTGGGGTATTGGAAATTCACCTATGGGGTAGACATTAGTAAGCCATGTAATTACAGCACTCCCATATACACCCGCAAATAAAGTTAATATTGAAATCTCAGACATCTGTCCATTTTATACACCAGTTGTAAATAGAATACTGAAAACAAGTGCACAGTTTTAGTATGAGGCAGAGGATAAAAATCCCCCCTCTCTTTTGAGCTCTCTCTCCCCCTCTTTTGTGCGCTCTCTCTCCCCCTCTCTTGCGCTCTCTTCCCCTCTCTTTTGCGCTCTCTCTCCCTCTTTTGCGCTCTCTCTCCCACCTCTCTTTTAAGCTCTCTCTCCCCCCTCTCTTTTGAGCTCTCTCTCTCCCCCCTCTCTTTTGAGCTCTCTCTCTCCCCCCTCTCTTTTAAGCTCTCTCTCCCCCCTCTCTCTCCCCCTCTTTCTCTCCCACTCTCTTGCGCTCTCTCTCCCTCTTTTGCTCTTCCCCCCTCTTCTGCTCGCTTTCTTTCTAAATTCTTTCCTTCCTTCCTCTGGGTCTCTCCCGCCTGCCACGCCCGTCCCGCGCGCTCCCGCGAGGCCACGCCCCCTCATCACGACCGCCGCGTCCCCATCATGGCACGCCCAACGCCGGTCACGCCCTCACCAGGCAGCTTCCGCAGTGCGCACTACTCTGCAGCTGAAGGCCAGGTGTGTTTGTCCGCGCGCAGTCTCTACTGCGCATGACGGCTTCAGACAAACACACTTGGCCTTTTATAATATAGGATACTTAGCTGTAGGTTAACGTGTTCCCACTGATCCAATGAAACTTATAGTGAATTCAAATATTTATAAATAGGTAATTTACCATTATTATGTCATTTGAAATAGTTGTTTTTGCCTGTTGTAACTGCCACCTATCCTGAAAATGTCAATACTGCAGTAATTATGAAAGTGGTTTTAATTGTAAGCTATTTCATAGTAATATTTCTCATACATTTTATACTCTGCAAGTCACAAACAAGCTGTGAAAGCATTTTCTGCTTGCTTAAAAAAAAGCCTGGTTTTTACATGGAGCCAAAAAGTTATTGTTCATCACAATCCATTTTCTCAATTTTTCTCAACAGGTTTTCAAGACCTTTTTAAACTTATCAAATATGACACCTAAAGGCACTTGATAAAGTCCCAAAATGGCCTTTTTGCCACAGATTACATTTTAGAGGTGTATTTTTATACATGGTCTAGTTTCATTAAAGCTCTATTCATGGCTATTGTATAGTCCTGCAGTTGGACAGGGCTTATATTTACATATGTATTTGAAAAGTTACATAAGTATATATATTTAGAGCCAGATTATAAGTGGAGCACAATATATTGCTTTCGCTGAAGCGATATTTGTGCTCCTCTTTGTAATACCACTGCACACTAATGTCTCTGCATTTGACCAAGTTAGAGCTTTTGCTCTGACCTTCTCTGTTGCAGTTTTCCTAGCTCCAGTAGCTTATTGTCCTGCTGTGCTTATATGTTTGTCATGTCTCCAAGCACTGTCTGTGGGAAGCCCTTGCTTAGCCCAGAAGGGAGAACATCCTTGCTTGGCCCAGAAGCAAGCATGCCCTTGCCTGGCCTAGTAACTGGCACTCCCTTAAAGCTTGCTTGGTCCAATAGCTTGCATGCCCTTGCTTGGCCCAGAAGATAGCACACCTATGCTTGGCCCATAGCTGACACACCATTAAAGTAAGGACCCCCTGATTGGCCAAGAAGCGGGAAGACCCTTGATTGGCCCAGTAGCTGGTACGCCTTTGCTTGGACCAGAAGCAGCACCGCTTTTGCTTGGCCCAGAAGCAGGCATTCTGTTACTTGACCCCAAGGGGGCATTTAAGTCCTTGGCTCTGGAGTTGGCACTTTAGAACTTGGCTCTTGTATGTCTCAACTTTCACCTGAACATACGCTATACTGATTTGTACAGTTTGCTGCAGTTAACATTTGCCTGTACCTGTTTTCTATTTCCCAATATAATCTGAGGACATTACTTGCTATTTGTCTGTGTCGATTACTTGTAATAAATATGACTTTTGTATATATTTGTGTCTCATGTCTATTGCTATGTAATCTGCCTAGCTTCCCGCTACCCCTATCAAGGGGCTCCATTCTGTTAGAGAGGCCATAACCCTGGCAGCAAAAGCCATTGTCAGTTTTGGAGGGATTTGGAATTTAATTCTGATGACAAGGCCACAAGGAGCACTAGCCTCCTCAGCATATTTGCTGCTCCCTATGTCCCTCACTTTCCCCACCTCTCTACCCAGGCTCACCCCAGCTCCACCCTTGGCACACCCAGCCCTTACCGTAGCATGTCTGACCCCACCTGTTGCACACTTTGTTTCACCAAATGTATCCCCTGCCCCACCCTTCTGACATGGCCCCATCTACAAATCACCGGTGGGCTGCCTAGAAGTGCGCCCCAATGTAATTTCTGGAGATGCAACTGATTAGCATATCATGACATAATTATGGTTTCTGCCCTGATAATGGTAGCTCTATGCCCCCGTTTCATTGCATGGCCCCTGTACCTTCTTATCTTAGATATGCCCTCTTGACACTGCAAACTAAGGGCCAGATTACAAGTTGAGTGCAAAATATTGCTTCCACTAAATCGATATTTGTGCTCAACTTAGTAATAACAGCGCACACAAATGTGCACTCACATTGCACGGAAGCATTGTGCTCACAAAACCGTGCTTCCATAGGCTAAAATGGGAGCCTCTTTCTCATGCTGTGAAACACAAATGACAACCAGCGCAGTGAAAGGGTTAGTCGTGCAGAGATGGGCAGCAAATATAAATATATCTGTATATGAATATATACATATTTATGTATTAATATGTGTATATACCCCACACCTACCACTTTTAACCCCTTAAAACTGTCTCCATCAGTTATTAATAAAAAATAAAAAAAACTGCTACACTACATTTTGGGTGCCATTTTTTAAATTAACAATTGCTACTGCGCGGCTCGCTGTAACATAAACCATACACTTGTAATGGCTGGTTATTTATTGTGCGCCTGTAAATTAGCTCTCTACTTGTAATCTAGCCCTAAATGCATTGTCCAATGTCCATACGCCCACTTTATGCCAGGTATATGTCCATATCCCACTACAGTCACCATGCATGGTTGCTATACCCCCATACTATATGCATGCTGCGCTGCCTTTGTGCAGGGACTTGTAGGTGAGGGAATGTGGAAACGGCACAGTTATATTAAAAGGGACCATAAAAACTAAAGGGAGAAGAAACGCACTGCCTCCTGAATACTTTGTCCCCTGTGTAATGACATAGAGAGGGCAATCATGAATATACATAGCTCTATACTTACCATGTTCCATTACTGTGAAGGTCTGGTAGTGTAACTGTTGCTGTGGAAAATACATATAAAGCATTAGTCATCACATTTTAGCCACCATGTTTTACTCAGCTACACAGCATGCTTTGGAGAGAGTGTACAAAATGGATAGAAGATTATACAGTAAGTGTGAGTTTCCTTTCTTACATAGCCACATATGTTCAAATTAATAAAAAAAATGCCATGCTTGGCACAAATGAGCAAATCAGGTTTTGCCAGTTTTAAAAAGCCAAAGAGATATTTAAATCCAGGTCTGTTCTGGTCATCAAATACTGGAGTTGGACAACCCTAGTCTACGCTATTTATCTACTAAGGGTATACATATAGAGTAAACGAAAATAAACTCTTATTTATAGGAAATGCTATTAAAGGGACATGAAACCCACTTTTTTTCCTTCAGATAGAGCATGAAATTTAAATGTTTCTAATTTATTTCTATTATTTGCTTTGTTATTTTGGTATTTTTTGTTGAAAAGCAGGGATGTAAGTTCAGGAGTGTACATGTGTCAGCAGTTTTGCAAGAGTACTGGATGGCAGTATTATTTCCTACCAGGTATCTCTTCAACAAAGAATTTTCATAATAGAAGTATAGTGGAAACTTTTTTAACATTATATGCTCTGTCTGAATCACAAAATCAAATGTTGGGGTTTCATGTTCCTTTAAATATCTATCGGCTAGATTACGATTTTTGCGTTATGAGGGGTGCAGTGCTAACTTGCACGTTATTGTCACCGCTCACTTACCTACAGCGCTGGTATTACAGGTTTACAAAAAACCAGGGTTAACAGGCAAGACGTGAGCGTAAAGCAAAATTGAGCTCCATACCGCACTCCAATACCAGCGCTGCTGAAAGCTGCGGTGAGCTGGTTTTTACGTGCTCGTGCATGATTTCCTCATAGACATTAATGGGGAGAGCCGGCTGAAAAAAGTCTAACGCCTGCAAAAAAGCAGCGTAAAGCTCCATAACGCAGCCCCATTGATTACTATGGTTGAAATAAAAGTTATGTCTGCACCTAACACCCTAACATAAACCCCTGAATCTAAGCACCCCTAATCGTACACTTATTAACCCCTAATCTGCAGCCCCCGACATCGCCGACACCTACATTATACTTATTAACCACTAATCTGCTGCCCCCAACATCGCCGACACCTACATTATATTTATTAACCCTTAATCTCCCGCCCCCAATGTCGCCGCAACCTACCTACACTGATTAACCCCTAATCTACAGCCCCCAATGTCACCACCACTATAATAAACATATTAACCCCTAAACCGCCGTACTCCCGCATCGCAAACACTAGTTAAATATTATTAACCCCTAACCTGCCGCCCCTAACATCGCCGCCACCTACCTACATTTATTAACCCCTAATCTACAAAAAAAACAAAACACTAAATTACACAAAATAAAAAAAGAAATTATCAGATATTTAAACTAATTACACCTAATCTAATAGCCCTATCAAAATAAAAAATCCCCCCCAAAATAAAAAAAAACCCTAGCCTAAACTAAACTACCAATAGCCCTTAAAAGGGCCTTTTGCGAGGCATTGCCCCAAAGAAATCAGCTCTTTTTTTTTTTTTTTTTTTTTTTTTAATATTTATTTTTATTGAGGGTAATCATCAAGACATGGATTTGCTCAATTATCATACAAAACAAGAAATATCAGAAAGGTGAATAACATTTGTTGCCAAACATATTAATCTAACAGTTGGACAAAAAGAGGCAAGCAAGCAATACTTGAGGAGCAAATCTTTAAACTACCCCCTATTTTTTTCCCCCTAAGAGCAGCAGAGGCCACTCTTGGACCTCACTTATCACTCTCATAAGCTAGGGGTTTTAAGTGAAGCAGGCCACTTGTGGACCTGTTTTTTTCATTCGCACCTCCTGTAGTTGCTCGAACCTCAAATGGGTCCAGAAGACTCAAGTTGCGAAGGAGGGCAATAGACTATTAGAACTAAAATATTGATAGGGTCACTCTTTACCCTTTATATTACATAAACAGAGGGGAAACATGATGGTAGTAATAAAATGGGGATATTATTTAGATAGCACAGGCCTCTTTTGGACCTCTAAAACCACAGGACAGGTAATACGATGAGGCTATGATATAGGTTGCTATAGTTATATAGTTATACTAAAAGAAATAAAGTCCCTCTGGGCTCAGTAGTCATCCTTGGGTTCAATAAACTCTATAAGAATAGATCTAAATTGGGATTATAAAATAGTCTAATTAGTAAAAGAGAACAACTGTAATGTTTTGCTGAATTATCTCAGGTCAACATGAATACTGTAACATAGGTAAAATACAAGAAATATACTAACACTATGATAACAGAGCAAGTACTTACATTCATGTTGACCCCATATTGTTTCACCAAACTGTTTATGATAACATAGTATTAAAATCCTAACTAATGATGCATTGAATAAATACATGAACTGATATGTAAGCAAAAGATACAAGGATGAACATTTCACAGACTCTAGAACTCAAAATATTAATGAAATATAACTTCAATAATTAGATCCGCAGAGCCTTTCTTACAGAAATGTAGGTAAAATCTAAAGCAAAGGGCATACGGGTAGGACAGAGACTACGGAACTCTGTCAGAGAATGAATGCGGAGGAGAATTTACTCGTCCCTTACCGCATAAAAGGGGGGAATGGGGGGGGGCGGAGTGGAGAGAACAAGTTGGGGGTGTTATACACAGTGTTATACACATCTATTATCTACAAAGTTTTACAGGGAAAATGGCAACTGATTGTACAATTAGGGTCATTTGAAAAACTAAGGCTATGTGTAGGGGAAATAAGGGGTAGGAAGAGCTGGAAAGAATATAGTCTTTCTTCATACCTTTATTTATATCTAAGACCAGCATTCTGGGTGCTCTATGTTGTAGGTGCAGGATCTCTATTTCCTCAAGAGTATATGTACTTGTATAACGAGACATGTAGGAATTATCTAATGTGTATCCAACACATCAATATTATTTGTAAAGCTGTAGATAGGCTGGAATAACATTATACTATGCAGTGTGAGACAACAGTACACAATGAGGTAGATGGGCTCCTAACAATTATCTGAGACTCCCCTCACTGCTCCGCTTAGCTCTAGAATCTTACCACCCACTGCACACATCTTAGATCTTGGTCCTAGCACAGGAAGTACCAGTTACACAGCTATAGGAAGGATAGCATAACAGTATAATATACAGTGCGGAGAAATATAACTTTCATGTCATCGTCTTCCCACCCCTGGCACATAAGAACAAGCATCCCACTAGGCTTGAGTAATTATACAGCGACAGGACAGACCCCTATATACACATATCTGAATTGTCACCTATTACAAAGTAACATGGGGACCACCTAAGTGAGATTTACCATATTCTGGTGCGGACTGCAAATATGTGCATCAGGCTGCAGGACCCTCATAACATATCTCACAATATAAGACAGAGGATATTATTGTAGTACTGACAGGAGAACACACGTATGAGGAGATACTGAGTGCAACTAAGCGTTCCCCGTACACGAATAGTATTAAGACCATAGAAGACATATTACCATATGCGAAGTAGCAGTCCCTCTTGGGGTGTGTAGTGCTACAGAAGTGAAATCATGGGGTGGGTATATATTTAAGGTCCTATTAGAATATTGGTATTATGGTATGCCCATGGGAACACCCACTCTATGACTATTAAAATAAGATGTTATCTTGTCCCACAAAAAACTCTAAGAGAGGTCAGTACCGAACAGAGGACCCCAGTGGTGTGTGACCTAAGACAGCTATACAGTTATCTAAGCATTATATAGGATAGGGGACTAGCCCGACATAAATACCCCACCAGGTAGGTCTCAAACATTCACATTATGCTGAGTAGCAGAGTGCTTGAACTGTTAGGCTAAAAAACAAACAACAAAAAAAACAGAACAGACATGTAATACATTATATACCGGTGGAGCAGAGTTAATAAGACAAAGAAGTTCCATGAAACTCCACACTTCTGGTCAACTAAACGACCATCATTCAGGGTGTAGGAGGCCATGTTGTGTCAAGGCAGACCACCATGCATATGACTATGAACAGCCGTTCAAGCGAGGAGAAAGTTAGCCCACTCCTGCCCTGCTATAACTTTCAAGATCTTGATCTTCTGCAAGGATGCTGGTGTCTGGGCAGTATCTAGAGACCCTAAGCAGAGCCGGCCAATTGACCTGTGCGTTGAGTCCCCAAAGTTCCACACTCAGCCGGACCTGCATGGTGAGTCGCATACACTGATCATCGCAGCACAAGCTGTCATAGGTAGGGAGCAACCAGTCCACACTTGGGGTGTATGTATATGGAAAAGGGAATAACTGTCTCCCAGAACCATCACTAGTTACTCCGTCGCACTCGAAAACAGCAGCAATCTGCAGAGGCTTAGCGCAGTTAGCTTGCTTGTGATCCTCTCTGCATCCGCATCCGCCATGAGGTTTCCAGCAGCAGCCTGGCCCCAGCAAGGTAAGCCGCTCACTTTGTGAGTAGTTCCCCAGAGCAGCCATGTCCGCCCTCTCACCTTGAGTATTCCGATTAGTATAAGGTCTCCCATGGGCACCACAGTAGACAGGGAAACCGTCACCTTACAGTGAAGATCCGATCCCAGAAACACTTGATCCCTCTGGGTTCTACCCTGGGGGGTTGCGGCGAGCACAGGCAGAGGAGCCCCACACAGAACCAAATCCCGGTCGGTCAGGTTAGAGCAGCTGTCATCTATCATGAGGGACCCAGGTGTGTCAGGGCAATACTGCGGTCGGTTCAGGATAGTACTAGTGAGGTCAGCCGCAACAGCCATAGATCGATTGCGCAGTAGGATGTTGTCCATTCTGCTGCAGATTTTTTGTTCATATTCTGCAAAGAGGGCTTTAATCTCTATATATGAAATCGCCATTCTCTGGCTCCAACATAGGCCGCAGCCGCGGTCTTTCCCAGAGAAGCCCCCAAGCTGCTCGCACCGGATGTCCTCAGCTAGGCACCGAAGCACAGGGCAGGTCAGATATCGATTGAGCCTGTGTCCTGCAGTGGTCTACTGATAAATATTGTTGCTTGCTGGCAGTAATGCTAGGATTAAGAAGGTTCTATTAGTTTTTTATGCAGGAGCTCTGACTAAGCACAACTTCTCTCTATGGCGGCTAGCTCCGCCCCCGAAATCAGCTCTTTTACCTGTAAAAAAAATACAAACAACCCCCCAATCAGCCAATAGAATGTGAGCCCAATCCTATTGGCTGATTGGATCAGCCAATAGGATTGAAGCTCAATCCTATTGGCTGATTGCATCAGCCAATAAGATGTTTTCACCTTTAATTCCGATTGGCTGATAGGATTCTATCAGCCAATCGGATTTCAAGGGACGACATCTTGGATGACGTCTCTTAAAGGAACCTTCATACTGCAAGAAGACTTTGATTGAAGAGGATGCTCTGCGCCGCATGTCTTGAAGATGGAGCCACTCCGCGCCGGATGGATGAAGATAGAAGATGCCATCTGGATGAAGACTTCGGCCCATTGGATGAAGATTTCTGCTGGCTTCGCTGAAGACTTCTGCGCTTTGTTGAGGATGGATGTCGGGCCTTCAAAAACTGTAAGTGGATCTCGGGGGTTAGTGTTAGGTTTTTTTAAGGGTTTATTGGGTGGGTTTTATTTTTAGCTTAGGGGTTTGGGCACTTGAAAAAGAGCTAAATGCCCTTTTAAGGGCAATGCCCATCCAAATGCCCTTTTTTAGGGCAATAGGGAGCTTAGGTTTTTTTAGTTAGGATTTTATTTGGGGGGATGGTTGTGTTTGTGGTGGGTTTTACTGTTGGGGGGGTTGCTTGTATTTTTTTTTTTACAGGTGAAAGAGCTGATTTCTTTGGGGCAATGCCCCGCAAAAGGCCCTTTTAAGGGCTATTGGTAGTTTAGGGCTATTAGATTAGGTGTAATTAGTTTAAATATCTGATCATTTCTTTTTTTATTTTGTGTAATTTAGTGTTTTTTTGTTTTTTTTGTAATTTAGGTAATTGTATTTAATTTAGGTAATTGATTTAATTGTAGTGTAAGGTTAGGTGTTAGTGTAAGACAGGTTAGGTTTTATTTTACAGATACATTTGTATTTATTTTAGCTAGGTAGTAAATAGTTAATAACTATTTACTAACTATTCTACCTAGTTAAAATGAATACAAACTTGCCTGTAAAATAAAAATAAAACCTAAGATAGCTACAATGTAACTATTAGTTATATTGTAGCAAGCAAGGGTTTATTTTACAGGTAAGTATTTAGTTTTAAATAGGAATTATTTAGGTAATAATAGTAGATTTTATTTAGATTTATTTTAATTATATTTAAATTAGGGGGTGTTAGGGTTAGACTTAGGTTTAGGGGTTAATAAATTTAGTACAGTGGTGGCAACATTGGGGGCGGCAGATTAGGGGTTAATAAATGTAGGTAGGTGGCGGCGATGTTAGAGGCGGCAGATTAGGGATAAATAATATTTAGTGTTTGCGATGCGGGAGTACAGCGGTTTATGGGTTTATATGTTTATTATCGTGGCGACGATGTCCGGAGTGGCAGATTAGGGTTTAATCATTTTATTTTAGTGTTTGTGATGCGGGAGAGCCTCGGTTTAGGGGTTAATAGGTAGTTTATGGGTGTTAGTGTACTTTTTAGCACTTTAGTTATGAGTTTTATGGTACAGCTTTGTAGCGTAAAACTCATAACTACTGACTTTTAGTTTACAGTATCGATCTTGGCGGTATTATCTGTAGGGCTCACTTTTTGGCCTCCCAGGCAGACTCGTAATACCGGCGATATGGAAGTCCCATTGAAAAGGGACTTTTTGAAATTTGCGTTAGTTACGTTGCGTTACGGCCAAAAAAGTGTGCGGTGCAGCTAAACCTACAAGACTCGTAATATCAGCGGTAGTGAATAAGAGCCTTAATGCTGCTTTTTCACTCATACCGCAAAACTCGTAATCTAGCCGTAAATTATGTATGTTCTCTTCTGTATCATATTTTACTGATATGTGCTCAATAAAAATAAGTTCAATCTAAATATGTTAACAGTACCAAAATAATTATTATCAGTGACTGAAATTTTACTGTATTAATTCTAATGTATCTCTATCATGCTCCTGAAAGTGCAGCAATTAAATCTTCATAAAATCTTCATATCTATCATGAATTCATTGATCTATATATATATATATATATATATATATATATATATATAGCATTGCATAAACAGAAGCTGTAAAGACCAACATGAAAAAGGGACATTAAACTCAACATTTAATATCCCAGTAAAATGTTTATTTAAAGAGAATAAAACATCATTGTAAAATATCTTCATTATTTATTTTGTCTGCGGTTACAAAAAAAATGCATTTGAAAAATGTGCTTGTTCCACTTCCTTTCATGTGCTATATGTTAAAGTACCCAATTTTACATATAACCCAGGCAAAAATTCTTAAACGCCCCTTTATATCCAAACATAAATGTAATCTGGTTTCCAAACAGCTCACTCATTTTTATTCAACTAAATACATTCATATACGGATATTCTGAAATCATAGCCTGTTGATAGAATTCCCTCGGGAAAAGCTTAAAGCCACTGGTTTACAGGGCTTTTAATATTTATATTCTTATTTGTTTTTTGTTTTTTTAAAGATAACATGAAAAATATATTATTTACATATTCAGTAGTCAGCAAAGGAACTCAACACTCCAAAAGATAAGATCATGCCATAAACAGTATTAAAAAGCAAAATCAGCTTACATAACACTATTTTTAGTCCAGCTATGACTAAGAGCCAAAAAAAAATCTGAATTCCAAAGAGAATGTTTAGTGTGGGTATGACAACTAACATATACTTGTCTAAGTCTTTGTGAATTGTTATAGCACTCAAACCTCGTAAAATGTGTAAATATTAAAAAATCTAAATGTGTTGTTGATCAAATGAGTTAAAACCTGAATCATAAAACACATTTAACTAGTTTTAGTTGTCTATAGAGTCATTTCTCTGCTTCTCACATCTGCTAACAATTGCTAGCATTTGGGAAAAGGTGTGTGCCATCATATTTTCCATTCAGTTAAGCGTTCTTGCCAATTTACCTGGTTTAGTTAGGTATATACAGTAAACAAAGTAAGTAAAAACAAAGATAATTCAATTCCAGCATTTTATTTGTCTTTTCTTGATATTAGTTTCTACATGTGTTATTGATTTAGTAAACATAAGCATATGCATTAACTCTTCCCAATGCATATGGGGTGAATTCATGTTCTGATCAATTAGAAAGACAAAAGAAGGAATTGCTAAATTAGTGTTTTTGTATAGTTTGAAAAAGCCATAGAGCAGATGTAAAAAGAGACACACACCATATATAAATAATTCATTTGAAATTCTTAATTTGTTTTTACTCAATATTCTACCAAGGAGCAACATATTTACATGGAGTGGAATTCCCAAAGTTCATTGACAAATGTATCAAGTATGTAACAAAACTATATCCAAGTTTTTGTCTTTTAGATTTATTATACTTAGGCCACATGAGATTCCAAGAAAAATCTGTTCCTTCCACTAATCTCAAGTGATGTCCTTTTTTTTGTGCATTATTTTTCACATATTAAGCAAACTAATAAGCAAGAATTTCCGATTGTTTTTAAATCAAATAAAAGATTAGAATGAAGGAAATGTACAAAACCAGTACTTGTGTTTCAATTTAAATTTAAACAGCTTTGAATTAAAGGGACATTACGGTCAAAATATAAATGCTCATAGATGAATTACATCTTTGACTAGAGACATATTTGCAATATACATGTATTAGAAAAATGCTTCTAGTAAAAGTAATCACTGTTTTAGTGTTAACATTTTTCTCTGCACGTGAAGCATAGTTACTTAGAGGCTGATTTAACCTGCTGCAAATTTAACAGTTTCTGCGCGAGCCGCCAAGCTCTCTGGAAACATAAGTTAAGAAACAGCGGTCTTAAGACCGCTGATACGCCACCTCTGAGGTGGCAGACAGCAATCATCCCGGTCAGATACGATCGGGATGATTGCCACCCCCTGCTAGCGGCCGATTGACCGCAAATCTGCAGGGAGCAGCATTGCACAAGCATTAGCAATGTCGGGCAGACATGATCCGCTACAGCATCAAAGTAAATCGGCCCATATTCTCAGTGCACCATCATTTTAAATACTGCATCTCCTCAGAGCGCCAGTGGGGCTTGTATCATGTCAGCAATTAACAAATTGAGTCATTACCAGATGGTACAAGCACCGTAGGCTCTCAGAGCAAGTTCTGTGTTTAAAATGCTGGTGCACGGTGCATACTTAAATACACTTTTAAAACAGCTATAGCTTTTATGAGAAGCAATATCGCTAATACATGTATATTACAAAAATGTTTCTATACAAAACTGAAATGCATCCACGTGGATTTCAATTTTGGCTGGAATGTCCATTCAACATTTTCCAAGTAAAAGAAAGAACATATTGATGACAAGTGTAAAGGTTTCTCTTTCATATATTGTGATGAATAGTAACTGTTGACCAATGGCACCACCAATTTATCTTAATGGAATAATCCCCTTTAAAGGGACATTCAACACTTCCCTTAACATTATTTGCGCTAAAAATATAAGAACCGAAGATCCGCCTGCAGTATATCCCTCCTGCCATGCCGCCTTGCTTCTGTAGTAATCCATTTCGGTAACTTGTGTAATACCGGGTAAATATGGCAGCCGGACTCCCCCCCCCATTACGTAGCTGCCTTCTTCTTCAAATCATCATCAAATCAGAATCCAGTCCTCAGACAGAAATTGCACGCGCGTTACCGAAATGGATTACTACAGAAGCAAGGTGGCATGGCAGGAGGGATATACTGCAGGCGGATCTTCGGTTCTTATATTTCTAGCGCAAATAATGTTAAGGGAAGTGTTGAATGTCCCTTTAAACTTAATTTTTTATCACACTGAACTTACTACAATGGGCTTTCAGGTGAGATGTATCTGAATGTACTTCATTACTAATTCAATATAGTTTCTCAACTCCAGTCCTCAAGTAACAATAACAGGCCAGGTTTTAATAATATCCTAACTATAGCACAGGTGAAATTATCAGCTGATGGGTGAGATCAGGTTAATAACCATGGTTACTGATCAGTTGATTATTTCACCTGTTCTCTAAATTAGATATCATTAAAGTCTGGCTTGTTATGGGTACTTGAGGAATGGAGTTCAGAAACTGAGTTAAAGGGACACTGAATCATGAAAGAAAAAAATTTGGGTTCTGATAGAGCATGAAATTTTAAGCAACTTTCTAATTTGCTCCTACTATCAATTTTTCTTCATTCTCTTGCTATCTTTGTTTTAAAAGCAGGAATGTAAATCTTACCAGCTAGCCCATTTTAGGTTCATCACCAAGGATAGTGCTTGCTTATTGGAGGCTTACATTTACCCACCAATAAGCAAGCATAACCCAGGTTCTCAACCAAAAATGGGTCGGCTCCTATGCATCACATTCCTCTTTTTTAAATAAAGATAGCAAGAGAATAAAGAAAAATTGATAATAGGAGTAGATTAGAAAGTTGCTTAAAATTACATGCTCTAACTATATCATGGAAGAAAAAAATTGGGTTTAAGTCACTGAAAACAAAACTGCTTTAATGGTAAATGCATTGTACAAAATATTTTAGTACAATATCCAATTAATGCTAAGAATTTGTAAAAATGTTAACTTTTTAAGCATATGTTCTATCTATCTATCTATCTCTGGCAGAGAGCAGAGTAACTTACATTAAACACAATGTGCAGCTTGACAAAGTACTGTGTATTATTCTTACTGTCAGCACAGTCATTAAAATATTATCATTTTCTATCAACTATTGGACCATATTGATTAGATATTGTTACAAACAGCTGTAAACCTCTCTACATCTCAAAGGTGCTCTCAGCATACACTGGATTTAGATGATGATAGCGCATCTTCTATTGGTATCCATTGCAAAATGGATTTACTGTAGCCATAAAAAATACACACATAAGGTAGCATACACAATATTCTTCATTTCTTTCCTAACCCTATCAGCTGGTGTCATGACAGAAATCAAAGTTTCAAAAAAAAGAAAAGGAAATGGGAGAGTATAGAGAGGATATTAAGCACTCTTACACCTATCACTTGTAATAAGCTGTAAAATTACAGCATGAAATATCTGCTAGCGAATAATAAATATATATACTGGTATTAAAACCTATAATCTTTATTAAGGAATGTATTTAAACATTAATGACTAAGGTGATGAACATCACCTATCATTACCCACACAGATATATTACCTAAAGGTACACCACAATTACTGCACTGCTGCTATCATGTCACCCCCCTGTATTCCTGGCCGATATCAGGAACCTCGGCTTCAGGTGTCAGGGGTAGCATGAGGCAACAGTTAATGCAGCAAAAATAATTATAAGTGGTATAAGTTAAGTAAAAAAAGGTAGTTTAAAAACAAGTTGAACTACACAAATATGTTTCAGCTGTTGCACAGCCTTTCTCAATGTGATTCAGCAAGTGAACTGACAAACCTGATTCACTGCCAGGTGCTGCCTTTTAACCCCTAGGTAAACCAATCAGCTGAAGGCTGTAGTGCACGCCTCTAGGATAACCTATCAGTGTCCTCAGTTTATCTGAGTCCTAGTTGTGGTTGGTAGCAGTCTCCTAATTGGATGAAAATTGTAACAGTCTATTCCTCTCATAAATTACTATTCAGTACACACCTCTGGAAAAAAAAAAAAAAAAAACACTGACTATTATTGTATAAGTCTTCATTCAATGATATGTACTCCTATGTAATTATAACATTAACTATTTGTTGACATATATTTCATGGCATCTGAAAAACTGCTGTTAGTATAGAATATACCATTTCAGCTACTAATACCAATGAATACATTATGGATATATTATCCTTACTTATGTATTTGTCAGTTATTGAAATCATATAAGGCTTCATATGTTTCCAAATTGGGTTGGTGTGTTGATTATGTGATATAGTCAGATCTGTATAATTTTAATCATCCTGGGGATACGCATGAATATTTGAATAAATAATAATTATAAATACAAATATATAGGAAGTATGCACCATATGAATTTAAAGCTTCATGAGCTAAAGTGATATGAAATATGTGTGTGCAGTATGCACAAGTTACCTTACTCAATTCACTCTACATTATTATAGCTCCATGAAGTGGCTCTCACAGTCAAATTTATTATGTGTTTAACACGCTCAGATAGGGACTTTTTTAATCTTGTCAATTCTAAGCATTGTACACTTTTCATGGCATAATGGAAAGTCAATTCGGGGTGCATACCCTATATTAAGGGTTTACTATCTACTAAATCATGATATGTATATCATCATAAATTTCTCTTCCCAGAGTTATCCTAATTGCATATTCTCAATTACGGATTAAAAAATAATAAGATGATGCATTGATACAATATACAGTGGAAAACAACTATCATTCTGGATTAATATATACAATCCCATATTAATGTCAGATGGGCATAGCTATTCATCCACCAATGTAGTAATGTTTATATCATAGTGGGTCCCCTGTGTATAATTCACCCATATTACTCGCATATGGAAATGAATAATTGCCCACATATATAGTAATATGTTCATGTATAAATCCACTATGTAATAAGTATCTTAGATTAGTAGTACTTATTACATAGTGGATTTATACATGAACATATTACTAGCTGGACTCGTAGGTTTAAAAGGCTGGATTCACTGTGTATTCAGAGGTGCTCTTTTGCACACCAATATTTTAAAGAGTTGGTGAGTACTTTGTGTTTTTCTGTCAGATCAAATAATCTAGAAATTTTAGTGTGTACAAATCCCAGTAGGCCAGCTGCTTCTGCAATGCTGGAACAACTACTTCTGGCACCAAAAATCATAGAACACATGTGTTTCCCATTCTAATGTTTGGTTGAACAATAACTAAGCCTCTTGAGTCTAGATCTGCTGTTTGCTTATTTGCATTAATAAGCAAGACAGTAAATATATGTTTGTGTGTGTATGTGCGTGTGTGAGCACATGTGTGTGCTAGTGTTTGTGTGTGCTCATGTGCATATGTGAGTGCATGTGTGTATATGTTTGTGTGAGTGAGCATGTTTGCTTATGTGGGGAGTTTGCAAGCATATATGTGTGTGTGTGCACATGTGCTTATGTGTAAGGGTATGCATGCGCATATATGTGTGCACATGTATGTATGTTTGTGTGTGTAAGTGTGCATGTGTGCTTCTGTGTGGGGGTATGTGAGCTTATATTTTTGTGTGCTTTTTGAGCGCATCTGGATAAGTGTGCATGTGTGTGTGCTCAAGTGTATGTATGTGCATAGGTAGGTGTGTGTGCTTCTATGTGGGTGCATGTGAGTGCATGTGAGTGCATGTGTGTGCGTTTGTTCACGTGTGCTTCTGTGTGGGGGTATGTGAGCGCATATGTGTGTGCACATGTTTATGTGTGTGTAAGTGTGCGTATGTGTGTGTGCACATGGACTTCTGTGTGGGGCTATGCAAGCTCATATGTGTGCGTGTGTATTTGTGCGCGTTTGCATGCGCGTGTCTACAGGTGCTTCTATGTGGGGGTATGCAAGCTCATAGGTGTGTGTGCTTGGGTACATGAGTGCGAACGCATGTGTGTGTGTGCGCATATGTATGTGCACGTGTGCTTCTGTGTGGGTGCATGCAAGCACATATGTCTGTGCACATGTGCATGTGTATTTTTATTTAAATATGTGTGTGTTACTAATTTCCACACAGATTGTTGAAACATATGCAATGCGAACCTGAAACTCTAATAATTTATGCACTGAAATGGTACACATCACATATAAAAATATAAAATGTGTTTGGGATAAATAATATGTAGCCTCATGAGGACTAGGATTTGAGCAGTGTGACATGCCAGAACCATTTGCTGCCAGTATTGTCTTTTCATAGTATGAGAATGTCAAGTAGTACTTATTAGTCATCTTTTCTCAGCACTTTACATCACTCTGCATTACTCATTTCTTTGTGCCTCACTCTTTGGTGGCTGCTCCTAACTCACAGAATAATTTATCTGGCATAGGATAAAATAAAAGAAGTCTGGAAATCTCCAAACAGTTTGCAGAGAGAGGCTGTGCAATGCAAAATAACTGTGTTATGCTTCTTGCTAGAAGATTATTAATCACTGAGACAATTTTTTTCTAACAGCAAAATTGTATATTTAGGTAAACAGCTGTAATATCTGTGATGCTAGATAGAAACACACAATTTAGGGCTAAATTAAAAGTGGAATGCAAAATATCACTATCGCGAAGGCGATATTTGTGCTCCACTGAGTAATACCAGCGCACGCAAATGAGCGCTGGTATTACAAAATAGCCCCAATGCAAACGCAACTTCGAATTCACATTGCTGGGAAGCATTGTGCTCATCAGAGTGCACTTCCATAGGCTCCAATGGGAGCCTCATATTAATGCTGTGAGACACAGCATGAGAACTAGCGCAGCCAAAAGGGTAAGTTGTGCAGCAATCGGCAGCAAATATAAATATATATGTATATGCTGATATTCATATATATTTATGTGTTAATATGTGTATATAAACACATTAACACAAACATATATATATGTATATCAGCATATACATATATATTTATAGCGAAAACACAGTCCACCACTATGTAAAGGCACTCTTAAACCCCACACCAAATTTTAGCTCCCAAAAACTGCTAAGTGCAGTTACTTTATTAAATCTCTGGTTAATTTTATAAGCTAATTTGTAATCGCTGGTTATTTATCTTGCATCCGCAGGCGTGCGATAAACTAGCGCTCCACTTGTAATCTAAGCCTTATATTGTTATGTGCACTGGTTCTATAAGGTCTGCAACTGAGTTGAATTCAGATTTGTTTAGCCTATCTGCATATGCTCTGAGACTGTATTTCTTGTTAATCAATACCACAAACAAATTCGATTTTAAGGATATCCCTGTGTGAGAACACTGACAAAAAAGGGTACATAGCCAATATTCTCACACAAAAAGGCAATAAGTCTAGCAATCGCAAAAGCACAAATCACCACCTTTTACTCTTGTCTTATTTACTTTAAAGGGACAGTCTAGTCAAAAAGAAACTTTCGTGATTCAGATTGGGCATTCAATTTTATACAACTTTCCATTTACTTTTCTCCTCAAATTTGCTTTGTTATCTTGGTATTTTTTGTTGAAAGTTAAACCTAGGTAGGCTCATATGCTGATTTCTAAGCCCTTGAAGGCCGCCTCTTATCTTATCAGTTTTTAACAGTTAAACATTGCTAGTTCATGTGTGACACATATATAACATTGTACTCACTCCCATGAAGTTATCCCTGAGTCACCACTGATTGTCTAATCACAGTATAAAAAGAATATTAATATACCAGTGATGGTTATGCAAAATGTGTAAATGGGTAATAAAGGGATTATCTATCTATTTGAACAACAAAAAAACTTCAAGTAGACTGTCCCATTAAATCCTATACAAATACAGTATATATATATATATATATATATATATATATATATATATATTTAATTTTCAAGATGTTTCTATTAAAGTTGTTTTAAAGGTCTGGACATTTGAAGTAAATCATTCAACCAGTTTGACATTTTATAATACAGCCACATGTGGATTTTATGAAAACTACACTGAAATCCACAATATCTTTCATCATCATGAAATCTGGAAAATAGAAAATATTATATATTTTTTTTACTTTATTTTATGAAAGAAACAATCAGTAGATCCATAGATATAAATCTAGAAGTGTCTATTTTTGATGTTCCTTGCACACACGAAACAAAAGCATAATTTGGTGAACATGTGCAGATGTGGGGCCGAATTATCAAGCTCCGAATGACGCTTGATGCCCCTGTTTCCGTGCGAGCCTTAAGGCTCAGCGGAAACAGAAGTTATGAAGCAACTGTCTAAAGACCGCTGCTCCATAACTTGTCCGGCTGCTCTGAGGCTGCGGACATCAATCCACCCCTGCTAGTGGCCTATTGGCCGCAAATCTACAGGGGGCGGTATTGCACAAGCAGTTCACAAGAACTGCTTGTGTAATGATAAATGCCGACAGCGTATGCTGTCGGCATTTATCAATGTGCGGCAGACATGATACGCTACATTGTATCATGTCCGCTCACACATTAATAAATTGGCCCCGTAGTCTTAATACTAGACTGAAATACATTTTTATATGTTGATCTAGAATTTATAAGAATTTTGGAACAAAAACAAGAATTTGCTTGATTTTATTGCCTTCTGTTAAGAACTTAAACTCTGGCACTAAAGTGTTTTTTAATTTAATCCATATCTATCTATCTACAGTATCTATCTATATCCACAAGCATTACTATATTTTTAAATTACATGGCTAATATGTTGCTGTTTTTTCTTGCCAAATAAAATAAAAATAATGCTTTTATGGGAAAAAACAAAACAAACCTATTTTAATATTCTACTCTACATGTCTAAAAACTGGGCAGATTACAAGTGGCTCACGACTGTTAGCGCAAGTCTCAATTGCGACCCACTTCGCACATATTACAAGTTGAAAGTAAACACGTTTGCTCGAGTACAAACAAATTAACGGCTAGATTTGGAGTTTGGCGGTAAAAGGGCTGTTAACGCTCCGCGGGTTTTTTTCTGGCCGCACCATAAATTTAACTCTGGTATCGAGAGTTCAAACAAATGCTGCGTTAGGCTCCAAAAAAGGAGCGTAGAGCATTTTTACCGCAAATACAACTCTCGATACCAGAGTTGCTTACGGACGCGGCCGGCCTCAAAAACGTGCTCGTGCACGATTCTCCCATAGGAAACAATGGGGCTGTTTGAGCTGAAAAAAACCTAACACCTGCAAAAAAGCAGCGTTCAGCTCCTAACGCAGCCCCATTGTTTGCTATGGGGAAACACTTCCTACGTCTGCACCTAACACTCTAACATGTACCCCGAGTCTAAACACCCCTAGCCTTACACTTATTAACCCCTAATCTGCCGCCCCCGCTATCGCTGACCCCTGCATTACACTTTTAACCCCTAATCTGCCGCTCCGTAAACCGCCGCCACCTACGTTATCCCTATGTACCCCTAATCTGCTGCCCTAACATCGCCGACCCCTATGTTATATTTATTAACCCCTAATTTGCCCCCCACAACGTCGCCGACACCTACCTACACTTATTAACCCCTAATCTGCCGAGCGGACCTGAGCGCTACTATAATAAAGTTATTAACCCCTAATCCGCCTCACTAACCCTATCATAAATAGTATTAACCCCTAATCTGCCCTCCCTAACATCGCCGACACCTACCTTCAATTATTAACCCCTAATCTGCCGACCGGAGCTCACCGCTATTCTAATAAATGTATTAACCCCTAAAGCTAAGTCTAACCCTAACACTAACACCCCCCTAAGTTAAATATAATTTTTATCTAACGAAATAAATTAACTCTTATTAAATAAATGATTCCTATTTAAAGCTAAATACTTACCTGTAAAATAAACCCTAATATAGCTACAATATAAATTACATTTATATTATAGCTATTTTAGGATTAATATTTATTTTACAGGTAACTTTGTATTTATTTTAACCAGGTACAATAGCTATTAAATAGTTAAGAACTATTTAATAGTTACCTAGTTAAAATAATTACAAATTTACCTGTAAAATAAATCCTAACCTAAGTTATAATTAAACCTAACACTACCCTATCAATAAAATAATTAAATAAACTACCTACAATTACCTACAATTAACCTAACACTACACTATCAATAAATTAATTAAACACAATTGCTACAAATAAATACAATTAAATAAACTATCTAAAGTACAAAAAATAAAAAAGAACTAAGTTACAGAAAATAAAAAAATATTTACAAACATAAGAAAAATATTACAACAATTTTAAACTAATTACACCTACTCTAAGCCCCCTAATAAAATAACAAAGACCCCCAAAATAAAAAATGCCCTACCCTATTCTAAAATACAAAAATTACAAGCTCTTTTACCTTACCAGCCCTGAACAGGGCCCTTTGCGGGGCATGCCCCAAGAATTTCAGCTCTTTTGCCTGTAAAAAAAAACATACAATACCCCCCCCCCCAACATTACAACCCACCACCCACATACCCCTAATCTAACCCAAACCCCCCTTAAATAAACCTAACACTAAGCCCCTGATGATCTTCCTACCTTGTCTTCACCATGCCAGGTTCACCGATCCGTCCTGGCTCCAAGATCTTCATCCAACCCAAGCGGGGGCTAGACATCCACTGAAGAAGTCCAGAAGAGGGTCCAAAGTCTTCCTCCTATCCGGCAAGAAGAGGACATCCGGACCGGCAAACATCTTCTCCAAGCGGCATCTTCTATGTTCTTCCATCCGATGACGACCGGCTCCATCTTGAAGACCTCCAGCGCGGATCCATCCTCTTCTTCCGACGACTAGACGACGAATGACGGTTCCTTTAAGGGACGTCATCCAAGATGGCGTCCCTCGAATTCCGATTGGCTGATAGGATTCTATCAGCCAATCGGAATTAAGGTAGGAATTTTCTGATTGGCTGATGGAATCAGCCAATCAGAATCAAGTTCAATCCGATTGGCTGATCCAATCAGCCAATCAGATTGAGCTCGCATTGTATTGGCTGATCGGAACAGCCAATAGAATGCGAGCTCAATCTGATTGGCTGATTGGATCAGCCAATCGGATTGAACTTGATTCTGATTGGCTGATTCCATCAGCCAATCAGAAAATTCCTACCTTAATTCCGATTGGCTGATAGAATCCTATCAGCCAATCGGAATTCGAGGGACGCCATCTTGGATGACGTCCCTTAAAGGAACCGTCATTCGTCGTCTAGTCGTCGGAAGAAGAGGATGGATCCGCGCTGGAGGTCTTCAAGATGGAGCCGGTCGTCATCGGATGGAAGAACATAGAAGATGCCGCTTGGAGAAGATGTTTGCCGGTCCGGATGTCCTCTTCTTGCCGGATAGGAGGAAGACTTTGGACCCTCTTCTGGACTTCTTCAGTGGATGTCTAGCCCCCGCTTGGGTTGGATGAAGATCTTGGAGCCAGGACGGATCGGTGAACCTGGCATGGTGAAGACAAGGTAGGAAGATCATCAGGGGCTTAGTGTTAGGTTTATTTAAGGGGGGTTTGGGTTAGATTAGGGGTATGTGGGTGGTGGGTTGTAATGTTGGGGGGGGGGGTATTGTATGTTTTCTTTTACAGGCAAAAGAGCTGAACTTCTTGGGGCATGCCCCGCAAAGGGCCCTGTTCAGGGCTGGTAAGGTAAAAGAGCTTGTAACTTTTTAAATTTAGAATAGGGTAGGGAATTTTTTATTTTGGGGGTCTTTGTTATTTTATTAGGGGGCTTAGAGTAGGTGTAATTAGTTTAAAATTGTTGTAATATTTTTCTTATGTTTGTAAATATTTTTTTATTTTCTGTAACTTAGTTCTTTTTTATTTTTTGTACTTTAGATAGTTTATTTAATTGTATTTATTTGTAGCAATTGTGTTTAATTAATTTATTGATAGTGTAGTGTTAGGTTAATTGTAGGTAATTGTAGGTAGTTTATTTAATTATTTTATTGATAGGGTAGTGTTAGGTTTAATTATAACTTAGGTTAGGATTTATTTTACAGGTAAATTTGTAATTATTTTAACTATTTTAGCTATTAAATAGTTCTTAACTATTTAATAGCTATTGTACCTGGTTAAAATAAATACAAAGTTACCTGTAAAATAAATATTAATCCTAAAATAGCTATAATATAAATGTAATTTATATTGTAGCTATATTAGGATTTATTTTACAGGTAAGTATTTAGCTTTAAATAGGAATCATTTATTTAATAAGAGTTAATTTATTTCGTTAGATAAAAATTATATTTAACTTAGGGGGGGTGTTAGTGTTAGGGTTAGACTTAGCTTTAGGGGTTAATACATTTATTAGAATAGCGGTGAGCTCCGGTCGGCAGATTAGGGGTTAATAATTGAAGGTAGGTGTCGGCGATGTTAGGGAGGGCAGATTAGGGGTTAATACTATTTATGATAGGGTTAGTGAGGCGGATTAGGGGTTAATAACTTTATTATAGTAGCGCTCAGGTCCGCTCGGCAGATTAGGGGTTAATAAGTGTAGGTAGGTGTCGGCGACGTTGTGGGGGGCAGATTAGGGGTTAATAAATATAACATAGGGGTCGGCGATGTTAGGGGCAGAAGATTAGGGGTACATAGGGATAACGTAGGTGGCGGCGATTTGCGGTCGGAAGATTAGGGGTTAATTATTTTAAGTAGCTTGCGGCGACGTTGTGTGGGGCAAGTTAGGGGTTAATAAATATAATATAGGGGTCGGCGGGGTTAGGGGCAGCAGATTAGGGGTACATAAGTATAACGTAGGTGGCGGTCGGCAGATTAGGGGTTAAAAATTTTAATCGAGTGGCGGCGATGTGGGGGGACCTCGGTTTAGGGGTACATAGGTAGTTTATGGGTGTTAGTGTACTTTAGGGTACAGTAGTTAAGAGCTTTATAAACCGGCGTTAGCCAGAAAGCTCTTAACTCCTGCTTTTTTCAGGCGGCTGGAATCTTGTCGTTAGAGCTCTAACGCTCACTGCAGAAACGACTCTAAATACCAGCGTTAGAAAGATCCCATTGAAAAGATAGGCTACGCAAATGGCGTAGGGGGATCTGCGGTATGGAAAAGTCGCGGCTGTAAAGTGAGCGTTAGACCCTTTAATCACTGACTCCAAATACCAGCGGGCGGCCAAAACCAGCGTTAGGAGCCTCTAACGCTGGTTTTGACGGCTACCGCCGAACTCTAAATCTAGGCCTAAGTGAATAAGAGTTAAAAAAAGTGCACTAAACACAACATAAATACATTAAAATACAGTGTTACACTCATATATACACTATCTGATAAAAAGGTTTTCATATAAATATTAATAAAAAATGTAATATAAGGGTTAAAGGTATATGGTATATTACGGGGTATTTGAATGGAGGGCTATAATGGGTATATACAGGGAGTGCAGAATTATTAGGCAAATGAGTATTTTGACCACATCATCCTCTTTATGCATGTTGTCTTACTCCAAGCTGTATAGGCTTGAAAGCCTACTACCAATTAAGCATATTAGGTGATGTGCATCTCTGTAATGAGAAGGGGTGTGGTCTAATGACATCAACACCCTATATCAGGTGTGCATAATTATTAGGCAACTTCCTTTCCTTTGGCAAAATGGGTCAAAAGAAGGACTTGACAGGCTCAGAAAAGTCAAAAATAGTGAGATATCTTGCAGAGAGATGCAGCACTCTTAAAATTGCAAAGCTTCTGAAGCGTGATCATCGAACAATCAAGCGTTTCATTCAAAATAGTCAACAGGGTCGCAAGAAGCGTGTGGAAAAACCAAGGCGCAAAATAACTGCCCATGAACTGAGAAAAGTCAAGCGTGCAGCTGCCAAGATGCCACTTGCCACCAGTTTGGCCATATTTCAGAGCTGCAACATCACTGGAGTGCCCAAAAGCACAAGGTGTGCAATACTCAGAGACATGGCCAAGGTAAGAAAGGCTGAAAGACGACCACCACTGAACAAGACACACAAGCTGAAACGTCAAGACTGGGCCAAGAAATATCTCAAGACTGATTTTTCTAAGGTTTTATGGACTGATGAAATGAGAGTGAGTCTTGATGGGCCAGATGGATGGGCCCGTGGCTGGATTGGTAAAGGGCAGAGAGCTCCAGTCCGACTCAGATGCCAGCAAGGTGGAGGTGGAGTACTGGTTTGGGCTGGTATCATCAAAGATGAGCTTGTGGGGCCTTTTCGGGTTGAGGATGGAGTCAAGCTCAACTCCCAGTCCTACTGCCAGTTTCTGGAAGACACCTTCTTCAAGCAGTGGTACAGGAAGAAGTCTGCATCCTTCAAGAAAAACATGATTTTCATGCAGGACAATGCTCCATCACACGCGTCCAAGTACTCCATAGCGTGGCTGGCAAGAAAGGGTATAAAAGAAGAAAATCTAATGACATGGCCTCCTTGTTCACCTGATCTGAACCCCATTGAGAACCTGTGGTCCATCATCAAATGTGAGATTTACAAGGAGGGAAAACAGTACACCTCTCTGAACAGTGTCTGGGAGGCTGTGGTTGCTGCTGCACGCAATGTTGATGGTGAACAGATCAAAACACTGACAGAATCCATGGATGGCAGGCTTTTGAGTGTCCTTGCAAAGAAAGGTGGCTATATTGGTCACTGATTTGTTTTTGTTTTGTTTTTGAATGTCAGAAATGTATATTTGTGAATGTTGAGATGTTATATTGGTTTCACTGGTAAAAATAAATAATTGAAATGGGTATATATTTGTTTTTGCTAAGTTGCCTAATAATTATGCACAGTAATAGTCACCTGCACACACAGATATCCCCCTAAAATAGCTATAACTAAAAACAAACTAAAAACTACTTCCAAAACTATTCAGCTTTGATATTAATGAGTTTTTTGGGTTCATTGAGAACATGGTTGTTGTTCAATAATAAAATTAATCCTCAAAAATACAACTTGCCTAATAATTCTGCACTCCCTGTATATATATATATATATATATATATATATATATATATATATATATATATATATATATATATATATATATGTCTGTATGTATGTATATATATATATATATATATATATATATACTGTATATCAGACTGATATACTACAGGAAAGTTCTACTCTGTGAAAAGCATTGCTGGGCTAAAAGAAGTTGCACCCAGGTGGTAAATCGCCATAGAACAGGCTAACAATGGTATTGAGCTGGTTGTTCGTTCCTGTGAGTGCATTTCTCTCTGTGTGTATTTAGTCTCCCTATGGGAAAAAGGGGAAACCAGACGTGGACTCCTTGCTCAGTGTGCTTAGAGGAATGCTGCTACACCTCACTGATGAGGCCCAATGAAGGCCGAAACGATCGTCTGGGGTTGTTGTGTTCCTTGTTCAGAGAGGAATTGCCTGGTATTTCGGCGCTGGACTGACCGTAATAGGCGGGATCAGACTGATATACTACAGGAAAGTTCTACTCTGTGAAAAGCATTGCTGGGCTAAAAGAAGTTGCACCCAGGTGGTAAATCGCCATAGAACAGGCTAACAATGGTATTGAGCTGGTTGTTCGTTCCTGTGAGTGCATTTCTCTCTGTGTGTATTTAGTCTCCCTATGGGAAAAAGGGGAAACCAGACGTGGACTCCTTGCTCAGTGTGCTTAGAGGAATGCTGCTACACCTCACTGACGAGGCCCAATGAAGGCCGAAACGATCATCTGGGGTTGCTGTGTTCCTTGTTCAGAGAGGAATTGCCTGGTATTTCGGCACTGGACTGACCGTAATAGGCGGGATCAGACTGATATACTACAGGAAAGTTCTACTCTGTGAAAAGCATTGCTGGGCTAAAAGAAGTTGCACCCAGGTGGTAAATCGCCATAGAACAGGCTAACAATGGTATTGAGCTGGTTGTTCGTTCCTGTGAGTGCATTTCTCTCTGTGTGCATTTAGTCTCCCTATGGGAAAAAGGGGAAACCAGACGTGGACTCCTTGCTCAGTGTGCTTAGAGGAATGCTGCTACACCTCACTGACGAGGCCCAATGAAGGCCGAAACGATCGTCTGGGGTTGCTGTGTTCCATGTTCAGAGAGGAATTGCCTGGTATTTCGGTGCTGGACTGACCGTAATAGGCGGGATCAGACTGATATACTACAGGAAAGTTCTACTCTGTGAAAAGCATTGCTGGGCTAAAAGAAGTTGCACCCAGGTGGCAAATCGCCATAGAACAGGCTAACAATGGTATTGAGCTGGTTGTTCGTTCCTGTGAGTGCATTTCTCTCTGTGTGTATTTAGTCTCCCTATGGGAAAAAGGGGAAACCAGACGTGGACTCTTTGCTCAGTGTGCTTAGAGGAATGCTGCTACACCTCACTGACGAGGCCCAATGAAGGCCGAAACGATCGTCTGGGGTTGCTGTGTTCCTTGTTCAGAGAGGAATTGCCTGGTATTTCGGTGCTGGACTGACCGTAATAGGCGGGATCAGACTGATATACTACAGGAAAGTTCTACTCTGTGAAAAGCATTGCTGGGCTAAAAGAAGTTGCACCCAGGTGGTAAATCGCAATAGAACAGGCTAACAATGGTATTGAGCTGGTTGTTCGTTCCTGTGAGTGCATTTCTCTCTGTGTGTATTTAGTCTCCCTATGGGAAAAAGGGGAAACCAGACGTGGACTCCTTGCTCAGTGTGCTTAGAGGAATGCTGCTACACCTCACTGACGAGGCCCAATGAAGGCCGAAGCGATCGTCTGGGGTTGCTGTGTTCCTTGTTCAGAGAGGAATTGCCTGGTATTTCGGCGCTGGACTGACCGTAATAGGCGGGATCAAACTGATATACTACAGGAAAGTTCTACTCTGTGAAAAGCATTGCTGGGCTAAAAGAAGTTGCACCCAGGTGGTAAATCGCCATAGAACAGGCTATCAATGGTATTGAGCTGGTTGTTCGTTCCTGTGAGTGCATTTCTCTCTGTGTGTATTTAGTCTCCCTATGGGAAAAAGGGGAAACCAGACGTGGACTCCTTGCTCAGTGTGCTTAGAGGAATGCTGCTACACCTCACTGACGAGGCCCAATGAAGGCCGAAACGATCGTCTGGGGTTGCTGTGTTCCTTGTTCAGAAAGGAATTGCCTGGTATTTCGGCGCTGGACTGACCGTAATAAGCGGGATCAGACTGATATACTACAGGAAAGTTCTACTCTGTGAAAAGCATTGCTGGGCTAAAAGAAGTTGCACCCAGGTGGTAAATCGCCATAGAACAGGCTAAAAATGGTATTGAGCTGGTTGTTCGTTCCTGTGAGTGCATTTCTCTCTGTGTGTATTTAGTCTCCCTATGGGATAAAGGGGAAACCAGACGTGGACTCCTTGCTCAGTGTGCTTAGAGGAATGCTGCTACACCTCACTGACGAGGCCCAATGAAGGCCGAAACGATCGTCTGGGGTTGCTGTGTTCCTTGTTCAGAGAGGAATTGCCTGGTATTTCGGCGCGGGACTGACCGTAATAGGCGGGATCAGACTGATATACTACAGGAAAGTTCTACTCTGTGAAAAGCATTGCTGGGCTAAAAGAAGTTGCACCCAGGTGGTAAATCGCCATAGAACAGGCTAACAATGGTATTGAGCTGGTTGTTCGTTCCTGTGAGTGCATTTCTCTCTGTGTGTATTTAGTCTCCCTATGGGAAAAAGGGGAAACCAGACGTGGACTCCTTGCTCAGTGTGCTTAGAGGAATGCTGCTACACCTCACTGACGAGGCCCAATGAAGGCCAAAACGATCGTCTGGGGTTGCTGTGTTCCTTGTTGAGAGAGGAATTCCCTGGTATTTCGGCGCTGGACTGACCTAATAGGCAGGATCAGACTGATATACTACAGGAAAGTTCTACTCTGTGAAAAGCATTGCTGGGCTAAAAGAAGTTGCACCCAGGTGGTAAATCGCCATAGAACAGGCTAACAATGGTATTGAGCTGGTTGTTCGTTCCTGTGAGTGCATTTCTCTCTGTGTGTATTTAGTCTCCCTATGGGAAAAAGGGGAAACCAGACGTGGACTCCTTGCTCAGTGTGCTTAGAGGAATGCTGCTACACCTCACTGACGAGGCCCAATGAAGGCCGAAACGATCGTCTGGGGTTGCTGTGTTCCTTGTTCAGAGAGGAATTGCCTGGTATTTCGGCACTGGACTGACCGTAATAGGAGGAATCAGACTGATATACTACAGGAAAGTTCTACTCTGTGAAAAGCATTGCTGGGCTAAAAGAAGTTGCACCCAGGTGGTAAATCGCCATAGAACAGGCTAACAATGGTATTGAGCTGGTTGTTCGTTCCTGTGAGTGCATTTCTCTCTGTGTGTATTTAGTCTCCCTATGGGAAAAAGGGGAAACCAGACGTGGTCTCCTTGCTCAGTGTGCTTAGAGGAATGCTGCTACACCTCACTGACGAGGCCCAATGAAGGACGAAATGATCGTCTGGGGTTGCTGTGTTCCTTGTTCAGAGAGGAATTGCCTGGTATTTCGGCACTGGACTGACCATAATAGACGGGATCAGACTGATATACTACAGGAAAGTTCTACTCTGTGAAAAGCATTACTGGGCTAAAAGAAGTTGCACCCAGGTGGTAAATCGCAATAGAACAGGCTAACAATGGTATTGAGCTGGTTGTTCGTTCCTGTGAGTGCATTTCTCTCTGTGTGTATATATATATATATATATGTCTAAATATGTGTTTATATATATATATATATACACACACACACATGTCTAAATATGTATATGTATATATATATATACACAAACACATATACTGTATGTGTATATGCACACATATATTTATATACCTGTGCATTTATGTATTTATATATACATATATGTATATATACACATATAAACACATGTATACACATATATACATACATTTTGGAGCCCTTTCCACGCAAATACCTTAAAACATGAGAAATCATTTTTATTTAATTTTAATATTTTAGAATGTGTTTTATTGTGTATTTACTGTAAATATTTTATATTATAATGTCCTTCACATAGTAGTAATAGTAGTAATATTCTTAGTATTTTTAAATATATATATATATATATATATATATATATATATATATATATATATTCATGTAGATATATAAGTATAAATATATTTAAAAATGCTACAGACACGCAGCAGTATGTAACCATGTATAAGATTGCTTTAAACATTGTTTAAAACAATGTTGCCAGATGGCTTAAGACACGTGCACACTCTTGAGTTAACCTAGGGCTAGATTTTAACAAAGGATACAAATAGAAAAAAAGCAAAATCGAACTAAGTTATCAGCAAAATTAATAATAAGAATACATTGAAAAATGTTGCTTAAAAATGCATGCACTATCTGAAATATGGATGTTTCATTTTGACCTTACTGTCCTTTTAACCAAAAATTAAACTACTTGAGTGGAATGTTTGCGATCCATCAGCTTTGAGTTTGATTATCTGAATGAATTTTAGTGAAGGCCCTCATAGAAATCTATTATTCATAGAAAATGACGCACCTGTGCTATCTGACCTGAATAATGTAATGCACACAAATATTAACCATGGGATTTTTATACCAGCACAAAAATACAAGCTATATAATATGTAAACATCTCTGGAGTGCAATACCCTGCATTCTATGTTCATAGTTAATATTCATTTTATGTTAAACACGTAATCTGTCACTGTTTATCTACTTTCAATATCATGAGAAAAACATATTGCTTCTAAATGGAGTATGCATGTTTTTGTAACCCAATCCGAGCATCAGAAAAAAGGTTGTCCTGCTGGTATTTACCCTTCTTATGGATTGAAATGACAAAACCTAACTAATTGGAATTGGGGCCATTATAGTTTAAGAAGTCTGAATGTTTGCAGATCTGTGCATTATATGCAAAATCCTAAGTTAGAGTTATTGGTTTCAGCCCTATCATTGATGGATAATATATATTGTCGTGCTTATTTCTTTTTGTCTAGCACTTCCCTGCTTATGCTAGGGGGATAAAAATGTAGCTCCCATTCAAGATATGTGGTAGGTAAAATGATTATATACAGTCTTGAATAGCTGTTAAAGATAGTGGTTGCCACCTCAGCCATGTTTTCCTAGATACTTATGAGTTACACATGCTGCAGGGTGTGCAGGGAGGAACATGTATTGTGTTTCTGGACAGCACTATTCATATTCCTCCCTGCACACCCTGCAGGATGTGTAACTTATAAGTGTTCTGTATTTTAAGGGACAGGTGGCAACCCTTAAGATAGATTAGTCCTCACTAACATAGACATTGATAAAGGCATACACCAAGTTATGTATTAGGAAGTTATCAGTGGAAATAAACACCATTAGTTAAATATTTCCAGCTTCAAAAATAAAGGTTGGGGGGGGGGGGGGTCCTAGATTCTATAGCAATTCTTCTCAATGTTATTCCTCAAGGGGTGTCCCTACCTGAGCACAAGTTAAACAGTAAAATGATTGAACTAATAAAAACTCTAAGATAGGGAACAAATACAACCTTGCTTGCTACAGTTTCTTGAGAACTTGGAATTAAAAATTCTGTACTAAATTAACTACAAATGTTTTGCTGCCCTCCAGTGTTCCACTATGATATAACAGCTCAATCTCTTAAATGCTGTGAATACAAGTGAAGCTCATATTAGCGCCCCCCTGCACCCCCATAGAACGGTCATTGCCATTCCTGCTCTATTTCATATACCATAATTCCTTTAATTCTGCCATAAACCTTTATTTCATTGTTAAACCTTAGTTTCCTGAGTATTATGCATAAATAGAATTTAATTCCTTGATTTCCATAACATGTTAGTGTTATGTTTTGAAAAGAGCAAGTGATAATCGTTTACTTCAGGTCTAAAAAAACTCTTCACCATCCTCTTGCAATACCAGCTTCTGTGTTATTCTATGTGTGAGGCAGATAACAATATAATGTGCACAGCAAGCTAGAGATTGCAATTCATATGGCAATATAGATTTGTATAAAAGAAAATAGATTAAAATAGATTTGAATTACAGTAGGCACATATAATCAGCGTATATAGTTCTTAATATTCAAATAGATTGTACAGAGAAACTGCAGTTAAAGTTCTCCAGAGTAACATCCAGTCTTCACTATTGACCAAAGTTGTAATCTCACTCTTAAAGGGACATTAATTTTCTTTCATGATTCAGATAGAGGACACGATTTTTAAAAAGTTTCCAATTTACTTCTATTATCATTTTTTTTCATTCTCATGTTATTCTTTGTTGAAGAGATACCTAGGTAGGTAGCGTGCACATGCCTGAAGCATTACACAACAGGAAATAGTGCTGCCATCTAGTGCCCCTGCTAATGTATAACATTGATGCAAAACTGCTGCTATATAGTGCTGCAGACACGTGCACACTCTTGAGCTTACGTGTATGCTTTTCCACAAAGGATAGCAAGAAAACTAAGAAAAATTGATAATAGAAGCAAATTAGAAAGTTGTTTAAAATGTTATGTTCTATCTAAATCATGAAAATAAAAAAATGGGTTTTATGTCCCTTTAAGGCCACTGACACCTTCTCTGATCAGGGTTTATTTCTTCTTGTAGGTTCTTTACATAGACTGAAGCTACACCGCCACCCCTATTTCCATGCCATAACTCTTTTATGGACCCTTACTTTTTTGTATTTCCAAAGTTTCCCCAACCTTTCAGGATGCCAATGAAGTCTGAGGGATACTACTGGATACTACTGGAGAGGACTGTGCAAAGCACAGTTTATCAAACCTGTGGTAAGCCAGGAGCTCTTAGAAATGTTTTCTGTTTAGCTGAACTGATGTCAGATTCCCTGGGGATGTACCAACCGCTGGGTAAAACAGGATCATGGATCAGCACTGAATGCAATAATAGTCCCTTAGATGATGCTGGTTAGATGTCTATGAATGGTGTTTAAAGAAACCAAAGCTTTAATTAGATGCATCATGTCTTGTTGGTAGACAGACCTACCTCCAGAGTATAACATTTTTAAAACATATCTCATGATACTGGTTAGTGGTCATATTATTTTCAGACACTCTTTAATGATTGTATCAATCAATGTGGGATAGATTACTAAAGAAAAGGAAATTATCCCAGAAAATGCTGGACAGTATATGACGGATACAGATTAATAAAAGGTTTGTTTTTTTAGTATAATATTACAAAAAAAAACAACTGAGAATCTTAGAACCACCAAAGCCTACTTGTACTCAACACCAACATAAGGGATTCTGAGCCCAAGTTGAAGTCCCTCCATAGGACTTTACGGAAACCTGATGACAACTTAGTCTCTTTCAAATGATTGTATACGTTCAATAAAAGCCCCAAGGCACAAGACCATCTTAGCACCTGAAACGTCTACCTATTCTCATCTGGCAACATTTGCATTCATTGGGTAGCAAGTAAAGTCCACTTGAAGGAACATGAAACTATTTTTTTTATATTTTTTTTGCAGTTTTTCAGCAATTCTTAATATAAAAATAGTTACTTTCCAAACCCACTGTGGGACTCATTACACAAGTCCTATCACTGTATGCTACCCAGGTAGGGCCTTCATGAACAAACACGGTAGACAATGGAATTTTGGTCATTGTCATAATAAAAGATGCAGCAGTGGAAGAAGAAGATAGTAACCACCGGATAAGATAGACCTCACATACTAATTACTAAACAGGCAGGAGTGACATTCTTATAGTCAGGTATCCTTAGTGCCAGGGGGCAAATCACAAATTGGCATTGAATCAGTGACAATATCAAGAAATCTGCACATGTGAAAACTTAAGATGATGTTGTGGTCAGCTAAGAATAAGATTACATAGTGCGCATTCAATTCTATATGCCCCTTACTTCACCTGCAATAGGGAGAGCATATTGAACTCATTAATATGTAAAACAAATATTTTATACAGCTTAAAGGGAAACTGAACCCATTTTTTTTTTCTTTTGTGATTCAGTTAGAGCATGACATTTTAAGCAACTTTCTAATTTACTCCTATTATCAAATTGTCTTCATTCTCTTGGTATCGTTATTTGAAATGCAAGAATATAAGTGTTGATGCCGGCCCATTTTTGGTGAACAACTTGGGTTGTCCTTGCTGATTGGTGGATACATTCATCCACCAATAAAAAGGTGCTGTCCAGAGACCTGAACAAAAAAAAAAAAGCTTATATGCCTTTTTTTTCAAATAAAGATAGCAAGAGAACGAAGACAAAGTGATAATAGGAGTAAATTAGAAAGTTGCTTTAAATTGCATGCTCTATCTGAATCACGAAAGAATCATATACTTATAATAAGATCTTAGAAATGTTATACTATTTAGAAGTTTTGTTTTGAAAAAATTAAGTGTATATATAATAACCATAATAATAATGTATGTAACCCATCTGTTTTATAACCCTTTGAGCGTAGGGTGCCACTTATAAAGTGTAGTGTATTTTAATGGATGAAGACTTCTCGCTGCCTGGATGAAGATGGATGGATGGACTTCAGGAACTGTGAGTAGATTTCCTGGGGTTAGTGGTAGTTTTTGTTTTAATTTTATTGGGTGGGTTTTTATTTTTGATGGGCAATAAAAGAGCTGAATGCCCTTTTAAGGGCAATGCCCATACAAATGCCCCTTTAAGGGCAATGGGTATTTTAGGATTTTTTTAGATTTAGATTTTTTATTTTGGGGGGTTGATTGGGTGGGGGGGTTTACTTTTAGGGGGAACTTTGTAATTTTATAAGGTAAAAGAGCTGTTTAACTTAGGGCAATGCCCTACAAAAGGCCCTTTTAAGGGCTATTGGTAGTTTATTGTTAGGTTAGGGGGTGTTTTTATTTTGGGGGAGGCTTTTTTGTTTTTATAGGGCTATTAGATTAGGTGTAATTTTTGTAATCTTAGTGTTTTTTTTATTTTTCGTAATTTTAGCGTTATTTTTTTGGTAATGTTAGATTTTTTGGTAGTATTAGGTTTATTTAAATTTGTAATTTAGGTTTCTTATTTTTTCGTAGTGTTAGGTTTTTTTAATCATATAATTTAGGATTTTTAATTGTCAGTTTATTTTATTTTATTAGAATAGTTATATTAGATTAATGTATAGTTTAATTTTAGTTTATTTTTATTTCACAGATAAGTCTTTATTTATTTTAAGATAGTTATATTGTAACTTTTAATTTAAAGTTGGGTGGGTGGTAGGCTTAGGGGTTATTAGTATAATTTTGTGTTTTGCAAAGTGGTGGGCGGGGTTAATGGGTTTAGTTTATTAGTTACGATTTGGGGGGCTGACGGTTTAGGGGTTCATACGTTTAGCTTATTAGCTGCAATGTGGAAGGCTGGCGGTTTCGGGGGTTAATACTTTATTATAGTGTTGGCGATGTGGGGGGTGGTGGTTTAAGGGTTAATATGTTTAATATAGTATTTGCGATGCGGGAGAGTGACGGTTAAGGGGTTAATGGGTAGTTTATGGGTGTTAGTGTACTTTGTAACATTTTAGTTATGAGTTTTGTGAAACATTTTTGTTTTGCAAAATCCATAACTACTGGTCTCAGATCATGGAATGGATTGCGGCTGTATAAGCTATAATGCTAGCATTTTATCCTGCCAGAACAACTTGTAATACGGCGCAATGGAAAATCCCACACTCAAAAGTCATTTTTTTAGTGCGGAATAGATGTTGTGTTAGAGGCTAAACTGCTTGCGGTATAGCTATACCGCCACAACTTGTAATATGGAAGCCCTGCCATTCCACGCGCAATGGCCAATTTTTCAGCGGTATAGCTGTACCGTACCATACCGCAAAACTTGTAATCTAGCTGTAAGCCCCCTAAATTAACCCCAATAAACTACAATTCAGGATAAAGCCTTAATTTTGTGCATGGTCAGTGGGGGTAGGGGGGTGTCCAAGCGTTGAGGGCCACCAAGAGTAACAAAAAAAAAAAACTACCTTTAAAAAATAATAAAAAATTACCAATAAGAACAAAAACGTGTTTCTCAACCACATCGAACGATTTTATTTGCCTGATAAAACTACCAGTGTGTGGTCGAGAAACACGTTGCAACTAATAAAGAATTGTTCCATTTTAACAATCCAGAGGTTGTCTGTTTCCTATTCTGCTTAAATGTTTGGGTTAGGACGGCTTCTTTTCTCTGCACACTGCCAGCCCCACGGAGTGTGTTCCAGCCTCAGCTGATGATCTCAGGGGGATGTGGTGAGCTAACTACACACGAGATTGTCTCTAACCAGGGCATTGAGAGCCTGGCATCAGTGAGCTAACCACTGTTAAATGTTAGCCTGCCATTTTGCACCAATTCCTGGACAGGTGCCACCACTTTGTGAATTTTTACTCAGTCTTGTTATATATACAAAATACACTATGAAATGCTCATTTCTCTTCTTTTAGTTTTAAAGGGACAGTCAACACCAGAATTTTTGTTGTTTTAAAAGATAATCCCTTAATTACCCATTCCCCAGTTTTGCATAAACAACACAGTTATAATTATACAAGTTTTACCTCTTTAATTAGCTTGTATCTAAGCCTCAGCAGTCTGCCCCCTTATTTCAGTTCTTTTGACAGACTTGCATTTTAGAGAATCAGAGCTGTCTCCATGGTAAATTCACATGCATGAGCTCAATGTTATCTATATGAAACATATGAACTAATGCCCTCTAGTGGTGAAAAAATATCAAAATGCATTAAGATTAGAGGCAGCCTTCAAGGTCCAAGAAATTAGCATATGAACCGCCTAGGTTAATCTTTCAACTAAGAATCCTAAGAGAATAAAGCAAAATTGGTGATAAAAGTAAATTGGAAAGTTGTGTAAAATTGCATGCCCTATTTGAATCATGAAAGTTAGTAGAAAGGTAGTTTGCGATGTGGGTATGGCGGTTTAGGGGTTAATAGTGTTGATAGGTACTTTGCGTTGTGGGGGATGATGGATTAAGGCTTAATACAATAGATTGCGTTGTGGGGGGATGGCAGTTTAGAGGTTAATACATTTTATTAGTAGTTGCGATGTGGAGGGATGGCAGATATAGGGGTTTTGATGTATCGGGTTCATTTTTGGGAGGCGGGTTAGACTTTTTACGGGTGATTAAATGTTTTGGGTTTTTTTTTTACTTAGGAGCCGGCAGTTCATTAACTGATGTAAGTCACTGGCAACGCCAGAAATGTCTATCTGACTTATGGCAGTATATGATCTGCCAGTGCTGTATATGTGATTTGGCCAATGTGTGAGGTGAACTTATGGGTGGCATGGGTTTCAGCAGCTGTGCTTAAACCTACACCGTATATGTAATCTTGCCCCTGATGGGCAGATGCGATTAGGCCCATAAGGAGTAGAACATCTTGGATATTGCATCAGGTGCATTAGGAAATTTGTTCAGTAATATATATCTTTTGGGTTCTTGTAAAGTACGGCTAGTCACCCGTAAGGGTCTAAAAGCGCTTAGGGAATGATGGTAAGGTGTAAAACGCTAACGGGTGCAGTTAAGTCGAAGAGCCAGGTCTTGAGGTCCTTTCTGAATTTCGTTAGATCGGTAGCCTGTCTGAGGTGTATCAGGAGGGTGTTCCAAGTTTGGCTGCCAGGTGCGAGAAGGATCTGCCTCCAGCAGTGGATTTTCTTATATGGGGTTGACCGTGAGGGCTTGGTCAGCTGATCGTAGTTGTCTGGCGGGGGTGTAGAAGGTGACACGGTGGTTTAAGTATCCGGGGCCGATTTTGTGGAGGGCCTTGAACATGTGGGTGAGGAGCTTGAAAGTGATTATTTTGCTGATGGGGAGCCAGTGCAAGTCTCGAAGGTGTTTTGTGGAGGGGGATTGGCGAGGAATGTTGAGTTTGAGTCTGGCCAAGGCATTCTGGATGCGCTGGAGTCTCTTTTGGAGCTTGATAGTGCATCTGGCATAGACTGAGTTGCCGTATGCCGTAGTCCAGTCTGCTGCTGACGAGTATGTGGGTGACCGTCTTCCTGGTGTCGGGTGGGATCCATTTGAAGATCTTTTGCAGCAGGTGGAGTATGTGGAAGCAGGTAGAGGAGACGGAGCTGATGTGTCAGTTCATGGAGACTGAGGAGTCCAGGATGAAGCCTAGATTTCATGAATGGTCAGTGGGGGTAGGGGTATCCAAGAGTTGAGGGCCACCAAGAGTTGTCCCAGGCAGATGGGCTGGGTCCAAGGAAGAGGACTTCGGATTTGTCTGCATTCAGATTGAGGCAGTTGTTATTCATCCAGGTGGTTACTTCAGTTAGCCCTTTGGGGATGCTTCTCTTGGCGGTGGTGGGGTCTTTGGTGAGTGATATGATTAGCTGGGTGTCATTGGCATAGGAGATGATTTTGAGGTTGTGACGTAGGGCGGTGGCGGCGAGAGGTACCATGTAGATGTTGAAGAGGGTGGGGCTCAACGAGGAGCCCTGGGGTACACCGCAGTTGATTCCTGTGGGCTTTTAGGTGAAGGGTGGGAATATGACTTTTTGGGTTCTGCTGGTGAGGAAGGAGGTGATCCATTCCAGGGCTTTGTTTGCGGATGCCGGCATTGTGAAGTCTGATGCGGAGGGTGTTGTGGGAGACAGTGTTGAATGCCGCTGAGAGGTCTAGTAAGATGAGGGCGACGGTATCTCCTTGGTTGAGCAGGGTGCGGATGTCATCTGTGGCGGCGAAGAAGGCAGTCTCTGTGCTGTGGTTTCTCCTGAACCCGGATTGGGGGGGGGGGTCTAGGGTGTGGTTGGCCTCAATGTGTTCAATAAGTTGTGTGTTGATGGACTTCTCAATGACTTTGGCCATAAACAGGAGCAGAGATATGGGTCATAGTTTTTTGGAAGCTTGGGGTCTGTCTAGGGTTTTTTCAGCAGGGGTTTTAACTCAGTGTGCTTCCATTCTTCCGGGAAAGTGCAGGTCTCAATGAAGCAGTTGATGGTGCGGCAGAGTTCGGGAGCGATGGTGTCGCCCGCTTTGTTCAATATGTGGTGCGGACATGGGTCTGAGGGTGCTCCAGAGTGGATTGATCTCATGATTTTGAGCCTGTCTTCTGTGGTGGGGGTGTTGCAGTGGTTGCGAGGGGGGGGGGGTGTGGGATGGGGGTTGGTGGCGGTAGGAGGGGTGGCAGTGGCGGGGTGGTTCTGGGGCGTGAAGTTGATGTAAATATTGACAATCTTGTGGTGGAAGTAATCAGCGAGGTTGCTGCACAGGTCCTGGGAGGGCGGGATGTCGTTGTTGTTGGGTTTTGAGAATTCCTTGATGACAGTGAACAGCTCCTTGCTGTTGTGGGTGCTGGTGTTGATTCTGTCTTGGATGACTGACTTTTTGGTGGTATTGATGAGGTGGTGGTGGGTGATGATGGCTTTTTTGTAGACTGCTTTGTCTGTGGTGGTCTTGCTGGACCTCCAGGTTCTCTCCAATCGTCTGCAGTGGCGTTTGGAGTCCTGGAAGACCAGAGTGAACCAGCTGGCTTTCTTGGGGGGTTGGTGGTTGGAAGTTGTCTTGAGGGGGGCTAGGGCATTTGCACAGTTTGAGATCCAGAGGTGGAGGTTGCGTGCAGAGGATTTGGTGTCATTGGCGGCTTAAAATTAGTTGAAAGTTATCAGCTGACCTATCCAAGTCTTGTTACTCCTTATAAAGCAAGATGTTAGGCTAATAAGACTGTACAGGGAATTGCAATGATTTTTACCTGGTGCCCCTAAGGTCAAGCTCTTTGAGATTTCCTTTTCTTCAAACCTTGAAGAGGGGCTTGTAATGAGCAATATCCTAATATTGCACCCATGTGTTACTCAGGACACCCCAAGATCAAGAGGTTCTTTACAGAGCATCAGCATATTATTCCAGTTTCATTCTAAGTGAATAATAAATGTTTATGCAACATGACTCATAAATCCTGCCCACTTCCCTTGTTTGAAGCAGGCTAATTCCCTTAATTCTGGTTGTTGGGTAAGGGCCTATGCCCTTACATTTTTCTCTCTAGGTCTTACTTTGTTTGAGAGTAAGTACTTAAAGTGGTCTTATGTGTGTTATTTAAGTGAGCATAAAAAATAATAATATGTGTTAAAAGCCAGGTCTGTTAATACAGTAATTCAAGGTTAAACACAAGTTACACACTTTAAGACAATGGGCTCCCTGTAAGAAGCAGTGTAAGCTTTTCACATGTGAGTCTGCTTCCCGCAATGTAAGAAGCAGCGGTCTAATGACCTCTGAGGTGGCAAAGAGAAATCACAGAGAGCTCGCTCTCTCTGGGTGATTGACAGTCACTTCTCTTGCACGAGTGTGTAATGATGCATGCTGACCAATGGATGAAAAGATCCGCTGCCTGTATGCAGCAAAGGTGTGTGGACAGTTTCTCAACTTGCCAGAATTTAAAAATCTCCCTATAAAGGTTGAAAATAAGACAGATCATGAGATATATATTAAATACAGATTGATGTATACAATAGTGACAAAGGAAGTCCCATATATTATATAGGGTTGGTTCCAGAAAAACACAGAATCAAAATGGAACAGTTCTGATCCAGGCCTATATCTGTGAGGGGATAGTAACTCAGAATCCCAAAATCAGTAATCTGTGAAAGTTGAAAAGAGACAGAAGCACCACATGGCCTCGTATTTTATGTAGTTTTGTGATAAAGTGCATAACATTTTTTTCATTCACATCTGAGAAAGCACCCTCTTTGTGCAAGTAGTGCAGGCTGGAATCAAACAGTCATCCAGCAGAATGGCCTCCCGCAAAACTCCAACCACCCTGAGGTGAACCCAGATGAGCGTATTCCAGACGTTAGACCATTGAATGTAATGGAAGGAGGGTAAATAATGGTTTGGCAGCAAGTGGCAAGATCAAAGCTTGATAACAATTTATAAAGCCAGACTGCACTACTTGCACCAAGAGGGGTGCTTTCTCACATGTGAGTGAATTTTTTTTATGCACTTTATCACAAGAGTACATACAATACTAGGCCATGTGGCGCTTTTGTCTCTTTTCATTTTCAATGTATTCATCTAGCTCTCAGTAGTGCATTGCTGCTTCTTCAACAAAAGATACCAGAAGGGGGGGGGGGGCGTGTCGAAACAGCAACCAAGATGGCTGCTTTTCTTTAAGGCTGACTACAGGAGCAGATAAAACCGCTATTTACTGCTCTGAAATCTTACATTCTGAATTATCTTTCAGCGATATTTTACAGTCCAGAAGCTACTGAATAGAAAGATATATTTATTCACCTAGATTTCAGCCCGGAAGACCTAATAGATGTGGTGCGTAGCGGAGGCCTTCTAACGACCTCAGCCTGCATCTCGCCCTCCCTAATATCCTGCAGACACAGGACCAGCAGCGGTACACGCTGATCATTTCCCAATCCCTACCCGCTTAGCTGGGACTGAGGGTAACCAGTAAGGACTTAACAATTCACAACATACTGAAAAAACACTTTGAGACAAATCAACCAGTTTTATTAAGAAGTAAAGTGCGCAGCAAAACTATGGATGCACTTGACAGATGGGAGATGTCGCTCCAACAAGCGATTCAGAGCCACTTCTCTATGCTCAAACAGCAGCTCTCTCAAATCCTTTCCCCTACTAGTGAGAGGCTATCGGATGACATGGTCGCAGAGGGGGACCAGACTCAGACAGAGCGGATCTGCATAATGAAGGGAATAACCTATGACCCTATCGGGGACTCATTTTCCGAGGAGAGGATCCTTCCACTACTGCACGATCGTTACCTGAGGCTTAGACGATTGCATTCTGGGAGGTTTACCGGTGTTCAGACCTCGGAGCTGGGGGCTGTCTGTGGGGCTGAGCGCTTTGCGCACTTGGATCCGATTACCTGCCTACACCCGCTTATGGGACCTGATGGCGATGCTCCTGTCGACCAGATATCGGAACAGCCCTACCATCATGAGGGTAAACTAGAGGACATGCTGACAACTGAGATGGTACCAGTACGCTACCGAGCGGTACAGTCTAACCAGCTCTCTTTCCCTAACATTAGTAGCGCAATCAGCGTATTACTGACACAGTCTGACATTTTGAAAGATGTTTACTGCATTGGGATTTACATTAGACCTAAACTGTCCCCACTAGATGAGCCATACAGCCTCCTCCAAGCTAAAGACTGCCCACGATTTTATGTGATGAGGGGACTCAAAACCGGAGTTGGCTAATTAACTAACCCTGCCATGATTTCTGTCTGACATCGACAACAAGTAGATGATAGACATTATACAAGTCTCCCCTATACAGGACTTTGGCACTTGCCTGAGACACTCTATCTAATAATGTGTATGTATTCTGCCTAACTCTAGGTTCTGTTTATCATCATTAGCTTGGATTTCATTTAAAGTTTATTCTTGCTAAAACCATTTCTATTGAGACTGTGTAGGTTTTATATTTTGAACTGTTTTCATATGTTTACACTGGTCGGTCTGATAGTGGTTCTCATGCTAGTTATTCACAGTTATCAGGGGTAATTCATTGAACTTAGACTAATAATTGGACCCTTAGCATTAGGATGTTTGCAGCATTAGACTTGGTTCAAAGAGTCCTTCTTGCCATATATTGCCCTATATGCCACATGTGAGTAAAATAGATTGCACGGTTTTTCAATCCTCTTTGCACGTACACTACCTCATGCAAATTAGAGGCGTTATTTCTAGGAGTCACACGTTAGAAAATGCAACTCTTTCTATTCCTTCTCCCCATATACCAGGCTGAATAGACTTAATTTCCTATGGTTCTATAGTGGCCAATAAGCTGCATAATAATCATCTCCCCCTATATCAGGCTGACCGACCTTACTCTCTTAATGCTATAATTTAGCGCATATTATATGGCAATAATACAATCATAATTGTCTAAGTTAAGCAAGATACGTCAGAAACAGCAGCAGTTTTAATTACTTGCTATTCATAGTGATTGTTTGATGCAAATGTGTATATATAGAATATTAAGCATGTATATATATGTACTGTGTTTTGAATTTCATATATAGCCCTATCTTGTCTAGTAGCATTCCTACCTTGACCTTATACAGTTATCAATTATACCTCTAGCTATGCCCTGAGTGATATTTATGCTAATTGGTTTTAAAGTTATCTAGCATATCTGAGTGTAGCAATTGTTAGGTATTACAGTAAAAACAAAAAATAAGGTTTGTTTTCCATTAGAGATCCAAAAGTGGTCTCCTTTGTTGGTATCCACCTTCACTAGTTTGTTTTATTTAGCGCGGAGGTCCAAGAGTGACCTCACTGTTTATTTTGGAGGTGGTTAGAGTACTGGGCATAATAACTGCTTATCATGTTCTTTTCTTTTTCTCCTTTATTTAGGAATACATAATGTCAATTATAATGCTTTGTCGCATGCTGTATGTATTCCATTAATGCTAAGATGTTACATTTTTCCGTACTGTATGTATGCCTTATATCAAACCTTAAATAAAAACTTTATAAAAAAAATAAAAGATACCAGAAGAATGAACTAAGTTTGATGCTAGAAGTAAACTGAAAAGTTGTTTAAAACTGTATGCTCAGACTAAATCATGAAATACATTTTTTTGCTTCATATCCCTTTAAGCTTGCACTAAAGCATCTATGATAAACACCAGAACTAAGTTTTAGGGAAGTTTTGTATTATACTGCAATTTGCTCATAAGGTAATGTTATTGTTAGTTTTTTACTTTAAAATTTGCCATTCTTGTAAATGCTATCTTACACCTTGTGCTTTTATTGTCATTCGATTCTCCTTTCTAGCTAATGCAACACATTTCATTAATTAAAGGGATATGAAACCCACATTTTTCAATTTTTTTCTTTTATGATTCAGATAGAGCATGCAATTTTAAAGGGACACTGAACCCAATTTTCTTTGTGTGCGATGCAGATAGAGCATGCAATTTTAAGCAACTTTCTAATTTACTCCTATTATCAATATTTTTTCGATCTCTTCTTCATTCTATTTGAAAAAGCAGGAATGTAAGCTTAGAATCCGGTCCATTTTTGGTTCAGCTTTTAAGTAGTGCTTGGTGGGCTGACTGTTATTCTTTAAATAAAGATGGCATGCTTTATCTGAATTACACACATAATTTCCCTTTAAGTGTAAGGTGCCTATTTAAGAAGGTGCGAGCGGACATGATCATACACTCTCAGCATTTATCATTGCACCAGCAGTTCTGGTGAACTGCTGGTGTAATGCCCCCCCCCCTGCAGATTTGCGGCCAATCGGCCGCTAGCAGAGGGTGTCAATTAACCCTATCCTAGTCGATCAAGTTGATATCTGGCTATCTGTCCGCCTCATTAGAGCGATCTGTCCGCCTCCTTAGACCGCTGATTCATAACTTGCATTTCCTGCGAGCTTGAAGGCTTGCCAGAAACACGGGGCATCAAGCTCCATTTGGAGCTTGATAATTCGGCCCCTAAGTGTGTACTAATATCATTGCTCTGGGGTCTTAGGCATGTTTGTTTTATAGTATTCTCCCAAGGAGGTCATATATAATGTTAGTTTGTTGTTGATTACAGAACAACAGGGAGCAGCCACATTTGAGAACACAAGTTTACATGGCTTATTTCATGGTACAGAAAACAAATATATATATAAATTAATATTGAAATCATCATACCATGCACAGTATAAGCACATAGAGTGACACAAGCAGACAGATATATTGTCAAGAGATGTGTATTGTTTACAAAATCTGGATTCAGTTGTTATTGGCCCCATTATTCGTTCTTAGCTACCATCTAAATGAAGATGTACACCAAGGGGTAGGATGCTCAAGCTGTAGAGTGTCTGTGTTGGTCTTCTGTGCCAACACTATCATTGGTTATGTTGGAGTAAAGCCGGATGCCTGAGGTAACACCCCCATCTAGGTGTAACCAATCAAAGATATATACAAAATCCTTGGCACACAGAACACAATCATGGCGAGTGTGATGAATAAAAGAAAATCAATCTTTATTGCCCCAGTTATATACACTTGGATATATAATATACAAGTACGGCACAGGGGTACCCAATATAAAACAACACCCCTCTGCATAAGATGCATTTCAAGCCTCAGGGGCACTTGATCACTATCTAAATTATAGGTACTCCTATTCTGAACTTCCTTTGACTGGCATAGATGCTGCTTGACAATAGAAGCTTCTTCTCAATGTATATTTTCACAATAAATTGTACTGTTACTAGGGCTTTGTTTCTTTTAGAAAAGCATTGGATAAGTCAAATAATATCCCCAAAACGCAAGATGGTAAGATTTGTAAAACCACACTCTTAGTTTTTCTCTTGTGTAGCATCTTCAGAAGAGTGTTGTTTAAGCAAAACTCATAAATGCTTCATTGTATTTTATGCCAATAATTTGTAATGGAATCCTGCTAACTCCCAATAGTTTATGAGATGATTTAAGAGGTGGTTGACAAATAGCTATAATTCCTTAAGCATTTGAAATGTTTTTTGTCTTTTGTTTTGATTTGTATTCCTAAATTATAAAAAATATGGTTACAGACCAAACTCATGTGGTCTAGGAGGTAGATATATCATATTAGACCGTGTTATTTTGCATAATTTATCATATTTTTAGCTCCATGGTGTCTTTCTCTTTCTTGAGTAAGTACTTGAAGAGGACATTTTTTTTTTTAATTGTCCTAGAGTGACCAGAAACATGTTAGTCACATGTTTTGACACCGAACAATGTGCTTTTGAACCTTCAGGTTCTCTTGATGATATTGATGACATTTTCTTCCAGTAATTTGCCTATATATTCATGTAGTTATGACTTTGACATTGAACGCCTTCTTAATGGGCTAGGTTTTGCTAAGCTTGGATGTAGCCTGCTCCCATGTTGCATGGATAGAATGCTAAGGGCAAAATTACAAGTGCCGCTGTAAATCTAAATTTTTTGCTAGTGAAATGCTTTTTGCAAAGATCTCTAGCGGAGTTTTCACATGCGTGTGCATGTGTTCTCCCATAGAAATCAAAAGAGGAAAAAGTGGAAAAAAAAACCTAACCCCCTACTTGTGAAAAACCACAAAATATGTGAAAAAACCTAACAACCTACCATAAACCCCTAGCCTAATAACCCATAATCCGTCATCCCCCAACATTGCAAAAACTAAATAAAACTGTTAACCAGTAAACCGCCACCCCCCACATTGCAAATACTAAATAAAAATGTTAACCCCTAAACCCCCATCCCACACTGCAAGCACTAAATAAAACTCAACCCCTAAACCACCATCCCCTCACAACGCAAACTAACTAAATAAACTATTAACCCCTTAACCCCCTCCCCCCACATACACACACACAAGACAAACTAACTAGCTTTTTCCTTTCATCCTTTTGGCTGATTGGAATTTGAAGAGTCAAATCAGCCTATAGGAATGCAAGGGTACCCCTATATAAAAGGGGTAGCTTGCATTCAATCTTCATTGTGCAGCTTAAGGCCGCATGAAGAAGACCTCCATGTCGATGGTCTGAAGAGGAGGACCGACGTTGCCTCCACCATCACCGCTGACCAGATGAAGATAGAGCGCCGCCGGGATGAAGATGGGGCGCCGCACATCATCATCGGTGAGTACCAATTATGGAGTTAGAGCTGAATGCCCTTTTAAGTCCAATGCCCATCCAAATGCCCTTTTCAGGGTAATGGGTAGTTTAGTTTTAGTTTAGTTAGGTTTTTATATTTGGGGTGGGTAGGGGGTTTTAATATTAGGGGGTATTGTATTTTTATGCAAAAGAGTCTACTTTAGGTTAATGGCCTACAAAAGGCCCTTTTAATGGCTTTTGGTAGTATATTTTAAGAATATGTTTGTTTGTTTTTTTGGGGTGACTTGTAATTTTTTTTAAGGTTTTTTAGAATAGGAATATTTATTTTTTTGTTTTGTTTTCAAACAAGCTTTATTAATAAGATTTTGTCATCAATACAGAAGTAAGAAACATTATTGTACAATATAATTCTTTGAACAAGTGGAGGGTTAGAACATACAGAAGCAAACAGACTCATTAGTATCGTAAATCAATAGATAAACAAAAATTAGGGGCAAAATGAAGTTCCTCCTGACAAATAGATTGAATGTTCTCATTTTGAAATAATAAATGTCTGTATTAGTCTTTAGGTCCAAACGTGTTAACAAAGCTTGATAATTTTACATTTTTAATAGATTTAAAACATAAATCAGTTTCGTGATAGTCAAGTCGGAAGTGAGCTTATAAAGTAAGTAACAAGCTCAAAAGAAGTCAGAAATAAGAAAGAACAGAGAAAAAAAAAAAGGGAGGGGAAGGGGGTGGTCATCCAGGGAGAAAGGGAGAGGGGAGGTTATTTACTATTCAGTTTCACAGAGGACAGGTGTATGTGAAGTGAGTGTTGACCTGCCTATTGATGGCCATTAAGGTGCTGTGCCTTTCCAAATTGCTAACATCATCTCATGGGTTGCGAGCTTTTTAATTTTCATGTAATGTAGTTTCTCCAAATTCAACAAGTCCTCCACCGCGGAATGCCATTCGTCAAGGGTTGGAACCCGCAAGGACTTCCACCCCCGAGGAATAAGCCTTTTGGCTCCAGTCAGCATAATCAGCATAAGGGCCCTAGTAGGGTCATCCCTGACCTTGAGTAAGCGTAAAAGTAGCAAAGTCTCAGGTGTGTTAGGGATAGAAATCTGTAGCCTACAAGACATGTCCCCAAACACAGCCGTCCAGTAGTCCAGTATTCTGGGGCATGCCCACCAAATGTGAAGGAGCGTGCCAGGGCAACCACAGCCCCTCCAACATAGAGAGCTCACTGCCGGAAAGAGCCTATGTAATTTTGCCGGGGTATAGTACCACCTAGTCAAGAATTTGAGGTGGATTTCTTGTACAACCACCGAAACAGAGGATCGTTTAGTCAAAGTAAACGCTTTAATCCAATCATCCTCTTCTATTGTATTGTTAAGGTCATTGCACCACATCGACGTATACGTAGGTAACTGTAAACCTGGTGGCAAGAGCAGTAGTTTATATACCTTAGATATCAACCGCCTAGGCGGGGTGTGTTCCACGCAGAGGGCCTCAAATGGAGTGAGCTCTCTGTTAAAATTCCCTCTGTTTTTGTGGTGTCTCAGATAGTGTGAGAGATGATGATATCTGAGCCAGGATTGGAAGAGCTCCCCGTGGCGCTCAGACAACTCACTCAACGTCCGTAGCTTTCCCGCATCAAGTGCGAAATGCAATATGCCATCACGGAGACTGTAGCTAGTGCCCAGACGAGAACCCAAGACATGATATGGAAGCTCAGGGTTCTCTATAATCGGGACCATTGGGGAGTAGATCGATGAGATATGGGTGCTAGTGGCAATCACTCTATCCCATTCCTGAAAGGTTGTGATAGTTAAATGGTATTTATGAATTATTTTGGGACGGCTCTGTGCAGGGATCCACGCCATAGCGCCGACGTTGAGTCGTTTGAAAATTTGACCATCGAGCCTAACCCATTGTTTATGTGACATCTTTCGGAACCACTCAATTAGTCTTTGCAATAGTATGGCTCGTCTATATTTAGACAGATCAGGGAACCCCAGTCCCCCCCTCTCTCGGGGGAGGTATAGAGTCCTTCTAGAGACCCTGGGTCTCGTGCCATGCCAAACAAACTGTTCTAGAGAGCGTTGTAGTTGTATAAGAAAGTCACTAGGTAGTGAAATAGGGACTGTTTGCATTATATATAATATGCGCGGCAGGATATTCATTTTAATTAAACTGATCTTTCCCAACCACGATAGCATTTTATTTTTCCAGGATGATAGATCAGTAATTAGATCCCGCCTCAAAGTTAAATAATTGTTTTTAAATAGATCAGTCGGGTTAGCAGTCAGGTATATCCCCAGATATTTTAATCTGGTAGAGGCCAAAGAAATATTATGATTTAATGCTAAAGATTGAATATGTTCTCTGGGGGTATTAATGTTTAGCATCTCGGACTTAGATAAATTTAGGTGGAAGTTGGAGAGTTTTCCGTACTGTTCTAATTCGCGTAAGAGTTCCGGGACCGAAGTCTCCGCGTTAGTGAGGGTATAAAGGATATCATCCGCGTAAAGCGCCTGTTTAATTTCAATATCACCCACACTAACTCCCGTGATCTTTGGATTCCTTCTAATTGTTTGCGCTAGCGCCTCCATAGATAACGCGAAAAGGAGTGGTGACAGAGGACACCCCTGCCTGGTCCCATTCGTAATTTTGAAAGCATCTGATAACGTGCAATTTACCCGAACCCGAGCATTTGGTGCTGAGTAAAGAGTGAATGTCATATTTATGAAAGATTCACCAAAGTTCATTGCCCTCATGACTCGACGCAGAAAAAGCCAATCGACCCGGTCGAAGGCCTTCTCCGCGTCGGTCGAAAAAAGGACCATTGGAATACCCACGTTTTGAGCGTGGCTGATCAGTTGTATCACCTTGTTAGTGTTATCTCGCGCTTCTCGACCAGGTATAAAACCAACCTGGTCAGAATTAATTAGAGCAGGGAGAAATGTATTAAGTCTTCTTGCCAATATCTTAGCAAAGACCTTTATGTCCGAATTAAGTAACGAGATTGGGCGGAAATTGGCAGGAGAAGTAGGGGGCTTGCCCGGATTGGGTATGACCGCAATATGAGCTTCCAACAATGAGCCCGTAAGCGTAGGATTATGAATGAGCGAGTTGAACAACGCCAGCATATGGGGGCCCAAAGCATCCAGGAAAATCCCGTAATACCTGGGGGTAAACCCATCCGGACCAGGACTCTTCCCTCCAGAGAAATCTTTTATAGTCTGGGAGAGCTCCTCCATGCATCTAGGGAGACCCTGGCCACATCGTCTAATTGTGAAAGGTTTATTGAGGCCAGGTAGTCATCTATTGCCGCCTGCCTGCACAATTTAGCATTAGCCCTATGTCCGTCCTCCTGCATGGGAGAGATATTGTACAACTTATTGTAGTAAGCATGGAAGGAGTGTGCTATCTGCTTACTGCCTTTCAGTATTGTGCCATCAGTACCTTGTATGAAATGAATATATGATTTTAGTTGCTGCCTCCGTATACTTCTAGCTAATAATTTGCCTGGTTTATTGCCCCCCTCATAATAGTGTTGTTTTGTAGCTATCAAAACCTCCAATTGATATTTTCAGAGTTGTTTTTTAGCGTCTTCTAAGGTCTTATAAACCTCCTTATTAGTAGGGTCGCGTTTATGTATAGTTTCAAGTTGTGTAATATTATCTAATATCTGTTTATGCTTCTGATTTTGCAATCTGACCAGACGTGCCTTGTGCTTGAGGAATATGCCACGGATGACACATTTATGAGCCTCCCAAAAGGATGTTAGTGATGTGTGTGAAGGGTCATTGTGTGATAGATAGTCTGATAGATAGTCTGAAAGGGATTTCTGAACATCTGCTTTAACTTCTGGATTCTCTAAAAGAAATTCATCTAGCCTCCATATATAAGCCGTGGGGGGTATGTCAGGCCATTGTATGTTACAAGTGAGAGAGGCATGGTCTGACCATGTAATTGGGCCTATTGTGGAATTACTAACCATATCCAACCCAACTGGGTCAAACAAAAAGTAATCTATACGAGAATATTTGTTATGAGGTGGTGAGAAATAAGTGTAATCTTTATCTGCCAGATGTACTGTTCTCCAAACGTCATGGAGCTGTAAGTCTGCTATGGTTGTTTTGATAGATTTAATAGTTTTACTGGGTTTGCTGGATGAACCATTAGAAGTATCTATACTTGCCTCAAGTGGCGTGTTGAGGTCTCCTGATAAGAAGACCGGCCCTTTAGCTAGATCCAGAACAAGCTTCGCTATTTTTTTCAAAAAGTGGTGTTGTTCTAGGTTTGGTTCGTACAGTGTAGCTAACGTCAGAGGGTGGTCATATAGTGTGCCTGTCAGGAGTAAGAATCTGCCATCAGGGTCTTTCTCTACATGAGTGATTTTTAAAGGGACAGACTGGTGTACAAGAATGCCCACCCCGCATTTTTTAGTGTTGCCCGAGGCAAATACTGCCGTGGGATAATGTCTAGGGTTCCATTTTGGCTCCTTGCCCTACGAAAGTGAGTCTCCTGAAGGAAAATTATGTGACTGTGTAATTTACTGAGTTCTCTCATTGCTATCGATCTCTTGCCCGGATCATTAAGACCCTTCGCATTAATCGTGGTAAGATTAAGACTATGGAGAGTAAATCTACTTTGCGAGGGGGCCATCTTTATGCAGGGGGAATAGGGGAGAGTTAAGGGGTTGGAAAGAAGAGAGGGGGAGAGGAGAAAAAAAAAAAAGGATAGAGAGAAAGAGTAAATTAAAACTGAATGCAAGTTTTTAAGAATACAAAAAAGAAGAAAGTTATTACTTAAGAGTATTCAGACAATGAAAGGAAGTGAAGAATAGACTTTAAGATCAGAAAAGTAAGAACCTACGAAAGAAAGAAACAACAACTGCCCGAGCCATTAAGATAAACCGCTCGTTCAGATGGAGAGGTAGGATAGGGAAAGTAATCCTTTGGCAAATACAATCTTTATTATATTATTAGAAGTTTTCCCAGACCTAGGAGTTCCTAGGTCGTAGGAGCGTTTTGAATATGGCACCAGGGGTTAGGAGAGGGGGAAGGGCGTCTAAAAGAGGGGTATATATATATATATATATATATATATATGTGTATGTCCTAAAGAGGATTACACAATATTATATAAAATAGGGGCGCTATCTAAATATAATAATACTAGCAAGATTATATGTGATTTCAAAGTTCACAATACATATATTTCCAGAAGTAATATTACTTGTGCTTAAACATACAAGTACAAATTAGCTTATAGCATACAAAATGTGAATCAGAATGTCCAGATAGACAAAAGAATAACAATAATGTCCAAATAAAGTCCAAAATATTCCTTTAAAGTTATAGAGGTGTAAGGCAGCTCTCCTCGATGTATAAGGCCATCCACAACAGGTTAATCTATAAGAAAATAGAGAAGGCGCCACATAGCATAATTCCGTATATTATATCAGATTTTAAAATTGTAGCTCAGAACCACTCACGTGTAAAAAAGCACCAAGATGTGGTGCTGGCTAGGCAAACCGGAACCTCAGAGTTGTCCGGTAAACTCTCCTCTTAGGCAAAGACTCCCAGAAGCCAAAAATTGTATTCACCAAACAGGCTATGCAGTCAGGAAGGCACCGTCCCGCCTCCAGCAGAAGTATAAAATGACTCCAAAGGAGTGTCCAAGGAGAAACAAAGTAGCAAGTTGTATATATTAAAACTGTTTATTGCAACACATTAAAAACACAGCAACGCGTTTCTCAGTATCATGTACTGTTTCATCAGGCTGAATAAAACTATACAACATTTGCTACTTAATATACTCTATACTAACCAATAAAAAGCTGTTTAGCATACACACCCTAATCTCTCTTAATTAGTCACATGACTCGCAGGTGTTTGCAAACACATTCATGTCAATACAGCATATGTGTCAGCCGCTCTGGAATCAATCCGGGATGTAACCCAACTGCTAGCGTGAATTGAAAGCACACGCTAGCACACTGAGAAATATCCAGGACGTGACCCACTCAGGAAGCAGATTAGAAGATAACAAAAATGAATATTGTTCCAGAATGCAGGAAAGCCACAAAGGATAAAACGTCCCTTTAAGTAGTACAAAGAACAAAAAGGAAATGCTCTTACTTTGAAGCTTCTGAAAAAGGTCCTCTTTAGCAGGCTTGTAAAACAAAGGAAAAGTTCTCTTTTGCAGCTTGTAAAAGTATAATGTCCCTTTAAGCAGGTTTATAACAAACAGAAAGGCAAAGTTCTCTTTTGCAGCTTGTAAAAGTAAATGTCCCTTTTAAGCAGGTGTATAACAAACAGAAAGGCAAAGTTCTCTTTTGCAGCTTGTAAAAGTATAATGTCCCTTTAAGCAGGTTTATAACAAACAGAAAGGCAAAGTTCTCTTTTGCAGCTTGTAAAAGTAAATGTCCCTTTTAAGCAGGTGTATAACAAACAGAAAGGCAAAGTTCTCTTTTGCAGCTTGTAAAAGTAAATGTCCCTTTTAAGCAGGTGTATAACAAACAGAAAGGCAAAGTTCTCTTTTGCAGCTTGTAAAAGTAAAATGTCCCTTTAAGCAGGTCTTGTTTAACAAAGAATAGGTTTAAAGGTAAAGGCCAAAGCAAGGTCAGGCAGGCAGAAGTCGGCATCCAAATATCAGCAAAAGGTATAGGCAAAAGACAGGGTCAGGCAAGCAGAAGTCGGCATCCAAGTGTCAGCAAAAGGGTAATAGCTACAGGCAAGGTCAGGCAGGCAGAAGTCAATGTCCAAATATCAGCAAGTAGGGATTAGGCAAGAGGCTTGGTCAGGCAGGCAGAAGTCGGTACACAGAAGAATAAAACTGATATGGTACTCACAATCCAGGGAAACAAACAAACGGGCCCAGATTCAGATCTCCCGCCGAGATTTAAAGGGCAGGAGCGTAACCGTCATCAGAGGGGTGTGAGAGAAAGCGTCATGTTGCTAAGCAACATGACGTCAGAGACACAGAGGAGTTCCGGGAGCCGCGGCGACACGGCGATGAACGGAAGCGCTCATGACAGCACCCCCTCCTCAAGGGCCCCTCCGGGGGACAGGACCAGGTCTATCAGGATGAGTCTTGTGGAAGGTCTTGACCAATATTGGAGCATTTACTTGATGAGCAGGTTCCCAAGAACGTTCCGTGACTGGATAACCCTTCCAATGAATGAGATAATACAATTTCTTGCCCCGCAATTTGGAATCTAGAATATGGCTGATCTCAAACTCAGGATGTCCATGCACCAATAACGGTGGAGGTTTAGAAAAAGGCTTAGAATACCTGTTAATCATCACAGGTTTTAAAAGAGAAACATGGAATACCGGATGGACTTTGAGAGACTTGGGTAAAGCTACCCGATAAGCAGTGGAACATACCTGACCCAGTATTCGGAAAGGACCCACATATCGTGGTCCCAATTTGTTAGAAGGTTGTTTCAGGCGAAGAAATCGAGAGGAAATCCAAACTTTATCACCAGGGCGATATTTGGGAGCCTTTTTCCGTCGAAGATCCGAAAAGAACTTGTAACGTCTAGAAGTTACAGAAAGAATACGATGTATCTTCTGCCAATGTCGAGTTAATCTTCGGGCTGTAAGATCAGAAGCAGGATTCACTGTGGAGGAAGTATGCAAAGGGAACGTCCTAGGCTGATATCCGTAAGCTGCATGAAAAGGAGAAGTCTGAAGGGAGGAATTGTACCGGGCATTATGGGCCAATTCAGCCAAAGGAAGGTAAGAAGTCCAGTTAGAATGATAATGATCCACATAATGTCTAAGATATGTTTCAAGACACTGGTTTACTCTTTCAGTCTGACCATTCGATTGTGGGTGGTGAGAAGTAGAGAGAGATATAGTAGTACCAAAATGTTTACAAAGTGACCTCCAAAATCGAGAAACGAATTGTACCCCTCTATCTGAAACAATATCAAGAGGAAATCCATGGATTCTTACAATATGTAGAATAAAAAGTTCAGAGAGTCTTTTGGCAGATGGTAATCCTGGCAAGGGTACAAAATGAGCCGTCTTAGTGAACCTGTCGACCACCACCCAGATAGTATTGTTCCCAGTGGACAAGGGAAGATCGGTAATAAAGTCCATGGATACATGAGTCCAAGGCTGGTGAGGTATAGGCAATGGTTGGAGTAATCCTGAAGGAAGTTGGCGTGGAGTTTTGTTCATGGCACATTGTGTGCATACTGAGACGTAATCCTTCACATCTTGAGAGAGTGTAGGCCACCAGACATGTTGTTTGAGGTTTCGAGTGGTAATACTGATGCCAGGATGTCCAGAAAGGGGACTATCATGAGCCCAAAATAAAATCTTGGAACGAAGGCGTTCAGGAACAAAGAGTAAACCATTGGGAGGTTTACAGGACAAAGGAAGACGCTCTTGAGCGGACTGTAATTCTTGTAACCAAGAAGTTGTTAACTGGGCAATGACTTCATGAGGTTGGAGAATGGTACCAGACTCAGGAACTGGGGTATCTTGAAATTGTCTGGAAAGTGCGTCTGCTTTAATATTTTTTGAACCAGGTATGTAAGACAAATTATAGTGAAACCGAGAGAAGAATAAGGACCAGCGTGCTTGCCTGGAATTTAGTCGTTTGGCTGTTTGGAGATACAGAAGGTTCTTATGATCAGTAAGTATAGTAAATGGCAAAGAAGTACCTTCCAGCCAATGTCTCCATTCATCCAATGCCATCTTGATGGCAAGCAACTCTTTATTCCCTACGTCATAGTTAAATTCGGAAGGAGTGAATTTTTTAGAGAAAAAAGCAACAGGATGAATCCTTCCAGTCTCTGGTATTCGTTGAGACAGAACCGCTCCAGCAGCAACAGAGGAAGCATCCACCTCCAGAATAAATTGAAACTCAGGATTTGGATGACGAAGGATAGGAGCTGAGGAAAAAGCTTCTTTGAGAGATTCAAAAGCTTCTATAGCCTCAGACGGCCATACTTTACAGTTTTGTCCTTTTCTTGTGAGAGAAGTAAGAGGAGAAGTAATAGTAGCAAAATTCTTGATGAACTTTCTGTAATAATTGGCGAAGCCTAGGAAACGTTGTAAAGCCTTCAAAGAATCAGGTCTAGGCCAATCCAAAATGGCAGAAAGTTTAGTAGGGTCCATTTCGAATCCAGATGCCGATATTACATAACCCAGAAAGGGTATGATTTTTTGATGGAAAGAACATTTCTCCAGTTTAGCAAACAGATGGAATTCTCTTAGACGTTGAAGTACTTTCTTGACGTGGTGCACATGATCTTGGTGGTTCTGAGAAAAAATTAAGATGTCGTCCAGGTATATGATAACAAAAATATTCAAAAAATCACGAAAGATCTCATTTACAAAATGCTGGAAAACCGCCGGAGCATTGCATAGCCCAAAGGGCATGACCAAATATTCATAATGCCCAAATCGAGTGTTAAAGGCAGTCTTCCACTCATCTCCTTTGCGTATACGGATCAAGTTGTATGCACCACGTAGGTCGAGTTTGGTGAAAATGGTGGCTCCCTGAAGATAAGTAAAAAGTTCAGGAATAAGGGGCAGAGGATAACTGTTCTTGATGGTAATCTGATTCAATCCACGATAATCAATACAGGGTCTTAATCCGCCATCCTTTTTTCCCACAAAAAAGAAACCAGCCCCTACAGGGGAAGAGGAGGGTCGAATAAATCCTCTAGCCAGATTGTCTTTTATATATTCTTCCAGAGCCATGTTTTCTGGTTTAGAAAGTGGATATGTTTTGCCTCGAGGATAGGCAGCCCCAGGAAGGAGGTCAATGGGACAATCAAAAGGGCGATGAGGAGGAAGACGTTCCGCTTCTTTTTTGGAGAAGACATCCACAAAGTCATGGTAATGCATAGGTAAGGATTCCGGAGTTTCAACTGTGAGAGCAATAGTGAGTGGTAACTTAGTAATCTCTTGAAGACATTTAGTCTGGCATGTAGATCCCCAGGAAGTGAGTTCACCGAAAGTCCAAGAAAAAATGGGATTGTGAATCTGGAGCCAGGGTAATCCCAAGATAATGGGAAATTGCGGAGTGGGAATGACATCGAAACAAATTGTCTCAGAATGAAGTATTCCTACGGTGAGGATTAAGGGTTGAGTAGAAAACTGAATGTATCCAGAACCCAAAGGATCTCCACTGACCGTAGAGACTGAAATGGAATACTCCTTCTTTAGTAAGGGTATAGAATGAGTAGAAACAAATGTAGAGTCAATGAACACACCTCCAGCACCAGAATCAATTAGGGCTTGGGTATAGATCTTCTTTTGTCCAATTAGAAGAGTTACTGGAACAAAGAGTTTCTTGTATAGGGAATGACCACTATTTTGGCTTAACTCAGTTCCCTGGACTAGAGTTAAGCCCTGGCTTTTACTGGCCTAGTAGGACAATCCCTTAATAAATGTCCTTTAAGGCCACAGTACAGACATAAGCCAAGAGTCCGTCTTCTTAAGCGTTCAGTCTCAGTTAATTTTATACTTCCTACTTCCATGGGTTCAGCCTGATCAGTAGTAGGAGAGGCTGGAGTGACTGGACTAGAAAAACGAGGAGCTAAACGAAAAGGAGTTCGAGTGGCAGTCCTCTGTGTTCTATCCTTTTCTTGTTGGCGTTCACGAAACCTGGCGTCGAGACAGATACAGAGATTTATTAAGGCTTCTAAGGACTCTGGAAGTTCACGATACACCAATTCATCCTTGAGACGCTCAGAAAGTCCTTTACGGAAAGCGGCTCTGAGTGCTCCCTGATTCCAAGTGGTTTCAGAGGCAAGGGTGCGGAACTCAATTGCATATTGAGAGACTGGTTGATTTCCTTGACGTAAATCCAGGAGAGTTGCTTCAGCAGCGGATGACCTTCCAGGTTTATCGAATACGTTTGAGAATGTAGATAGAAATGTATCAACATCCAACAGTATAGGATCATTCTTTTCTAGCAAAGGTGACACCCAAGCCAAGGCTTTTCCTTTCATTAAGGAAATAAGAAACGTGATTCTAGAAGAGGCAGTAGCAAAGAGAGTAGGGCTATTTCGGAAATGAAGACGGCATTGATTCAAAAAGCCTCTACATTCTTCAGGATTCCCATCATATTTATCCGGAAGAGGAATCCTGGGACTTAGTTGTACCTGAGACTGATTGTTAGGAATCGGAGGAGGTAATGCCTCAATCGGATTTGGATTGGGATTAGGATTGGGAGGTGCGGTAGCAACCAAATTTTGTAATAGAGCAGTAATTTGATCAAGTTTAGTGTCCAGAGACTGCAAGTGAGTGGCATGAGAACCCAAGAGCTGTCCCTGGTGAGCCACGGCCATAGATAATTCAGTGGGGTCCATTTTTATGGCCCGTTTGTAATGTCAGCCGCTCTGGAATCAATCCGGGATGTAACCCAACTGCTAGCGTGAATTGAAAGCACACGCTAGCACACTGAGAAATATCCAGGACGTGACCCACTCAGGAAGCAGATTAGAAGATAACAAAAATGAATATTGTTCCAGAATGCAGGAAAGCCACAAAGGATAAAACGTCCCTTTAAGTAGTACAAAGAACAAAAAGGAAATGCTCTTACTTTGAAGCTTCTGAAAAAGGTCCTCTTTAGCAGGCTTGTAAAACAAAGGAAAAGTTCTCTTTTGCAGCTTGTAAAAGTATAATGTCCCTTTAAGCAGGTTTATAACAAACAGAAAGGCAAAGTTCTCTTTTGCAGCTTGTAAAAGTAAATGTCCCTTTTAAGCAGGTGTATAACAAACAGAAAGGCAAAGTTCTCTTTTGCAGCTTGTAAAAGTATAATGTCCCTTTAAGCAGGTTTATAACAAACAGAAAGGCAAAGTTCTCTTTTGCAGCTTGTAAAAGTAAATGTCCCTTTTAAGCAGGTGTATAACAAACAGAAAGGCAAAGTTCTCTTTTGCAGCTTGTAAAAGTAAATGTCCCTTTTAAGCAGGTGTATAACAAACAGAAAGGCAAAGTTCTCTTTTGCAGCTTGTAAAAGTAAAATGTCCCTTTAAGCAGGTCTTGTTTAACAAAGAATAGGTTTAAAGGTAAAGGCCAAAGCAAGGTCAGGCAGGCAGAAGTCGGCATCCAAATATCAGCAAAAGGTATAGGCAAAAGACAGGGTCAGGCAAGCAGAAGTCGGCATCCAAGTGTCAGCAAAAGGGTAATAGCTACAGGCAAGGTCAGGCAGGCAGAAGTCAATGTCCAAATATCAGCAAGTAGGGATTAGGCAAGAGGCTTGGTCAGGCAGGCAGAAGTCGGTACACAGAAGAATAAAACTGATATGGTACTCACAATCCAGGGAAACAAACAAACGGGCCCAGATTCAGATCTCCCGCCGAGATTTAAAGGGCAGGAGCGTAACCGTCATCAGAGGGGTGTGAGAGAAAGCGTCATGTTGCTAAGCAACATGACGTCAGAGACACAGAGGAGTTCCGGGAGCCGCGGCGACACGGCGATGAACGGAAGCGCTCATGACAATATGTCAATATATAACCTATAACAACATTTTTCTTATAAGCAATATCAAATTTAGTCGCCTCTTGCAACATTCCTTGTGAACATTTGGCCACTACCAATATATGCAGTATAAGCAAATACAAATTTAAAACTGTCATGGCGATTGTAAAGCTAACAACAGCATAGAAAATAACATTGACATTCATTTGAATCCCCCTATCGATATCATACCTATTCAGTTACTCAAGTCTCATTTAAAGATTGTATGCATTGATCCTTATACTATCTCTTTCTTTAGTCATTATATATTCGTAGACACTATATATCTCATTTTAGAAAGTAGCCACACTATCGAAATTTGTTTTTTATTCTTACGAAAAATTCCTTTCTAGTAATTTCATTATTCTCAGATTAAAGATGTGTATATATAAGGCTATTGTTGTTATACATTGTTATGTTCTAACAAACTTTAGTCACTTACTAGTATATCTGGCTTTCGTAAAATGTTACTTAATGGTTTTACTAAGGTTAAGTCTCAGTGGGTGTATACTACTAATGATCTTCTATTGGAATAGCCAGGAATGACGTGTCTGGTTGCTAAGGGCAATTCAGATGTGACGTGTGGTCTCTTGATTCGATAGAGTCAAGATTAGCAACCTAACTTGCTGTAATCATGGTGTTCTATAAACCGGGTGTTAGGTTGTAAAAACCAATGGTAATCTCTGTTTTAACGATAAACCTAATCATCGGCCATACTTAATATCAGACAAATAAATATCATGTTCAGACTATACACTACAGGTTAATCGCTTTATTCTTTCATTAATTATGTTACTCTTTCTATATGTATCAAATTTGGTTTCTATTAAAATGGACACATACGTGACAGAAAAAGCAAAACAAAAATAAAAAATAAAAACTTCATTATATTGTTGAATATTATTAGGTTGCTAATCTTGACTAACACCCGGTTTATAGAACACCATGATTACAGCAAGTTAGGTTGCTAATCTTGACTCTATCGAATCAAGAGACCACACGTCACATCTGAATTGCCCTTAGCAACCAGACACGTCATTCCTGGCTATTCCAATAGAAGATCATTAGTAGTATACACCCACTGAGACGTAACCTTAGTAAAACCATTAAGTAACATTTTACAAAAGCCAGATATACTAGTAAGTGACTAAAGTTTGTTAGAACATAACAATGTATAACAACAATAGTCTTATATATACACATCTTTAATCCGAGAATAATGAAATTACTAGAAAGGAATAAAAAACAAATCTCGATAGTGTGGCTACTTTCTAAAATGAGATATATAGTGTCTACGAATATATAACGACTAAAGAAAGAGATAGTATAAGGATCAATGCGTACAATCTTTAAATGAGACTTGAGTAACTGAATAGGTATGATATCGATAGGGGGATTCAAATGAATGTCAATGTTATTTTCTATGCTGTTTGTTAGCTTTACAATCGCCATGACAGTTTTAAATTTGTATTTGCATATACTGCATATATTGGTAGTGGCCAAATGTTCACAAGGAATGTTGCAAGAGGCGACTAAATTTGATATTGCTTATAAGAAAAATGTTGTTATAGGTTATATATTGACATATGCTGTATTGACATGAATGTGTTTGCAAACACCTGCGAGTCATGTGACTAATTAAGAGAGATTAGGGTGTGTATGCTAAACAGCTTTTTATTGGTTAGTATAGAGTATATTAAGTAGCAAATGTTGTATAGTTTTATTCAGCCTGATGAAACAGTACATGATACTGAGAAACGCGTTGCTGTGTTTTTAATGTGTTGCAATAAACAGTTTTAATATATACAACTTGCTACTTTGTTTCTCCTTGGACACTCCTTTGGAGTCATTTTATACTTCTGCTGGAGGCGGGACGGTGCCTTCCTGACTGCATAGCCTGTTTGGTGAATACCATTTTTGGCTTCTGGGAGTCTTTGCCTAAGAGGAGAGTTTACCGGACAACTCTGAGGTTCCGGTTTGCCTAGCCAGCACCACATCTTGGTGCTTTTTTACACATGAGTGGTTCGGAGCTACAATTTTAAAATCTGATATAATATACGGAATTATGCTATGTGGCGCCTTCTCTATTTTCTTATAGGTCTAAAAGAGGGGACTGGTAGGAGAAGTTAGATGAGAGTGGAAGGGATAAACGAAAGAGGAAGAGGCAGTGTGGGAGGAGGGGGGGAAGGAAAAAGGGAGGAAGAAAGTGGGAGGATAAAGGAGAAGGGAAAATGAGGGAGGGGGGGTTGGGGAAACGAGGGAAAAGGGATAGGGAAGACAAAGGAGAGGAGGGGAAAGATAGTGAGGGATAGGGAGGGGGTGGGGTAGTGATGGTTAAGTGGGGAAGGGGAAGAGAAAGAGAGGGGTGTGGGAAAGGGGGGTGGGGGAGTAAGGGAGGGAGATAGGTATAGGAGGAAATAAGGAGGGGGAAAGAAGGTAAGAAGCGAGAAGGAGGTGAGAGGGCAAGAAATGCAGGGAAGAGGAGAGGGGAGAGGGGTAAGCAGGGAAAGTTCAGTAATATGTCAAAAATCATTTTCAGAAACAGTGCTTAATTGAGCGAAACAAAAACATATTTAAACATTGATATTGCTGCATAGATTTGTCCGTGTCAATGACACAAGTCAGAGACATATATAAACTTTGAACAATAGAAATACACCAATAAACATTGTAGCATTAGAATACACTTAAACTATGAGTCAGTATACTCTGCGTAACCCAAAAGGGAGGGATAACATCATCCTTCAGATCATTATCTCCAGAAAAGGATACTGGGTTGGGTCATGCTAATGGCTTAGAAAACTGTTCCGGCAGACTATATATGTTGATAATCCCTACATTGTGGGTTAGGAAGGGGGGAAAGGGGAAGAGGGAGTGGTGAAGGGGTGGGGGAGGGGAGGAGAAGGGAGGGGGGTGGGTAAGATAGGTAGAAGAGGAAAAAGGGAGGGGGATAGGAGGTAGGAAGAGAAAAGGAGGAGAGAGGGACAGGGAAGCTGGAGAGGGGAAGGGAAAACAATGGAAACTTGGCAATATATTATAACTTTTTTACTGAGATAATGCCTAACTGAGCAAAACATAAACATTTTTAAACAATAACCTTGTTGCATAGATTTTTCCGTGCTAGTGGCATGAGTCAGAAACATATATAACCTTTGAGCATCAGAGATGCATCAATAAACAGTGAAACATTAGGATTTGATCTGGCCATGGGTCAGTATACTCAGCGTGTCCTATAAAGAAGGGGTACCAACACCCCTCAGATCACTAACTAAAAAAAGAATACAGGACTGCGTCATACCAACAGCTCAACAAACTGTTCCAACAGATTGTATGTGCCGATTTTTCTCTTTGTTCCGGTGTCGATGTTGAGCTGTCCGAATCCGAACCCCGTGGGATTCTGTTGCTGTCTACCAGCAGGTTGTCTAAGAAGACCTGGGCGTTAGTTACAGGATGAAAGATTGTTGTTTTGTTGTTTCGTGTGACGATGATAGACACAGGAAAGCCCCATCTGTATGGAATCTTGTTAGCTCTCAACTTTGCCGTTATGGGGGTCAGTTCCCTTCTCTTCATCAGGGTAGCTGGTGAAAGGTCGGAGAAAATCTGTAAATTCTCCCCTGCATGTTGAACCTGTTGCATGGTACGTGCACATTGAAGTATCTCTTCTTTGTCTTTGAAGTTTAAGAAGTGGACTATTATGTCTCTAGGGGGTGCCTTGGGAGGTGGTTTTGCCCGCAAGGCCCTGTGAGCACGTTCTAATGGTAGTTCAGGAGATGTTGGCGTGTTTTTGAGTGTGCGGAATAAACTCTGCATATACCCTTCAATAGCTGGAGGATGGACTGTTTCCGACACTCCTCTGATTCTTAAATTATTGCGGCGCCCCCTATTATCCAAATCCTCCATTTTTTCAGATAAAAATTGTATAGTTTCAGATTGTTGCTGGATTTCTAATTGCATCTGTGTTACTGAAGTATTGGTTTCAGCTTGTTTTGTCTCAGATTGCGACAGTCTGGTGTCAAGTAGATTAATGTCCTTTTTGAGATCATTAAACATGTCGCGCATTTCTTTTACTGCATTTCTAATGTCCTCCTTTGAGGATAAATGCTGTAGGTCCTCTCTTGTTATATGATGTGCAGTCTGCATGTCTGTTGTTTGCAGGGGTGGCTGTGTGAGTTCAGGTTCCATGTCACCTGCGTGTACTGGGGTGGTCTGTTCAACCTGCTTTAGATATCCACTTAGGGTGCGAAGTGGAGTGCCTTTATCTGATTTATTTATATGCTTCCTACAAGGCATATCTGAGTGGGCTCTTGCCTGAAGATGCTCTCTTTCTTCTTTTTTTTTTTTTTTGTTTTTTTTGTTTTATTAAATTAATCTGCCTGTCTGCCCAGATGTTACAATATGTGGGGGGCTCATTAGCTTTTATTTTGTTTTGGAAGCAATGTTTTTACTTTTTGTTTTCTATTTTTCTACCCCCATGTGCCGTATTCTTTTGTTTTCCTGTTAGTACTGCAAATATACTGCTTGATTCTCTTAATGTACAAAAGTATTGTCCAGGACCACTCACCCCTCTCCTCTTACTCTCCGTCTGCTAAAGATATAATAAACTATTGATAGGCCCAGTAGGGCATTAGAGAATGTTCAGTACTCAATGGTAAAGACCATAAGACAACCGTATTAATTCGGGTATCATAAAGGATTTGCTTTTTCTGACCACCCGTCTCTTAGTCTCTTTTTATGTCCTCTTTATTCACTTGTAGCTGCAGCTAGCTAGCGAGATGGAGAGCTATGCTTTGCTGCTACTCAGGATACAGCAATTGTAAAGGAGCTGGTGAGGCTAATTCTGAATCAACAATTTGCCGTGCGATGGGGTGTATGAAACAGTATCGTAGTTTCACTGCTGTATTGCAGAGGCGCGCGTGTGCTTATGGCGGAGCGTGTATACTGTGGGTGTTGCGTGCGGCTTCGTTGTGCAAGCTTTCAAACGGATATCTTACCCGGCTGCAATAAGTGTAAGTAGACCTCCTCACGTTCCTTACTTGCGATCGCTTGTTAACTGTAGGCTCCGATCAGATGTGCAGTAATCCCCCGCAGTCAATGCGTCTCTAAGATTTCAGGCCCCAGGCTTCGCGCCAACGCAGGCCCCCACCGCTCCGATTCTTCTTTTGCGTGCAGTGAAGGACAAACAGGCTGTAATTTTAGAGACCTGTCAGGCAGGATGTTAGTCCAAGTTCTCCCTCAATTTTTAGGAAAAATAAAGTAGGAAAGTGCCATTTTTATTTGATTATATTGCCAAAGGATTCAGGAGCTTATTCAGTGCACAGCCATTTGCCTGCGTGGCCCAGCTCCGCCCCCCAGGGATATTTTTTTTATTTTAAGTAATTTCGTTTTGCAATGGTGTTTTTTTGTAAATGTTAGGTTTTTAATTTTTTGTAATGTAGGTTTTTGTTTTTTTGTACTGTAGGTTTTTTATGTTTGGTAATGTTAGTTTTTTTAATTTAATGTGACAGGTTTTTTTTTACAGTAAGCTTAGCTTTCGTTTAATTTTACTGGTAAGTTTTTATTTATTTTAAGGTAGTTAGTATAGTTTTTATTTAATTTATGGGTATTTTAATTGTGGTTAGATAGGGGGTGTTAGGTTAGTGGGTTTAGATGTTTGTTTATAACTTTGCATTGCGAGGGGATGGCGGTTTAGGGGTTAATAGTTTATTTAGGTAGTTTGTGTTGTGGGGGGATGGTGGTTTAGCGTTAATAGTTTATTTAGGTAGTTTGCATTGTGAGGGGATGGTGGTTTAAGGGTCAATAGTTTATTTAGGTTGTTTGAATTGTGGGGGGATGGCAGTTTAGGAGTTAATAGTTTATTTAGGTAGCTTATGTTGTGTGGGGTGGCAGCGTATGGGTTAATAGTTTATTAAGGTAGTTTGCATTGTGGGGGGATTGCAGTTTAAGGGTTAATAATTTATTTAGGTAGTTTGTGTTGTGGGGGATAGCGGTTTATGGCTTAATAGTTTATTTAGGTAGTTTGCGTTGTGGGGGGATGGCGGATTAGTGGTTAATAGTTTTATTTAGGGTTGACGATGTGGGGGATGGCGGATTAGGGGTTAATAGTTTTATTTAGTGTTTGCAATGTGGGGGAATGGCGGTTTAGGGGTTAATAGTGTAGTTTAAGGGTGTAAGTGTACGTTGTAATATATTTTTGTAGTGTTTTGTGCAACTTTTTAGTTTAGAAAAAAAATAATTAACCAGAGCTCTTACATCACAGTATGGATTGAAGCGGAAAAGACTATTGCACTAGCACAATCCTGTTTCTCTCGACTTGTAATATTAGCGGGAGAAAAATGGATCGCAAAATCGCTATTGTTCTAGCTCAAAGTTTGTTGCATCTAAGTGTAGCCCTAAGTGTATCACCACCCACTGAACGTCCTCTAGAAGAAAACTATGCTTTGGATAAAGACTTTTGGAAAATGTCTTATTACTGTTAAGCACCAGCTGGGTTTTTTTTGTGTTTTTTTTTTTTTTGCAATCTTGGCTACAAGATCCAGCAGAATTAAAATGGTAAAACTTGGGTTTCAGCTGACACTTTGGTTTTCAATTTGAAACCAAATTTATTTTTCTTTTAACTGTTAATTCATATCAGATGCATAAAAAAGCATCTGTTTTATAAAACCCTCAGTAAGGCTTATATTTGCTATTATTATTATTGAATCTATGACCTCTTTGTCAGGTAACGTGAAGGATGTACTGTGACTGTCCTGGGATTTTCTCTATAAATATAGTTTTTGCTATGTTTGTTGTGTTTTTTATTATCTTTTTTTCTTGGGCTTCACCTTCACTAGAACTTACTCACCCCACCCTCTCAGTGACCTGCTCTTAGCCCTCAGTCTGTAAAACATTCCTTTCCTCTCACTTTTCCCTGACCTGCTCTTTCTACTCATACAACTAATAAAAAGTGTATGTGAGATAAATGTTTTGTAGCGTTGTATGTTTAGTGTGTGTGAAATAAATTTTTATAAAATAAAAAAAATCAAACACTTTTTTTTTTTAAATCTTTTTATCTATCCTACCAGTAGCTCTCAGTGAACTATAACCAATTAGCTCAAATGAATCTCATTAAATATAGAGGATAATTTTGTTTTTTAATGAATCAGTATTTTCCTATTCCTACTCCTTACTTTTGTGAAGGTAACATAAAGCATGTGTGCAAAATAAAAAGAATACTGACTGCACCAACCAAAACAATGTACTCTCATGAGTGAGAAAATAAGTGCAATAACCCCTATATAATTATAGATATACTGCCAAAAACAGTGGTGCAATAAATATAAATAATAATTATAGTAAAATAATAGTGTTTCACAAATTAAAGTCTGTGGATAAAATTGCTGATGCACAGGGAGTATCAAGTCTCATGGAAGCTGGATCAATCAGTCCCATATGTGATCACAATATGGTTAAATCCCAAAAGGCTGATATCTCAGGACAGCTACAAACTTCTTCAAGTACGTCAGTAAAATTGTCTGATCCTTAAGAGTCATTCAGCAAACTCCCTCAGTCTGGTCACGCCTCTCCCAGAAAGAAAACAACGCTCTGATACACTATATTCTCTTGGGGTGCTGCTTCGAATACAGGAAGCTGTCCAACTGGGGAAGGATGTAGAAAAAGTGCAACAAATGTATTGCAAAAATGATACTATGTATCAAAAAATTTACTAAGAAACGTGCTGGAACCACAATGAATGCAGAAATGTATTAAAAGAATAAAATTGAGTTAAAACACAATGCGTTTCTCAGTCTATAAATACTGTTTCCACAGGTGAATAATCTTATTTGACTTACAACACGACAATATACACTTCCAGTATTCAAAGGAGCACCCCAAGTCGATATCGTGCATCAGAGGGTCGTTTTCTTTCTGGGAGAGATGTGACCAGACTAAGGGAACTTGCTCAATGGCTCTTAAGGTTCAGAAGGGGATTCTAGCACTTTCAATAGTGACACTCTATTTGTGAGTAGTCTTGTACTATATCACCTGATCGTCAGTAATATTGCACTATAGAGGCACCTTCTTTTATTTATATCATTGTAAACATAAAGCATGTGAATACACCCCTAATGCATAAGTATTCAAGCGTTTGAATTTATCTGATGACATTAAAATATTGTCTTTACAGTTCAGTCAGTTCTACTAATTTAAATGGCGGCTGTGTTGATGGTTCACAATAAAATGTAGAAGTGGGTTTTAGAGGGAATTGGTAGGCATTTTAAAATATGGCATAATTTGTGGTTTAGCCAGGTTGCCTAATGACCCAGATGGTAAAATATGTTTGGGAAACTAAAAACATTGCAGCAAAATTGCTACTTAAATATTATAAAATTCAAAAATATTTGTACCTACCCCATGTCACATATTTTTAATAAATCTCAATTATGATCATTATAGCAATGTCTATCTCACAATAATTTACCTCTCTGCACACAGAATAATCTCTACTGCAAAGGATACCGGCAAAATTACTTCAAAATGTTACAAAACAAACAATTTAAGACAGGGAAAAATGATAAAAAAAAAGTTGTCTGTAACAAAACATATACAAAAAAAAGAAAACTTGAAGTTGAAAGTTAATGATTGTGCTCAAGCAAAAGCTGAAACTGTGCAAGAATATTTTTTTACAAAACACATCCAAAACATATTGAATAAACTATTACACTCATGCATACAAATTTTATTATTTTTTTTAACCATAGGAGTATGGTAAGTGTTTGACTGGAAAGGGCTCTAATGTATAAATATATGTCTAAATATGTGTGTGTATGTATGTATGTATGTGTATACGTGTGTATTTATGTGTTTATATGTGTAAATATGTATGTGCACACATGCATACACATACTTATATATAGACATAAATATACTTTTGAGCCCTACCCAGTCAAATACCTTTAAACATGCATTATGATTTTGATTAGTTTTAAATATAAATGTTATTTTTTTTAAAGTATACATTTCTATATATATCTGTATGTTCAATGTATATAAATAGATAGATAGATAATATGGGGCCGATTTATTAAGCCCCGTATGCTGCCTTATGCAGCTGTTCAATAAGACCACTGCTCCTTAACTCGTCTGCCACCTCTGAGGCGGCGGACAGCAATCTGCCCATCGCATACATTCAGCTTGATTGACAACCCCTGCTAGCGGTAGATTGGCCGCGAATGTGCAGGGGGCAGCATTGCACAAGCATTTCTAGTGAAATGCTTGTGCAATGATAAATGCCGACAGCGTATGCTGTCAGCATTTATCGATGTGCGTCGGACATGATCCACTACAGCGCTACTTAGCTCAGCTGGGAATCTAAGCTCCGGTATTATAACGTACATAATGATCAATAAAGGATATACATAACATAACGTCAGCAAAGGATTTAGCATCATTTAAATAAATATATTTTTTATAACTTTCTTTCTTACGCATGTTAACATTAATAATATTTAATTATGCTAATTTTTTTAAATGGGATACAGTGATTATTACTGTAAATTGTTAGTGTTGTGTTCATGAAAGTTTACTACTTAAAGGGACATTAAACCCCCAAAAAATCTTTCATGATTCAGATAGAAAATACAATTTTAAACAACTTCTATTTACTTCTATTATCTAATTTGCTTCATTCTTTAGATATCTTTTGTTAAAGAAATAACAGTGCACATGGGTAAACCAATCACAGGAGGCATCTATGTGCAGCCACCAATCAGAAGCTACTGAGCCTATCTAGATATGCTTTTTATGAAAGAATATCAAGATAATGAAGCAAATTAGATAATAGAAGTAAATTAGAAAGTTGTTTAAAATGGTATTCTCCATCTGAATCATGAAAGAAAAAATGTGGGTTTAATGTCCCTTTAATTTCCTGGCAACAAACCTGAGCTTAAAGTGAATGTAAAGTTTAATGAATAAGTGCCCAGTTTTTAAAAATACTCTTAAAAACAGGGGCACTTTCATTAATTAAACTTTACATTGAAGCATCCTTTTTAAAAAACTTTCCTTTTTCCTTATGAGAGCAGACCGGCAATGCTCCGCTCACATCTCCCGCTGTACTAAGCATATCGATGACGAATCCAGCTTCGTCTAATCATTGTGTGGCCTCACGAGATGGACGTCTTGTGGTGCATGCAACGATTTGAGAAAGACGGAGTCGTCATTGCTGTGCTAACTACAGCAGGAGCTGTGGGCGGAGGATTGCCAGTCTGTTTTCATAAGGAAAAAAGTAAGTATTTTTTAAAAAAAGACTCTTCAATGTAAAGTTTAATGAAAGAAAGTGCTCCTGTTTCTAAGATGATTTTTTAAAAACCGGGTACTTATTCATTAAACTTTACATTCACTTTAAACAACTGAATATACATTGTATCAAATGAGACTGCTCTTTGCAAGCAGTTCTGATTCAAGCTAGAATTGCAATCGATTTGTTTCAGACCCTGTGAGCATTTTTTTTTTAGATCAACAGTGATTTTCACATTGTGGTACAATTCTAAAAAGGGATATAGATAGTTTATAGATAATAATATCAATGAGTTGGAACATCTAGCTGTGAATAATCAGTTACTCCCCTCTTACAATTACAAGAATTTGTATAGAGATCCCTCCTGATACGGGAGTTATAAGT